>NC_056000.1:135787525-136148616 GCF_018446385.1 Zingiber officinale | reverse complement strand
CTAGTGAGTGTTCCTCTGCTTCATATTCCAAATCTAAGATCATTAGTTTTCCTATAATATTTATTTTTATCCAATCTACATATTTAACACTACGCTCAAGTTCTTGAGATGTAGCGGTCCTTACCGATACGTTCAGTCGGGCTACGCAACACAAACCCTTGCATAGTTAACACTATACTCGAGTTCTCATGGAGATGTAGTGGTTTTTACCAAGACACTATAATCGGACCCTACAATGCATTCCTTCCGGGGAGCAACCTAGGATTAACACAATAGTTTGATGGATCCATTTATTGGACATTTGCCTTTACCTGAATTCAACATTGATCGACAACCTAACAAAACTCTTACCCTTTCTTATCCGAGCTTAGGACCAGTCATGGCAGACTTGAGTTAGGAAAATTTTTAGGGCACCAAGTATTTATTGATGTATAACTCTAAGAGAGATATGATTTCATGTAATAAATATTCTTCTTTTTGTGAAATTTAAATCTTTCTGAGCTTAAGTTTGTTTCCTATGCTACATCTTCACCTATCCCATTAGCATTGAGTTTCATCTCTTGTTCCTATGTTATCCTAAACTCCACACCCCACCCCAAAACACATAAAAAGTGTCCTATGATCTCCTTCCTTGTTACAATAGTGTACTTCACAATATGACATTGAAGGGGTAGATCGTAGCGATAGCCAAACAAATCGAATAACAGCAAGTGTCTATAATTATGTGCAAAGTTTTAAGAGGCAGTTTCAAACACTAGAAAGTCGGTCCATTACATAACGCCTAAGCAACAAGTGAGAGCCTAGGCAATGAGCATTAAAAAGAATATTAAAATAAAAGAATATATATAAACATTTTAATCAATCAGAGCAAACAAGTGATAATTGATTAGTAATTACTTAACAAGAACACATTATATCTCACATTGCCAAAAAAGAATAACAAAATAAAACATACAAGTAGATAACAATAATCAAATGACAATATATGTTCCCAATTAGTGTTTGATTTAAGTCAACCAATAATAATAATAATAATAATAATAATAATAATAATAATAATAAATAGGTGTTTTTAAGTGAAGTCACCAACACCTCTTGGGATGCCTAAGACACCTAAGTAGTCGACCTAAATCTCTTTTCAGAATAGCCACATAATGGGGGCTACTTAATCACTAGGTGTAATGTTTCTTTTTAAAAGTCCTATCATACAATTTTGTCTCTTCCATGACATGTATAAGAAGAGTAAACCATTTTTAACCATCCAGATATGCATGCACGCCAATATGTTCAAAATGACAACTAAATTATTCAATATTGTTGAAGTTCACAAATTAAGAAGCATAATTGGAAGACATTCTTGATGAAGTATATGAAAATTGTACTTAAATAGGACGGTTGATAAGATGCATAACCATGTTTTGTTTCATTGCAATCAAATAAATGAAAAAGTGCATATGAAGGTTGTTGTCGTGTGAGTTGATAGTCATGGATTCGAGTATTGAAAACAGGCTCTTGCATTGAAGGGTAAGATGGCGTATAATAAACTCTTTCCCGGGACCTGCATTAGTGGGAGCTTCGTGCACCAGGTAGGGCTGCCTTTTTATTCAAGCCAAATCTCGCAAAACATACTACAGTAATAACTCGATGGTATTGCTTAGAAAAAATAAAACCCTTATTTCTTCCAGCAACATATAGAATAAAATGTCAATTAGTGAAAACCAAAGAACACCAGAAGATGCCATGTCATAGTAATCCAAAAGCTTTTTTCAATAAAAAAATCATTTATTCAGAATTCACCTGCTTTGCTGTGATTTCAAGTGTCATTTGTACAAAAGCCTTATCAAGATCATCTTTATCCAAACCAATCTGATTATAAGTTAAACAATAGACATGAATAAGAAATTAGCCTAGATATTTAAAGAAACACTTTATAAACAAGTGAAACCATCTATGAGATGGAAGAATAAAAATAGTCAGTTGGTAAGGTTTCGTCTTCAACTTTGCATTTTGTTCACTGTTCTTGTTATCATTGCCAACCTAAGTTTCTTGAAATCAGATAATGTTGTATTCAACAGGAGTGTTGATGAACATGGCATGTGGATTTGCATGTGCAACCATCTATTTCTATAAAACTCTGTAGTCAACTATTGTCATTGAGCATTAATGTCCATCATGGTTATGGAGGGGATAAAGAGTCTAAGCACAAGAATTGCCACTAGAGTCATTTATGAAATCATAGAAATATAGAGGATAAAACCATTGAATCTAATAAATCTTACCATTCGAGCACGCAATGTCCGAATTCTAGTCACAGGTTCAACTAATTCCCAGTAAACTGAATTCCACATTGCATCCCTCCGCTTGATTTCATTCTTCAAGGTCTTCAATATAGTAACAATAAATGAATAGAACTTCTAGGCAAATATTACAAAGGATACAAAGAGATCCATAGAGGGAAAAAGGAACTTACAGAATACATCTTTTCTGTAACAAGTTTTCTTAAAGATGAAGTGTCTCCATTTGCCAATGAAGTGTTAATCTGAAAAGATAAAGAAAGAGATCGAGCTATTACTTAAACATGCATGTCCAAGCATCAGCGTGAAGATCACACTTTAAAATGAAAACAAGCCTGATAGAAAATTAAGCCATAAATTCAAAATTCATAAAATTTCAGCATGTCCATAACCAGAAAATTCATACAGAGAAAAAACATCAAATCAACTGCTACATATACTTTGCCGTCCAATAAGGAAGTATGCTGGCGTCAACCATTTAAGCTTGTTGAAAAATTAGTTGAACCAAAACAATTTAGAAAAAGTAATAAGGAACCGATAACAATACTCAGATCATATTGTGTATGTAGACAAACCAATAATTCATGAGAAGCTGACAACAAGAACCAAACTTATAAACAAATTAGGATATGGTACTTGAATACTGTCTTACGTAAGAAACCTTTGCCTAGCAATGGTTAACTGTCCTGTAATTTAAGAGACAATTAGACAAACCTATAATTCACGAGAAGTTGACAAGAACTAAATTTATAAACAAATTAGGATATGGTGCTTGAATACAGTGTTTTATGTGAGAAACCTTTGCTTAGCAAAGGTTAATTCTATTATATTGGGAAATTAAGCAACAATTAGTCTTGAATATAACACCTATTACCCTCACATATAGTAATTGGTCTAAACTAGGGATTAAAATTTCATTCTATGTCAGACAAAACTTCTCATTTAGTGGGTCAATCAGCACACAATACATGCTCAAGGCAACCAAACCAAACAACAACATGGAGACAACTTCACGAGACTCCTATGATAGCAGTGGTGGCTTCTGCATCACAGCGAAGACCTCCACAAGATTAACAAACAGCATAATAGCTTTGCTTGAGATCGTTAGGGATTTCATTCAAGGTTGGCAAAGAAATCACAAGCTTCTGAGACTTCCGCGAGCTTTTAAGACACATGCGACCCCTTCTTGAGCTCCTGAGATGCATGCAACCATTCAGCAATCGCTTCAATCTAGTAAGGCACATGCGAATACTTCTGAGACCCTCCTCGACTTCATCGCACAACCTCAAGGTACTCCTAGTGCCTTCTTCTTGTGTTCTATAGAGATGTTTCATATGTTTTTCTCCTCTATTCATCTCTCCTCTTTTGTTGTTTGTCTTTGGCACACATCAAGCACCGCACTCGGCAACAACAGCACATCTCAAGCCAACTGAGGACCAAAACCTCGACTCAACTCAAGATATTAAACCTTGGAGTAATCGTGATGGCATCAAATCATTTCCTAAGTTGGAGCGCCTATACAACTTGTTTACCCATGTGGATCAACATGAGAAAAGAGGAGAGCTCCATTTACGAGGAGCTCTTCTTCATTTACACCGCAAAAAAATACTACAAAGAGGAATCAAAATCGTTCTTCATGGACAACACTATAGTAATAGAAACTTGAATAAAATCTCCAATTTACCATCAACATTAGCAACTAGCGGATGTAAAAGTAGTTGTAACAATTGACTGGCAACTGCAATGAGCTAGGAGTGTAGCTGAGATTAATTATGTCGAGCTACGGGGAAGATTGCCCAAGCCAAGGGGATGACATGAGTGATTAGGCACTTGACTACGTCAAGGGGTGATCCAGTGGATGGGCAAGTGGTTGTGGAATTTGATCAACAACTAGGACAGGTTAGGAGTGTAATCGAGGGTGACTATGGTACACTTGACTGATGGATTTGTAGTTAAGTTACACTCCACCTTCAATGTGGTGATATAGCTAGCCTCATTCTAATGTATCAATTGTCAGCTTATGTGGAGAAGGTATGTTAGGCTATGACATGCTTCCTTGTGAGCAACATTCAGCAGTTGTCAAATTAAATGGAAAGAAACCAATTTAATCCATAACCTAGAGAGATCTGCCTAGACTCCAGA
Organism: Zingiber officinale; assembly: GCF_018446385.1. Classification (NCBI taxonomy): domain Eukaryota; kingdom Viridiplantae; phylum Streptophyta; class Magnoliopsida; order Zingiberales; family Zingiberaceae; genus Zingiber; species Zingiber officinale. Next base: position 136,144,180 of record NC_056000.1, on the reverse strand, counting down.
GGAAATAAAATGTTACATTGTGCTTATATTATAAGTATTTTACACTATAATCATGAATATTTTTCACCAAAAAGAAAAAAAGAAAAAAAAATAATGAAAAAAAAAGATTTGCAAGTGACACAACAATCAGCAAAATGTTAAATTTAAATTGTCTTAAAATTGCATATGGTTTCAAGACAAGAAAGCATGGCTTACTACCATAATGCATGCAAAACTCTAATTCTTCCTTCAATAGTGCAAGCCCCTGAGCCATGCTTATGAAAGAAACTATCAACATGATAGATCTGAAGAATCACTATTATCCCCTGCCCATTCATGACTTACTAAACAATCACCTCCACATGTAGACCTACCCATGGTTTGAAATTTCATATTGTGTCGGGCAACACAGTCGAAATGTATTTATTTTGATAAATTATCAAAACTTGATACTACTCAGCACACAACAAAGAAAATCCATCCTATATAACTGTGTCAATCATATCAATAAGTATCATATCATATTGACATTCGACACCCCTAAACAGGTTAAAAAAATGCATCTATATGAATTGAAATGTCGTAACAATTTAATGTTAAAATTGTATCATTCTAAATAGAACACAAAACTTAGATATATAGTCATATTGTCTTCTTCTTTTTCATCTCTTTCCTTTTTCCCCACTAATTGTTCATCAGCATCACACATTGAAACGCAGTAGTACCGAAATAGTATCATTCTAGACAAAGCGTGAAAATTCAAAATTTTAAACCTTGGACCTACCCTTTGTAGAACTACTCTAGATTGAGAAATGGTTTTACTTTATGTAATAGGCCTCTATTTGTATTTTGTATTATCTTGTTACAGCTTTGCAAAATATCTCAAATAGGTCCTTCAGCACCCTTTCTTGAGTTGGTTAAAAGATATTAGAAAATCATAGTTTATTATAGATATATTTGATTCTACAGCCATTTAACAAGTTAGACAACATCTGAGATCATCAAAACAAGCAAATGAACTTGTTAGATTGCATTTTTTTTCTCTAAGAAAGTAAGTTATTCCTATGGTTTATTATTTTATAGAAGACAAGATTAATGACAATGAGCATTATAGCCAGATTATCACAATATAAGTTCATTATTTTATGCTATGTTCCTATGTAAAAATTAGTCAGCCTTATATTCTACCTCTAGACTTCATCTAGCCGCCATGGTCTTTCCAAAACACCATATTGTCCAAGGGGAAACCTACCCAATTTGTATTTGTGTATGCTATAATTAGTATAAGACCACAATCATGATATAGGAGATTCTTCTTAGAAGCGTCCTTAAATACTGAAGAATTTATAGAGTTGTCTTCCAATGGTGTTGGCATGAAAATAAAAAATTAGCTACTCACACTAATAGCAAATGAGATGTCAGATCTCTAATCAAATTTACCAACTAATCTCCAAATTTAGTATGCTTGAAGAAGCTTGGATACTAGCTAAATTTATTGGCACTCTTATTAACCCAAACTATCAAAATAATAAGAGTGCTAACAAATATAGTTGATAGTATCCAAGCTTCCTCAAGCATACAAGTACATGTTTGTCGTGAGATATAAATGGTCCCTATTAATAAGCATCCTCTATAAGTAGAAGGTACTTCAAATCACTCAAACCCTTGATTCTAAAGTGTTAGTGTAGAGGTATAAGTTAGGGACCTAATTGTCAATATCATATATTCCAATGTGTAATTGTACAATTACAATAATGAATATGGGTATAGGTGGAGGAGATTCCTCTACCAAGGGGTGAGAAAGCTTGATAATTTCCCTTTTAACCTTAAGACAGTGTCACAGCTGTAATGGTGATACCCAATTCATCTATACCACATGACCATCATTGATGTCTTCACACCATGGCCTTCTCAATCATTGTTGATGGCTCCACATCATGACTTATTCTTGTGCAGTTTGAGTTTGATATCACCCTCCACTTTGTGTGTGCAATCTCTAAGTTTGCACAGATTGTTGATGAGGATTTATATCATGCGACTTCAAGCGTCAATAATTAATGGGCAACACCTCCCCTTTTGGATGCACCTATGAACAACTTTATCAGACCTTGTTGTACCATTCTTCAATAGAGAACAACATCTTGTTCATGCACCTATGGTCAGTAACCTCTCGAGCCCAAGTTGTTCCTTTCTTTGACATTGAAAGGTGTCTTTGTTAAGTTGAAGACCTAAATATGAGAGACATTTTTCAGGACTATGGTACAATTAGCAATCTATTCTAATTGTGGCAATTAGACACCTAGATGAACTCACACATTAGTCAATATTAAACTTTTACTACTAATCTTAAAATCATCTGTTAAATCACTTCAAATGTTAAGATCATATGCCTGATTCCACTTAAAACAAACTCGCCCTAACAATGTAGTTGCAATTGAAGGACCTCAAGGCAATAGGGGGCATCAGCAAGGTCATGGAGACCATTCTAGTGGATAGGATAGGCTTATATGCTTCCACTATGGGAAATTTGGGATGTCAAAGATTTCTTCTACTCTTTTCATGAATATTCAACTAGTCATTACTTACCCACAATATGTGGCACGGTTAAAAACTGATTCCTAAGATAGTTCCATTTGCTCACATCTGTTCCAGTTTAGTTTTGGTAGCAATATTGTAATTTTTATAATTTTTACTGAGGGATATTCCAGCTTTCTTCAATACTAAGCTACTGCCAGCACCTCATCCTAGTTAGTTAGCTTAACTCTATATAAAATTACACCAATTTTACTTATGTCATACATCTAAATCATTCTCTTGAATTCCATATTCAAATCACTAAGCACATTGTTGTTAACATCTTATATTCCTCTAACCTTGCACCACATTTATGTCCTAATGTCATACTAATTAATGGGACTCATTCAATGCATAAGAGCATTAGAAATATTAGTATTTCACTTGCATTATCCTTATCCTCTATATATTTTAATTTAACATCACCAATATTTTCATTCAAGATTCAAGGACAAGAAAAGTAATTGGTGTAATGCATAAGTCTTACAGAATTTACCAACTACATAATACTATAGGATCGATGCGCACTAGAGGAGAGGTGAATAGTGCTCGTTTTCAAACTTTCGAAAGATAGGCAGCGGAATAAAGAAGACAAACGATTGCAAACACACCAAGTTTTATTTGGTTTGGAGCATGTGACGACTCCTACTCCAAGGCCCGCACTTGTTGAGTGGTTTCGATGGACAATCACTAATCAATTGCAAAGTTTACAAATACAATAAGATTTAAGTACATGCACTTTGAAACGTAAATAATACCGACAACTTGAAGAATCAAATCTTTAGCGCAGTCATCGTCGGAGCATCTTTCAAGTGTCGAAGAGGCGTTTTCTAAGCAGCACGCAAAAGCAAAAGTTGTTAGGAAATTTGTTTTTAAGCCACTGGTCGAAGCCTTCTTTTATAGCCTGTTCCAAGCGCCTGGATCCCCTCCCGGGCGTCTGGACCGTGCTGACGTGGTGTTCTCCTGTCAAAAGTTGATCGACAAAAGTTATCGACTGAGCTCTCGAACCGTGACGTAGGCTTGTCCAATCCTCGCGCCCCATCTCGGCGAACAAATGATATTTGGCGGTTCGGGCACCTGGAGCAACTCCGGGCACCCGGACTCCTTCCGGGGGCCAGGCGCCCGGACCACCTTTTTCTGATAACTTCTTTTCCTACAAAACAAGGTTAGTCCAGGCAAATAATATGTAAAGAATGATAAGAATTGACAGTCTTCAGACTGTCTTTGGATTGTCCGATCCTGATTTAAAGTTTCGCTGAAACTCTAGATCGGACCGATGCCTACTGTTCCCTCTTCGGAGAACGCGTCCTCACCTACTCCTCTCAGGAGAAATTACCTTTTGCCAGACCGGTCCTCCAGACCATTTGGACTTTTGCTCAGCATCCAAGACTTCAGAACTTCATGTTGAACGTCCGCTCCACGACCCATCCAATCTTCCACCTAGTGTCCGTAACCACTAGGAATGTAAAGTCCTTGACTCTAGGATTTCGCCCAAAATCCTCAACCCACAAAGACTTCGCCCAGTCCCCCGGATTAGGACTTCGTTGTCTAACCGTAGCTAGGACTTTCCATAACCTAAGATTACTATCCCCTAGAACCTAGAGTTGCCTCCCCCTAAAGTTTTCCACCTGCCTAGGATCTACTAGGACTTTTGCCTAAGAACACTTAGGACTTTCCTGCAAACTCATTTACACTTGTTATATAACAAGATATTTTAACTTTTAAACCCTTTGCCATGATCAAAATATAGATTCGATCATCTGGTGCTCCCTGCACCAACAAATACGCCATCATCTTTTACTCTTCTAGCGGCCTCACCAGCTATTCAAATACACAATCATCATGGTTATCATAATCTTGAGTTTAAAACAAATGGATCCTAATTTGTATGTTTTTTGTGCATTGAGTGTTAGTCAAGTCATTTAGAGTAACATGTAAAGTTGTCATTCCTCAATAAAGTGTCCATAAGTGCATCTTGGCGCATATTACTTCGATTCATTCTAATGTTGAATCTACTTTGCTTATACAAACACATGCTCCCCACTCATTCTGGGTGATGCCATCCTTATTTCATGCTCCCTTGTCAATTGCATATGATCCTCTCTTCTATTCATGATAAGGTTCCTTCCTTACCCCACGAGTTGGGGCAGTCGGTATTTGCATAGGTGTTTGCTATAATAAGATTTAGGGTCAATTCTCACCGGACGCAAAATATCTCGTTGGATGTCTGCTGCTGCGCTAGGGCAAAATGCTCCTGTGATTTACCTGCCTACATCTTGCCATGGGGTCGAGGATACTGGGTTATTTGAGGTGAGCCAATAATAAGGTTCCTTCCACCATTCTTTCCTCGTGGTGCTCTTTATTGTCCCGTAGGTGTTTAGAGATACCTCGCTTATCCCTTGGACAAAACAAATTATTCCAAATCCATTACATGTGTTGTTTTTGGCTACTCCTATCTCTAAAATGACTATATATATATATATATATATATATATATATATATATATATATATATATATATATATATATATATATCCTTATTTTTTTAAGTAGATGACATGTTTATTATCCATTGTCCATTCTCATCACTTGCCACCATAGTTCAGAGTACCGCCCAAGACACAGACATAAGAATAATTGATCACTTCCACAAGACTCTCTAGCCCTCTGATTGCTTATTGTTGTCTCAAATTCTAATTTGAATTTTTCTATTTCTCGTTGTGAAACTACTCAACACTATTCTACTTTACACTCATTTTGTCACTCAATCCTATGCTACACCAATTATTTTACTTTCTTATCCTCATTGTGTCATTCATTTTTAGGATACAAGCAAGATGGTTGAAATGGAGAAGACTTGTTCTTTGTAATCATAAGGTACCTTTAAAACTTAAAAGGAAAATTCTAAAAACGACGATTAGACCTACTATGTTATATGAAGCTTACTATTAGACTATGAAACCAGCACACGTGAAAAAATGAGAGTAGATGAGGTTGTTAAAGTGTATGTGCGGATATACAAAGATGGTATGATAAGAAATGAGAACATTAGAGAGAAAGTTGGGGTTCCACCTATTGAGGGAAAACTTCGAGAGACACATTTAAAATGTTATGTTCAAGTACTTAGGTGACCAATAATAATAAAACAGGATAAAATTCATTTAAATATAGAAGATGATATACTAGGGAATTAAGCCTAATGGCGTAAGAGGATCTATAGTTGACCCTACTTAGTGGAATAAAGGCTTAGTTGTTGTTGTTTTTTATGCTCTTGAGCTTCAAAGTGAATTTCTTAAATTATCCCAAAGGCTCTTTCTAATCTAGGTAGATGACAAGTCATAGCTAACAGGATGGATTCTCTCCACTCTAACAACATTTGAAAATTAGCTTTTTTTTCTACTGAAAAAGATGTTGCAAGTGAACCTCCACCATTAGATGTACTCTTGATGGTGTTCTGCACTAGCTCAAAAATTGCTTGCTAGTTATGAGATACACACAACTTTATAGTGTGGACCATCTTGAAACTTTCTCCTACGACTAAAGATCAGTTACATTTGTCTCTTTTCTCATATTAGCAAATATCTTTCATTAGTCCCTTCATCAATTGTAGTATCAAGGACTCTTGCATCTGTAGTGATCTTATTGAGGATATATATATATAGTGTAACTTACACAGATTGTTATTCAAGAAGTGACTAACCAATGTGCAAATCGAAGAAATAATTGTATAGGTTAAAGCAATCTCCAAGAGCTTGGTTTAAAAGATTTAATAGTGCGGGTTTTTGCTACTCAAAAAGTGACTAGCTAGTGTTCAAGACTAATAGTAATTCCAATTGGATCACATAACTAAAAGACTACCTACTCATCATTTTTAGATTAAAGAATTGAAAGAACTCAAATACTTAGTCAGTATAAAGGTTGTCCACTCATGAAGAGATACAAATATCTTGAGATTTATTTAATGCAAATATCTTACACAGAAAACATGAGTATGTATTTGGCATGCTTAAGAAGGTGGATATACTAGGAACCAAAAACAATTCACAATCACATAGACCCTCATGAAAAGGTAGCCACTATTTAATCTAGGAAAGTATAAAAGTTTGATAAAGAGACTAAACTACCATGCCTACCATCTAATTTACAATTAGTGTTATCCATTATTAAGATCCTAATAGCACAATCATTGGGAGGCAATCTTGGAAATTCTATAGTACCTTAATAAATGCTTCGGTGAAAAATCGAGAAAATTATGTTTTCGGACATGTAATTTGTACTTGTGTCAATTTTAATCCTGTTATGAGTCAATTTACGTTCTTAGTCCTCTAACTTGTAATATTTTTCAATTTCAATCCTTTTTCGCCAAAATTAAAATTTTTTACCAGAAAATACCTAGTTGGTGGTCAGAATCAAAAAAGTCACATGAGTCAAAAAAAAAAATCAAAAATCCTAAATTTAATTTACAACAACATTTTCCGATAGAAAATTTTAATTTTAGAGAAAATGGATTGAAATTGAAAAATATTACAAGTCACAGGACTAAAACTGTAAATTGACTTATAATAGGATTAAATTGAAATAAGTGCAAATTACAGGACCGAAAATGTGATTTTCTCGTGAAAAATCTCTTGAAATTTTGAGTACAATTAATATTGATTGGGCAAGTGCTCCCCTAGAAACACGATCCATATCAACTTATTGCATTCTTCTAATACAGGTAACCTAATTTATTGGAAGTGCAAAACATAGACTATCATAGCCAAATCAAGTGTAGAGATGGAGCAAAATGCTATCATCACAATATGTGAGTTAGTCTAGTTCAAACAATTGATGATCAAGTTGATATACTCCCATAGACAAAGTTGTATTACAACAATCAAGCTATCACATTAATCCAATGTTCCACAAGAAGATGAATCATGTAGAGAGTAATTGTTAATTTATTTGAGAGACTATGTAATCCAATAAAAACCTCGTTTATCAGCTCTATTGGTTAGTTAGCACTTTTGCTAACCAAGTCCTTAACAAGTTCTCGAATCAAAAATATCATCAATAAGCAAAGTTTTCATAATATCTTTGAACAAACTTGTGTAATTGTTATAGGAACATAGTTGCAAACCCTTTGTATTCCAAGATGTGAACAATTTCCATATTAACGTTATGTATGCTCCCAATTTTGCAACTCCTACGGATGTCAATCACTAACAAATGAAAGCACATCATCTACATAAACAATGATAAGAATATATTTTCAAAAATAAGAGGTTAGGTGAAACACAAAATATTTGATATAATCCTAACCATACCAAATTGAAGAAGAGAAGAGCTTACACTCTACCCAGATATTTCAGCCTGTATAGAGAATTTCTCAATTTGAAAACAAGGCATACTCTCCCTAAGCCACAAACCTAGGAGCTTGGTTATGTTACTCCTTGATAAGATCAATGAAAAAAAAAAGGAAATCTTATCATTCATCCAGTGAAGTGGTTATTGGAACATAGCTACCATGGTGAGAGGGTCAGACTAAAGCAATTTTAAGTATAGGAGAAAAAGTGTCAATATGGTCAACGTCAAATAGAGTATATTCTTTTGCCACCATTTGAGTTTCTATCTTATCCACAAACAAAACCGCATTGGATGTTTTAACAATGAGAAGTATAGTGGATCGTATGGGAGATTACGAGCTAAATCCCAAATGCCACTACAATACAAAGTTACTTTTCATTACCATAGTTTACCCCGAACCTAGATTAGTCAGCCCATCGTGGATAATATTCATTATTTGAACTTACACCAAAGGAAATAAAAAATGAAAAAATAATATTAAAACAAGGAATCTAAACAGAGAAAAGAGACTGCAAGGTTTTGCCCTTACGAATTGCTGATGATACTCCCCTTAAAAAGAGGTCTAGATAAAAGGTAGGATTTCAGTTATTAAAAGTTCTTGCAAAGAAAGCATGCTCAGATCTTGGCTTGTGGTAGGTTTCTAGTGGTTGTCTCTGGTGGTGGCATTTCAACAACAAAAGTGTGGTGGGCCCACAACCAGTAGGTTCCAATATTTAACATGGTTTTAAATACAAAGTAGATGAGGATATTATTTTAGGTTCTTGTAACTAGGGGAGAGCATAGTTCAGTATATTGATTTGGTAAGAAAAATCTAAACCACAACGAAAATTTGAAAAAACTAAACTGAAATCAACCGAAATTTTTCCAGTTAATTTCAAAAGAAACCAAAATCATTAGTTTAGTTTGGTGTGAAACCAATAATTAGCATATATATATCAATAAAAAACAATTAAAAATGTATTCAATGAAAGGTTTCTATTGAAAAAAAATAGCATAGTAAGTTTATTTAAACAATGAACACAAGACAATAATCATATGCTGACGATACCCTCAGCCCTTATGGTTGAGGTTATCTTACAATAACTTGACGCTAACTATTGAGCTCTATGCCTCGCTTGCTTGCGAGAGCTCTCCCTTTGTCGCCCCCCCTCTTCATCCGTGAGGTCCTCTCTCTTGCCTTATCCATAGATAAGAATGAATGGGTAGACAGTTGAGGTTCTTGTGTTTAATCAGGTCTTTGTCTCCCTTTTGTTATCTTCAGCCCCTGGTGGATTTTGTGGGAGCAAGCTACCTTTCTTTGATCCACTTTATCGAGCAGCAAGGAGAATGAAAAAAGGCAAAAGATGGTGGCTGTGATAGGTTGGAGGGTCTTACGTGGCAAAGCGAACTCTTCTATCGTGTAGCATTTCCTCTGGCTCAGTAGCTGCACCCCCTGGATCCATCGTACTAGAGCGATCCGAGAAGAACGATTAGGGTCATATTCAATCCTTTCTACAATGCCAATAGACGATGTGCTTCATTTTAGGTCAATTTTTCGCAGCAATCGCTTCAATCCACCCCCTCAGTTTTAAACAATGAACACAAGAAACCAATAATCATATGAGAACACAGTAGCATAGTTATGCATGCATGTGTATTTGTATAAAACCTTAACATCTCAGTTCGGTTTGGTTTATCCATCTAGGTTCAAACTAAAATCAAAGCAAAACCAATAATTTTATCTAGCTCACAACCCAAAATCAAATTGATAAATCAAGAAACTTGAATGTCTTGGTTTGGTATATTGGTTTCAAGTATAGATGCCTCCTTTAATATTTTCTGTCATTCATCCACTATGTCAGCAATAAAGAAGTAATAAGCCATATACAACAAGAACTTGGCAGCTGAACAGCATACAAGAAAATATCTTCAGATTACTTAGGGAAAGGGCTCATGAGACAAAATTGCATGGAGGAATAGAAAAGAATGTTGGGGCAGCATACCTCCTTGTACAATCTCAAAGCATGTTGATAGAAAAGCTTCCTTGAATATCCAGCTACTTTTTTTAACCTAGTAATGGCATAAGCACTCTTCAACTGCAACATAAGCATAAAATAACAAGTTGAATCATATATTAGATAATGAAATCAATATACAAATAAGAATTAATATGTTAGAGTTATTAGGTCATTAAAAATTATTAGATTTATAATAAAGCATTGAATAAGTATGGTTCAACAATGGGTATTTGGCGAAGCGCCAATGGGAATCAAACCTCACAAAAGAAATCTCGCATAAAAATTTGAAAGTGAAAAATTTTTATTAATCAAAAGACTTTTATAGATGCAACCTTAATGGAAAGTAAAGAACAAATAAGTAAATTGAGAAATACAATTATCCCTTTTCTTTTGATAACCCAAATTGAAAGATAACAAACAAAATAGACTAATTACTAGAGAACTCTAATCAAAACTAAAAATTCAAAAATTGTCCAAACTTGATTTCTTTTTTGCATCATTCTCCACCACCAAAGAGAATTTGACTCCATCTAGACTCCATCAAGTGGAGTGACAATGTTATGGGATTTCACATATAGGTGTAAAGTGGAGTCGTCTCTGTATATCGATAAGAAGATTGTTGCTTCATTCCTTTAAGTAATTTAGGTGCAAATTATTGAAGCTCATCATCACCAATCAAAGTGTCATCGATCTCTAAAAGCATCATCTATACCTAAAAGTCTTTCCCAATGAACTAGGTACCTCTAGATGCTTGTGTGATGAGCTAACTCTGTCTCAGTGTTCTTAGTAGGCTCAATATAAAAAATGGGCCCTATCGTAGATGGGAAAGTGCAAGAGCCGACACCATAGGAACGTACTTAGGCAAACCATTAACAAAAAGGAAGTTTGAATGTTTCTCAATATAAGGGAATTATTCAATATTGAAAAATTAGACTAATGTTCAAATTAGAAAGTAAATCAACAATTTATGCATTAGTACTATTGGAAGAGTTTTTTTATGAAAGTGTTTCAGACGAATACAAACAAGCACACAATAACCACATTTTACTCCTTACTTATTGAAACTCTATTTTCTAATTTGTTAAGGCAATGTGTTATAGGAGTCATAAAGATGCTAAAGTCTTTAATGAAAGATCTATAAAAGACATGAAAGCTTCAAGCCTCCCAAAGGATATGTTAGTCTTGACGTATGGATAGCACCTATGGTTGTAAGTGCAGGTGCAATATTCCCTAGGTCAAGGTTGACCTGGTTGACTAAGTTTGAGAAGGCTCAAGCTTGAGTCTTGATGTTTAGGTTTCGATGTTTGACAATACATGGAGACTGACAATACATGGAGATTACAGGTGCAATCGTTCATTTGGGGAGATTGTTGGTACAATTCTCCCCTGGTCAAAGTTGACCAGTTAGATGTGAAGAAGAGTCAGGTAGGTCAAGGCTGACTGGATACTTGATTGGAAAGACCTAGTGAGTGAAGCTAGGCAGAAGAAAAATCCTGGTGAGTGAAGCTAGGTGAAAGACCTAGTGAGTGAAGCTAGGCAGAAGGGAAATCCTGGTGAGTGAAGCCAAGTGAAAGAACTAGTGAGTGAAGCTAGGCATAAGGAAAATCCTAATGAGTGAAGCCAGGTGAAAGACCTAGTAAGTGAAGCTAGGCAGAGGAGAAGTCTTGGTGAGTGAAGTCAGGCAGTTGGGAAATCCTAGTGAGTGAAGCCAGGTGAAAGACCTAGTGAGTGAAACTAGGCAGTATGAAAATCCTAATGAGTGAAGCTAGGTGAAGGTCCTGGTGAGTGAAGCCAGGCACGTGGAAATCCAGGAAGGTCAAGGTTGACCGGACACCTGGTATTGAGAAGTCCAAGTCGGTCGAAGGGTTGACCGGATACTTGGCACGAGGAGAAAAGTCTAGGTGGGTCAAAGGGATTGACCGGACACTTGGTGAGGAAGTCCTAGCAGGTCGAGGGTGACCAGATGCAAGGCATGATGTCCCAACAGGTCATGGTTGACCGGATGTTGGTTTGAGGGACTTCAAACTTGATTTGGCAAGTCACAAGTGAGCCGAATCGATCAACCGATCGATTGACTCATGCCCAATCAATCGGTTGATCGATTGGGTGAGATGTCGCGACAAAACTTCTCCCAATCGATCAGTGGATCGATTGGGGAGAATCGCCGTTCGCACAGAAGTCCTCCCAATCGATCACCCGATCAATTGGGAGTCTCCAATCGATCAGGTGATCGATTGGGAGGCTGGAAATCGCAGGAGAGCCTTGAATCGATCGGGCAATCGATTCAAGCTCTTTCCAGAGAGCACAGAAGCGCTCTGAATCGATCAACCGATCGATTCAAAGCCTCCCCAATCGATTGAGATCAATTCAATCGATTGGGATCCGACCGTTGCGCAGGTTATAGCCGTTGGCGAGTGATTTCCTTGACAGTTCTTCGATTCGTCTTCACACGATCACAGCGACTTCTCTGAGCTCTCACCGCCAGTTCTTGAAGGTTCTTGGAGGCAAGTGCTGATGCACATCCAAGTCAAGAGGCGATCTACAACAAGAAGAAGAAGCTAGGGTTAGGGTTTCCAGTGTAAATCTTGTAAGATTTCAATTGTATTTGTTTCCCTTTTCTTTCTTCTTGTACTGAGAGTGTTGTAAGGCTTCTCCACCTTCGGTAGTTACCGTAAAGGAGTGTTTTCATAGTGGAGAGTGCTCGTGTGTGTGGATCCTTGGATTAGTCACCTCTTCTTGAGGTGGATACCAAATAAATCCTTGTATTAGCGTTGTATTTTTGTTTCTTGTACATTCCGCTACATATCATCATCAAGAAGCAAGCTACGACGAGCTATTCACCCCCCCCCCTCTAGCTACATTTCGACCCTAACAGTAAGAAGGTGCATTTCTTCAATTAACAAATATTTTTCAATCTTGAGAGTCTTAAGGAAGAGCAGTGTTCTAAATGGTGGTCGAGGCAACCACCTATACGGGAGATGGGCATCAACCACACCGTCTTTGCCCTAAGCGATGCTTTAGACGGTCGCAATCTAGGCGAGGTTGGCGAAGCGACGGACGAGGCGAGTGAGGCAATGGGTTTGGACACGTCGCGCAAGCCCGCCGACGAGTACGGACATGTCGTGCGGGCCCAACAACAAGCCCGAATGCATCGCCCCAACCCCTGACGAGCTCAGACTCATCGCTCGAGCTTAGCAACGCGTCTGAATGTGTCATGCAGTCCCGGCAACGCGTCCGAACTCGTTGTGCTAGCTGGAACAGTGGTAAGAGGAGTTAGATTAGGATTTAATTAAATATCTTTATGTTAATAATTTTAATCAATTCCTAAGTATGATTGGGATAATTTAAATAATCTTAATTAAAACCTAATAAATTTATCTCATTAATTTAATATATATTTTTTATTTTTAATTCAACCACCTATGCTACCGAAGCGGTAGACGGTCCCGCCACCACCTACTGTCATTTACAACTCTGAGTAGGAAGCAAATGTGTTCGTGTGAGTGTCGTATGTACTATTGCAGATCAACATGTCATCAAACATCAAAGTAGACTATAAGGAATTTCGTTAGCCTCATAAAACTACTAGCGATTTGAAAGTTCAAAGGGCATGACTAGTGACTCATACAATTTGTTTTGTGTATCAAATGTAACTTTAGTTTTTCAAGGTTTAAACTCTCAAGCTATGTTAGAGTTTTGACCTTTGACGGGAAGAATACAGTTTTGTCCCATGTTAATACACCATATCATCCCATGTTGATACAGTTCTAATACTTATTTAATTATAACTATTTATTTAATTATCCTTTTATGATTAATTAGATTGCTAATTTATGTTTGTTCTTCGCTTTACATTTGTTGATTAATTTGATCACCTTAGTCTTTAGAGTTAAAAATGCTTACAACTAATTAACTTTTGCAAGTAAAATATTAGATTAAGTAATGAAAAACGTTGGGTTGCCAGCCAGCGTTAAAACTATAGCAAATGTTCCAATAAACTATTGTGCTAATGCTAGGTTGTTCTCCGGAAGGAACTCGTTACAGGGTTAACGTCTTTACAAGTACCGCTACATCTTCAAAATTCAGGTGCAGTGCTAAATATGCAAAAGTTCGCATTGCAGGGTTAACATATCGACGAGGACCGCTACATCTTCATTAGAACTTTGTATAGTATTAAATAGGCAAGAGTTCTCACACCATAGGTTGGATAAGAACAAATGATCGAAAAGCTAATAGTCTAAGATTTGGAACATGTAATATAGGAATCCTCAATCAATGAAGGTAGTAAACACAATGATTAGTATTGATTAGGAGAAGAACTAGTATTTTGTGTGTACAAGAGACAAAATGAGTAAGCGAGAAAGCAAAGATGATAGAGAAGTCGAGTTTTAAGTTATGACATAGGAAAGAGTAAAAAATAAGAAATAAAGTGGGTATGGTTATAGATAGTTCATTAAAGGATGAAGATGAAATTATAGGAGTAGTTAGAAAAGCGGATTGAATTATATCCCTTAAGAAAATAGTGGCGAACAAAACTATGAATATAATTAGCATATATGCATCGCAAGTAGGATTAGATGAAGTTACCAAATCAAGATTTAGGGACAACTTAAATGAAGTATCACAAAACATTCTGCCAAATGAAATTATTTTAATAAGAGGTGATCTAAATGGGCATGACAAAGAGAAAAACGAAGAATATGAGAAGGTACATAAGAGTTATGAGTTTAGAATGAGAAATGAAAAAGGAAAAACTATATTAGATTTTGCGATAGCATATGACCTTATATTAGCTAATACGTTTTATAAGAAAAAAAAAATAACACTTAGTCACGTTCAAAAATGGGAATAATAAATCGTAAATTAACTTTTCTTATAATTAAGAAAAAAAATAGAAAGATTTGTAAAGATGGTAAGATTATCCCTAGAGAAAGTTTAAGTACCCAGCATAGGTTAGTAGTGTTGGATATATGCCTCAAGCATAGTATTAATAGAAAAGGAAATATATAGAAGTTAAAGGATGGGAAGCAAAATATATTTAAGAAGCAGATAGAATTATAAGCATTAGGTGAAATATATGCCGACTCTAATACGACATAGGATAAGATGGTATCTAAGTTAAAAATAGTATCTAAGAGTGTACCAAAGGGACATGCACCACTATGCAAGGTACTTTTTCTTCACTTTCTCTTATACTTTTTCATTCTACCACCATTGCCAGAAAGTGAAGAAAAATTGAACAGCTTATACAGAATTATATATTTGTAGAAATGAAGAAAACTTAAAAAAATATATATAATAGTCAGAAAAAGAGGCTAAGAAAGTAGTGAGTAAAGTAAAAAATAAAACTTTTAACAATTATATCAAAAATTGGATACAAAAGATGGGGAAAGAGACATTTATAGAATAGCTAAAGTGAAAGAAAGGAAGACAAGAGATCTTATCCAAATAAAATGTATTAAAGATGAATACAATAGGGTACTAGTAAACAATAGAGAAATAAAAGAGCAATGAAAAGTATTTTCATCAACTTTTTAATAAAAATTTACGTGACTAACTTAACTTAGATAATTTAAGTAGGTCAAATGAATATAGAAATTTAAATTTTTATCGTAGAATTCAAACTTCAGAAGTAGAACAAGCTTTAAATGGGATACACAATGGAAAAGTCATTGGACCAGATGATATTCCGATAGAGGTATGGAAGTGTCTAGAGAAATAAGGTATTGAATGACTTACAAAATTATTTGACATGATATTGAAAACGAAAAAAATATCTAATCAATGGAGGGTAAGTACTCTAGTTCCCTTATATAAGAATAAGAGAGACGTACAAAATTGTGCAAACTATAGGGATATTAAATTAATGAGTCATATCATGAAACTAGACAACTAATTGAAGAATATCTAGAGTAAAAACAAGATCTACACATGGTATTCATTGACTTAGAAAAAACTTATGATAGAGAACCAAGTGAAATTATATGGAGAATTCTAAAAAAGAGAAATATTAGTGTAACATATATTGAACTAATTAAGGATATATACGAGAATGTTGTTGGACCCCGTGGTAGTTTTGATGTGATCAACCAAGTTAGTTAGGTCCTGCTGTATTTGATCCCTGTGTCTGAGTGTGCAGGAGCTTAGGAACACAGGAAGTCGAGCGGAAGACGCAGCTAGCGAGAAGGACGGCACGGGAAGGGAGCCGATGGGCTCGGTGCATCCGAAGGACGAGAGAGCTGCGGAAGAGTACTCCGGTGGGCGTGAAGAGCGTGCGCGGCGTTCGAGGGACATGAAGCCGGGACGGAAGGCTGCTCGAGGAGAAGGCCGGAAATTGGGTTCGGGTGAGCCCTATTTCGGTTGGTAAAATCACCCAAACAAGCGGACTTGGAAGGCAAGTGAAGAAGAAAAGAGTCGAAGAGAAGAAGCAGAAGGTAATTATAGTAGGAACCTTGAAGGCGCCTTAAACACATTGAAGGCGCCTTAAACACATTGAAGCGCCTTGAATGGATTGTTTAAAGCGCCTTGAGCAGGCCGTTTGCTTTGCGGATAAAGTTTTATCCATGATTGAGGGGCTAAACCTGTTGGAGGCCTTGGACTCTCGGATAAGATTTCGAGTGCATATAAAGGCCCACAGGCTAGGAATTCAATATGACTCAAGCGATCAAGCTGTGAGTGTTTCAGCAATAGTTACGAGCTTCCAGTGTAAAGGCTTCTCCGCCTTCAGAGAAGGAGAATTTTTCTACTGCGCTTTTTCTACTGCCCTGGATTAACAACCTTCTTGGTTGTAACCAGGTTAAAATCCTGATCTTCTCTGTATTTCTTTATTTAGTTTTTATTGCTTTTTTAATTTATCACTATTGCACTAATTGAGTTGAAAGTACGAGGAGGGTATAGTTTAATTTTTGTTTTCAGCAATTCACCCCCCTCTTGTCGGCCTCCGCTGCACCAACAGATGTAACAACCCAAGTAAAGACTTCAGGCGAAATAACTGAAACATCAAGGATCGGCTCTAATCCTTATCTTTTTACACTAATTATGGGCAAACTCAACACACTTTCAAGACACATTACAGTGGTGTATGTTATTTGCAGATGATATTATTTTGGTAGATAAAACACGTGAAGGAGTAAATGCTAAACTGGAATCTTGGGAGAAAACACTAGAAAAGTAAAGTTTTAGTCTAAGTAAAATAAAGACAGAATATATAGAATTTAAGTTTAGCAATATTAGATATAATGAGATAATTGTTAAGATAGGAGATGACAAATTGTCCAGAATCAAGAGGCTTAAATATTTCGGATCATTTTTGCAAAAATAATAGGAATTGAGAGAAATGTCTTACATAAAATACAAGCAGGATGGTTGAAATGGAAGAGAGGATCGGGTGTTTTATGTGATCGTAAAATACCTCTAATACTTAAAGGAAAGTTCTACAAAATCGCAGTTAAACCTACTATGTTAAATGAAGTTGAATATTGGGCTATAACTCGACATGAGCAGAAGATGAGGGTTGCAGAGTTGAGGATGTTAAGGTATATGTGTGGACATACAAGGATGGACAGAATAAGAAATGAGAGCATTAGAAAGAAGGTCGGAGTTATATCTATTGAGAGAAAAAACTCCGAGAGACATGTTTAAGATAGTATACGCATGTACTTACACGACCAATAAATGTTCCAGTTAGGCGATGTGAAACTATGACAAACACGCATATCAAACGAAGAAGAACAAAAAAGTCTAGGTTAGCAACAATAAAACAATACAAAATTTATTTAAGTATAGACGATGATATAGTAGGAGATAAAACTCGATGGCATAAAAGGATCCATATAGCCAACCCCACCTAGTGGGATAAAACTTGGTTGTTTTAGTAAATACCTAATTTCCTTAAACCCCCATTTCACTATCACCTTAAACCCCCATAGAGATTCATAAAATAACTAACAAGTTATCTCTATAAGACACAACTTATAGATGTAATTTGTGAAAACTAACCATCTCTTTATGAAAAAAAAAATGTATTTCAATTATATATGTAATTATCATTGGTTTTCTTTTCCTAAATAAAGTGTCATTTTTATAATTTTACCTAAATCACTAGAATACAATCATGAATTCAACTAGTAGAGGAAACTTTAACAAAGTCATGTTAATATCATCCTAAGATTCATAGGTAATTGGGAGTGAAGGCCCATATTCTGCTATTCATCTTGGTAATCTTACTAACAATTTTCCAACATCTCTCCTCAAAAAAGGCAAAAAAAGAAACTTACAACCACTAAGGTTATCTCAATAGTCTTACTATTACTAAAATTGTTGACAAGATCATTTGCCTATAAATTTGATACCAAATAAAATTATATTTAAAATCAATTTATTCCAAATTATTTAACTTTATTTGCATTAGAAAAATTTTAATTTAATTCAAATAAAGTTAACTATCTTAACCTTAAAAAAATACAATAAATTATATATATATATATATATATATATATATAAAGATTTGATAAGTTGTAGACCACACTTTTGCACCTGTAGACCTAAGTGAGTCGGGCGTCCGGAAGTGTTCCGGGCGCCTGAGTGAGTCGGAGTCAGATGCCCAGATCACTTCCAGGTGCCCCGATGTTCGCACGGGGCATTTCGCAGCATAAAGTACCTATATATATATATATATATAATCAAGTTTAGGTTGATCAAAAGACACTATCAATTTATCATTTATTTGTCACATACTATATGGGTTTCTTATGTTGATTACTTGGATATATTATGCAATATATATAACAAAATGTGGAATTACGGAATACTTTGATTAGCAATTTGAATTTAGTATAACATGTATCTGGAGTAAAAACTCTTGATTCCAAAAGTTTGTGTTCCAAAAAATGAGAAAATAAAAAATGCTAATGAATAAGTGTAGCTCCACCAAGTAACGACGATGACGACATCCAAGACTTATCTCATTAGGTGTTAGATGACAAAACAAGAAAATAAATTAAAATGGTACGGGCGGTCCAAAGTTTAGACTAATTCAACATTGATTGGCTAGGGGCGTCAAGTAACCCTTAGGGCCTTGACCTTGTTCTTCCAAACATAGAACTAGCAGTTTTGGAGTTGATATAGCAAAATATGAAAATGATAGAATGGATATGTACATGAGTAGAAAATGAGGATGCTAAGGTGGATGTGTCGAGATATGAGGATGGACAGATGAGAAAGGAGAACATTAGAAAGAAAGTCAAAGTTATATGAGATAAAACTCCGAGAGACACATTTAAAAGATAACACGAACTTAGATGATTAATAAATGTCATAATTAAGCGATGTAAGACTATGACAAACATGCACATTAAATGAAGAAGACAAAAAAAAACTTAGCAACAATAAAGTAAGATAAAATTTATTTAAATATAGATGATGATTTAGTAGGGGATAGAGCTCGTAGAATGATTCATATGGTCAACCTCACCTAGTGGAATAAGGTTTGGTTATTGTTGTAGTATGAGATGGATATGTAAATTTATATTAAAAAATACTAATATCCTAAGGTAATTAGATGTGGCTCCAAGGGATGACAAAAATGAGAAAATATATTGAGATGGTATGTTTTGTTAAAAGGCAATAAATGTATTGGATAGCTAGAAATTGGATGTATTAAAATGAAAGGTGTAAAATATAGAGGAAGATTAAAGAATATATTTTAGTCAAATGCAATATTCAATGAGTCAATTGATTTAAATATTACTAAAACCCATAGAGCTTAATAGAAGAGTACAATCTAGGTAACCAATCTCAAATACTTATGGAAAACCGATCTTGACGATGATGATAAGCATGTTCAAAGGTAAACCAATCAAAGTTGTCAAAAGCGCTCGCTTAAGCGAAGCACAGTGAGCCGTACGGAAGTGCAAGAGTTCCAAGAAGCGTGCGCTTCGCGCAAAAGCGAACCGCGAAGCAAAGACCTCTTTTGTTCATTTTTTATTGTTTTTTTTATAAGTTTAAAGCTTTGAACCTCTTTAATTTTCGTCTGCTTCAAACGAAGCACCACTACCTCTTCGTCTGCCTCTCGTCATTGTGCTTCATCTCTTGTCTAATTTCTTTTTATCAGAATTTTTCCAACGTCTTTGGCATCCCGCGAGTATCCAGCGATGCTTTTGGCAGCTCCGGATGTGTCACGCTGTCGCAGAACACTTCCGGCACGGTCTGAGTTGTTCGACGATGCTTCCAGCACCACGAGAAGCGTCGCGCCTCCAGCGGCGCCGGAAGCGTACGCGATGCCTCTGATGTCGTCGAGGCGTCGCAATCCAGGTATACATTTTTTTTAATTTAATTAAATCAAACAACTCCTAACTTAAATGGAGTATTTCAAATAAGTTTTTATAACACCTAATTAAATTATTCCAATAAAATATATAAAAATATATTTAAAATAATAATAAATTGTATTAATTAATATAAATCAGATTTAAAATTTATAAAAAATATATTTAAAATAAAAAAATCAAATAAATTTTATTAATTAATATAAATCAGATTTAAAATTTATAAAAAGTATTTTTAAATATAAAAAAATATGATTAATTTATATAAATCAGATTTAAATATATAAAAAATATATTTAAATTTAAAAAATTATTAATTCAAATAAATCAGTAAATCAGATTTAAAATTTAAATACATAAAAATATATTTAAAATAAAAAATCTAATAAATTTTATTAATTAGATTTAAATATATAAAAAATATTTTTTAAATTAAAAAATCTAATAAATTTTATTAATTTATATAAATCAGTAAATCAAATTTAAATATATTTAAAATAAAAAAATTCTAATAAATTTTATTAATTCATATGAATTAGTAAATCAGATTTAAATATATAAAAAATTATTTAAAATAAAAAATTCTAATAAATTTTATTAATTCATATAAATTAGATTTATATTCTATAATTAATTTTTTTCCTATTTTATATTTTTTTATTGATTGATTATTATTGATTTCAACAATCTTGATTCTTAACCATGTCAAATACAACAATTTCATCAACTCGAAAGGATATTGCTTGGAATTAAGTAACATGTTCGGATCCTAAATATCCAAATATCGTTAGTTATATTTTTTTGGTAAAATAACAAATGACAAGATTTATCGACACAAGCTACATTTAATTGGGGGCAATAGAAATGCGAAAACTTGTCTAAAATGTCCCGAGCATGTTAAAGAAGAAATTAAAGAGTTCATGCAAAAACAAAAGGAGTAATTTAAATAATCAAATGGAAGAAATTCCTCATTCTGACGATATTGATTATTCGGAAGATTGGAAGAACAAGAAGATGATCATCAAACTAAAGTGAAAGGGAAACAACCAATATTCAATCCAATCATCCATCCTCCAGTCCAAGGTAAAAAGTGTAAACAAACTAGGCATATTAATTCTTATTTTCTGAAAGATGTCAACGAAATTGTCAAACAAAGAGGTGCAAAAAAACAAAGAATAATTTGATGAAAATAAAAAGAAGTTAAGAAATATTGCAGTTGAGAAATTTGCAAGATGGATGTAAGATGCTGGAATTCCTATCAAAAAAAAAAAGGGCAGCCTGGTGCACGAAGCTCCCGCTATGCGGGGTCCCGGGGAAGGATCCATTGTACACAGCCTTACCCTACTTTTTTGCAAGAGACTGTTTCTAGGATTCGAACCCGTGACCTTTGGTTACAAAGCAACAACTTTAGAGTTGCGCCAAGGCTCCCCTTCCTGAAATTCCTTTCAATGCTATTAAATATGATTCTTTTGAGATTTGTATTGAAGCTATTGGACAATTTGGATCGAGGGTGAAACCTCCATCATATCATGAAATGAGGGTTAAGTATTTGAAAAAGGAGTTGGCAAGTACGAACTCGCTTCCCAAATCCCATGAAGAAGATCATACTAAGTTTGGGTGCACAATCATGGCAGATGGATGGACGGATAAAAAGGATAGGACTCTTATAAATTTTTTGGTGAATGGAAGTGTATTTGTTGAATCAGTTGATACTTCAGGCTATTCACAATAAGATGTTTGAGTTACTTTCTAAATTTGTGTATCGCATTGGAGAAAAAAACGTGGTTCATATTATAACAGATAATGCAAGCTGCAAGTCAGTGCAGGTAATATTGGATTTTTTTTTTTTTGACTAATTTTTTGTTTTAGGTTGCCTTTTGGGAAACCGATTTTCACACTTGTATTGGACTGTGCAGCTCATTGTTTTGATTTGTTGCTCGAGGATATATTCAAAATTCCTCATCTCAAAAAATCGATTTTTGAGCATAATAAGAAAGTTTAGGACAGATAGATATGGTAAGAACCGCAAAGACACGTTTCGCAATCGATTTTTTTGACTTTAAAGCAGTTTCATGTACAACAATCGTATCTAAGAAAGATGTTTACATCTGAAAAATGGGCAAATAGTCGATTTTCTAAAGAGGCAGTTGGAAAACGTGTAACAAAAGTGATATTAATGCCTTCTTTTTGGAAAAATATGATTTTTGCATTAAAAGTTGGTGGCCCATTGGTGAAAGTATTGCAGCTAGTAGATGGTGAAAAAAAGTCTCCTATGGGTTATATTTATGAGTCAATGAACATGTCAAAAAAGCTATTGTTGCATCATTTAACAATAATGAAGAGAAATATCATAACGTTTTTGAATTCATTGACAAAAGATGGAACGTTCAACTCCATCGACCTTGGCAAGCAGCCGGATATTTTTTAAATCCAGAGAGTTTTTACTCAAACCCTAACATAGAAAATGATATAGAAGTGATGGAGGGTTTGTACAAGTGCATATCCAGATTGGTAAGAGGTGAGAATTTACAAGATAAGATCACAAATCAATTAGAAAAATACAAGAAAGCAGTACTTTTTGTTTGCCAATGGCTATCCAACAAAGAACTTCAAAATCACCAAGTAAATTTGTAAATAATATATTGTGCAATATCAATATTGGATGGTAATAAAGTTAATCTTATAATTCAAATGTTTTTGTATTTCAAGTTGACATTTGCAATGAGGATTTTAAACTTCACATGCTCTTCTTCATGCTGTGAACATAATTGGAGTGTTTTTGAACATGTAAGTTGGAGTTTTTTAATACATATTAAAATTTATATTATGGACTTAACCTTTTACTTTTTAATTTTTTTTAGATGCATTCTAAGAAAAGAAATAGATTGTCTCAACAACGATTGAATAATTTAGTATATATCAAGTACAACAGAGCTTTGAGGCGAAGATATGACATGCAAGATAAGATTGATCCTATTACTTTGTCAGAGATAGATGATAGTAATAAATGGTTGTTGGGAAAATTAGATGACAGTGATAAAGACAATGATAATGATTTTGTCTATGAAGGTGAAGATTTGTGTTGGAGTGATGTAGCACGAGCATCTGGGGTTGGTGAAAGTGCATATGGCTTTCGGTCTTGAAATGTTTCTTCTTCGAAAGGAGCATCATCATCTACTTCCGCAAAAAGAAAGTAATTTTCAGTTCAAACTAGTCTTGTAGATGAAGAAGAGATTAACCTTGATGATGAAACTGAAGAAGATACCGATGAATACAAATCAAGCGATGGAGCTGATGACGTAGATTTGGACAATCAAGATGAAGAAAATTATCACATTTTCAAAGACTTTTGATTTATTTTTAGTTTTTTAAATAATCTATAGCTTCATCAAAGAATATTTTGTTTATGGTTATTTGAATTTTTAAAAACTTTTAATAGATATAATAGTCCATGTGTTTATTATGTTTTTTTCCGTAAAGCCCGCACTTCGCCTTACGCTTTGCACTTTAAGCCCCAAGACCCATGAATGCTTTCTTGCCCCTTGCGCTTTTGGCAACTATGAAACCAATGGATATTATAGTTATACAAGTTGAATATACTAAAGTGAAAACCATAGGGGTAGAGGCAGACTCATGAAGTTTTAGTTAATATAATAAAAAATGATAATTTAATTAATTAAAACATACCAGAAATTCAACTTATCCAAGTAGGTGACCCCAAATAGTTTGGTGTGGTCTTGCACGTATAGCCATATATATGCCCTTGTGTGGCAATTCAACAAAATATGGTTGGAAACATCCTTTATAGCTATGTTGGATGTTTGATCAAAATTTATAGCTCATATAGATGGCTTGAGAAATGGTATATTTTGTAACAAATGTTTAAGTAAATTAGTGATATATAATATGATCATAGCAAAACTCAAAAAACTGATTATCACATTGGAATAACTAATAGTCTAATAACAAAATTGATATATGTTTAATAATTAATAATTGTCCATACCAGAAGAATGATTAAGGCAATTATCGCTACCCATGTATGCTACTGTTATGACTAACAAGGTATTGAAACAAAAACAAACATGAAGTTTTTGAAAGGCTGTGAAGGGATGCATGTAATAAGAATTCAAAATTAGAACTCTTATAAGCAATAAATTGTTGGAAGATTAAATGATAAACTTTCCAAGTTAATAAGATCAAAATAAAGGAACCAGCATTGTAGAAGGATTAATCTTAAGTCAGCATGCAAAAATATACCTCCATAATTAGATCCTCCTTAGTTCTTCTCCAGCCAGATGGCGTGAACCACCTGGTAAAAAACATGTCAAATAAACCATAGCAACTCTATCATCGCATTTGCTTGTATGGCACATATACTACACTATGTCAAAGCATAATTATGCAAAACAAGACCTAGAACCTACAAAGAACAGAAAAACTTGGTACAAAATCATATAAACAACAAAAGTTGATGTTGCCAAGTTACATGAATTTGTAGAAACTTCAAAACCTCTGAGTTCAAAAAGTATTAAATATAAACATAGATAAATTATTTGATTTAATGAATGGAAATACTGATCACCTAACTTCAATTAGAGAACTGAGAAAGAACTATCTAATAACAAAATCATATAAACAACAAAAGTTGATGTTGCCAAGTTATATGAATTTGTAGAAACTTCAAAACCTCTGAGTTCAAAAAGTATTAAATATAAACATAGATAAATTATTTGATTTAATGAATGGAAATACTGATCACCTAACTTCAATTAGAGAAAGAACTATCTAATATTTCATCACGTGTGGACATATATTGTCAATTTTTAAGTTTAAAATATCAAACTAGCTTAATCCTCTGATAAGGATGGATGATACAGAAAGTACAACTATCATATGAATTCAAAATGTCAACATATTTAGATGAAGAGAGAAATATAAACTTGATTGATCTACCTTCTCCAAAAGGGAATTGGATCTCGTGGCGCATATGGTTCATAAACAAATCCAGGACTCAGCAGAGTCAACTTCAAAGAAACCTACATGAGTTACTCGATCAAATGCAGAACTCATGTTGAATGAAATACTTAATATTCAACGGACAAAATTCAGTCTAGATGGTACAGAAGGCTAGCAGTACAAAAACAATATATTAGAAATTAAAATTATCAAATTTTAAAGAAACATAGAAGTTATTAGAGTAGAATCCGACAAGCTTTCAAGAATGCATATCAATCCGCAGACCAACAAAATGGTTGAACAAGAGAAAAGTTAATTCTTTGATCACCTGTCTTGCTCCACCGGGGGCTTTCACAATGGACATGTATCTAACACCGCTAATGCTGGATGATATCTCTGTAGACTGACAACAAAAATATAATAATAAAAAAATAGATGGTAAGAAACTAACTTTACGGCAACTTCAGAAACCAATACCTTATAAGAACACGGCTGAGTCAAGCAGCCTGCATTTTTGACTGCATGCGGAGGATCGACGCTACTAGCATTATAAGAACAACTTTGGAAGCTTCTTCGGAGAACAAACACTGAGAGTAAAAGTCACTTCATTTTGGCAGAGAGAATCGACAAGATTGAAAACATAATTTAGAAGTCTGAGAAAACCTTCTGCTCCTGAACTGAGGTAACTCAAAGGGGCAGGGGAAGTGATTAAGTTGCGAGATAATTGAGAGCGCAACGCATCAGCTTTACGGGTATAACCGGAAGAGAGAGAATATTCTGAGGGAAACTGAAATCCTTGACGTCGCCCATGGAGACGCCAGGCCGCACAGAACCGCGCCAAGGCCATCTGCCGACACGGTTGCCACTGTCGATTCCGCAGCCGCCGCTGACGGTGGCGGTAGATCAGAAAGGTCGATTAAGGGTTTCGGGACAACACAGAGATAGTGGTCTGCAGTTAAAAGCGGGCTGCGGCTCGGCACTGACCGTTGCGGGCCATGAATCCGGTCGAATGGCATTTCTTTGCAAAATGAACTGACTGAGGGCTTTGAGGGTAGGATGAACCCGATCCGGTGATCAGATCCGAGTCTATTTTAAAAAATAATAAAAAATCAACTAAGGTTTTGAAATGGAGTAAACTAAAGAAAAATTTTTAATCACAATTTAAATTTTACATGTAATTCTCACTCATAAAAAAATTCATTTCTACTCCCTGTATGTAAAATTTTATTTGTTTCAACTCTTCATGTAAATATTGTGACTTAATTGTCCTCAACTTTTTTAGGTATAAAATATCCAAAAATGAATATAATTTCTCTTAAATTCAGTACTTTATATTAGAGTCGAGTATATTTTCTATTAAATTTAGTATATTTTTTTTCTTGTTTTAATATAATTCCTCCTAAATTCAGCATCATGTAAAAAGAAAATCTAGTATATTTTCTATCCAATTAAGTATCATTTAAAGAAAATATAGTATATTTTCTATCCAATTGAGTATCATTTAAAGAAAATCTAGTATATTCGAGTATATTTTCTATTAAAATTGTCTTCCATATTTTTTAGGTATAAATAGTCTAAAATGAGTATAATTTTTATTAAATTCAGCATTTTAAACTATAATTGAGTATATTTTCTATTAAATTGAGTACGACTTTTTTCTTATTTAATATAATTCCTCCTAAATTCAGTACCATTTGAAAAAATCTAGTATATTTTTCATCCAATTGAGTATCATTTAAAGAAAATCTAGTATATTTTTCATCCAATTGAATATCATTTAAAGAAAATCTAGTATATTTTCTATCCAATTGAGGTGGAAAAATAATCGTACTCAACTTGATAGAAAATATACTAGATTCTAGTTTAATGTACTGAATTTAAGAGGATTTATATTCATTTTTAGACTTTTTTTATTTAAAATATCAGGGGCAATTAGGTAAGTATATTAGATTAGGGAGTGAAGACAAAGATTTTTTCTAATGGGGAATGCATGCAAAGTTGTGTTTATCAATAGGGACTGCATATAAATTTTTCCTTTGAAATTCGGATTGAATTTGAATTGGAGGAATTTTTTATTAAAAATTTTTAGATCTGACTGATCCGAATTTAGATTTTAATGAGTTAACTTTTATTTTACAAATTAATATATCAATAAAAATAAAGAATTATAAGAAAAATAAGTAAAAAAGTCATTTTTAATTTAATTATTTGGGTCAAATTTAGATGGGTCGAATTCGAATTTAAAATTTTCAGATTATATTCAAATTTAGGTTAATCTTGGATAGTGATTTTTTATATAAAAAATAACCCGAATTCAACGAGCACATATCCTCTAGTCCGCAAATTACGGACCAGAGGATAGTTCATTTTTTTAGACTCTTGATTTGGATGGACCTCATTTACTTAAAAGTGGGGTTCATCCAAATCAAAGGTCCTCATGCAATGGACCTGATCCTGTCCGAACAAGGAGTCAACGGACGCTGGGGATGTGGCACTCCCTGCTAGATCCTCGAGTGCTCCGGCGAACCTACAACAAAACCGAGCCGGGAGGGGTGTCCCGGCGACGGCCCTCCGACGCTCAAGTCAGGCGAGGAATAACAAAGAGGTGGCTTCAGAGATAGAAGACTTGTCTACCTCCGGTGAAGAAATGGAGACCTTATATAGACCTCTCGAAGGAGCCTGGGCGCGCAAATCAAAGCAATCACCTGCTTTCGACCATGCCCAGGTATGGGTCTGTCAGAAGGGCATCCATAAGGCCATACCGCTACTGTATCAACCTCTCCATGATGTGACGGCAAGATCCTCTATCGTGAAATCTTGTATACGGCATAATCATCGAGACGTACCTCGACATCCCATATCCGGCCGAGCGAATAGGCGCTCGGCTAACCTGTATCCTCGCCTTATCTGGCGAGCGGACCACCGCTCGGCCGCCGGTTCAGTAGGCGGACACCTGCTCGGCCGTTCGATCCTCCCTCCTTGGCGTGAGCCTATGGTGGGTTATCTCGCTCGCTCGGACTGCTCAGCCTTGCGGCCATTACCAGCTTAGTTAGCCTTCCATCCGTCCTCGGGCTAGGACCCTTCGGGGGTCCCCATTCTATCGCCGGATCACTTGCCTCCCCTTGAGTCTAGTCGAAGGAGGCGGTGAGTCCGACTGACTATGTCCGAGCGGGTGCTCGTCGCCTTTTGTTTCAAGTAATCCACAGGCGCTCGGCGTGTGTTCGGCGCTCGCTCGAGATGTGACTCATGCGGCTGCCGTAGTTGCCTTTGTCAAGATCCCTCGGGACGGCGGCGATCCATTCCATTAAGGCTGGCGTGCGTGGTATGGTGCATTCGTCGCCCAGATGGCTCAGTGCCACGCGTCGACCATCGCTTGGTAGCAGCGTTACTTATGATGGGACGTCACCGCTTAAAATGGACGGCCCGATGGCGTCCTTGTTTCTCGTGACCTGGATTGGACGGTGGAGGCCAATCGACTTCGGCCGTATAAAGCCTTAGTCCTCCTCCTCTGCCGCACCTTTGCTCGTGCTTCGTCCTCCTGACTCTTCTGCTGCTGCGGCCTCCGGCGATCCAGTTCCTGTTTTTCGGCGGCTACCATCTCACCGGTGATCTTCTCCGCCCATCTCCTTCTTATTGAGCCTTCTTTCCTCGCTTACCAGGTCTTCCCTAATCGTTTTACCTCTCTTTCGTTGCTATCCTTTTGTCTCTTCGAGATGGCGAGCTCTTCCGAACCCGCTACCCATGTTCACGGTCCATGGTATATGAGTATGGAAAGTAGGTTCGATGAGGAGTGCGCCCGGCGCGTTGTTAGGACCTATGGGATCCCTGACGACCATGAAATAGTCATAGCCGACCCGACCGACCGGCCCCATAACCCTCTGATCGGTACCATTTGTTTTTTTCTAAACCAATTCCAGGGCGGCCTTAGATTTCCTACCCATCCGTTTATTTTGGAAGTTTGTAATTATTTCCGCATCCCGCTGGCCAACTTGTGCCAAATTCCTTTAGGCTACTGAGCGGGGTGGTCGTCCTCTTTAGGCTGCATAGTATTCCACTTGACCCCAAAATATTCCACTTCTTCTTCTACCCCAAACAATCCGAGCTGGGCACTTTTATTTTCCAAAGTAGAATAGGCTTCAAATTTTTTGATAATATGCCGACCTCCAACAAACATTGGAAGGAGTTTTTCTTCTATATACGACTTCCCGAGCGGCCAGCATTCCGAACCAAATGGCAGACCACTGTGCCGACCCAGCCGGAACTCGGCAAATTCAGAAGCAATCCGGCCTACCTTCATGCGGCAAACTGGTTGTCCGGTCAGCGATACAAAATCGACCAGTTGCTTCTCAAGGGAGTGTTGTACATTTTTGGCTTATCTCCCGTTCGGGCCAATCTCCCCTACCGCATGGGTAAGGACTCTTTTACTCCCTTAGCCTTTTTTGTCTAACTGATTTTAATTTCTTCCACTGCAGCTGAAGTCATGTGGCGCTCCAAGGCTACCGATCATCTGAAATTGAAGGCCGTGGAAATTAAGGCGGCGACCAAAAAAGAACTCGCCGAGCGGGGTCTAATCCCCAGCCGCTCGGCAGCTACAGGAGAGGGGGGACGCAGTCCGCCCCTGAAACAGAAGTTACTCCATCCGCTTCCTTTGCCCCAGCCGAGCTGGGAGTCCCCAGGCCGGGGATTCACCACGGGAAGTTCGGCGGAAACCAAGAGGGCGAACCACAGGCGCCGATCGAGGTCGCTTCGCCAGATCGCACGCCGTCGCAGATCGGGACCTCAGTGGCCTCGCCCACTGCACAACCCTCTGGCTCTCCTCCACGAACTCGTCGTCGCTTACGACGGTTGGGCGAAACTTCAACCATTGGGGAGTCCTCGGGCCAGGCGACTGAGGCTGAGGAAGTGCCGGCCGGTCACCCGACCATCAAGACTACCCTTCGATTCCCATCAGAGGAATATTTATTATCTGCCGATCGACCATCAAGCCCCGTTCATGAGATAACCTTGAGGGGTCCGCTCGCCAAGCTTTTTGAGGACGCTCAGATTCGGGTGGCCCTCATGACTCCCAAGCAGCTCGGCGATAACCACATGTAGCAGGCCACTCAGGTAAGTTCATTTTTCTTCCTGTGCCATGCTACTGTTTGGTTTCTGATTTTATTATTTCACTTACAGCATTGGGCGGAGCAAATCGCCACTAGCCATCGTTTGGCCGAGCTGGAGGATCTCATGGAAAAACTCCAAGTCTCGGGGGGTCCATCGGCCGAGCGGGAGAAACAAGCCCGTGAGGCCGAACAGAAGGCCGACCTGGCACAAGGTGGCTCGACTTGAAGGCTCGGTGAAGACGTGAAGCGCGCCAATGGCCGGAAGAAGCGGGCGATCTGATCTGGACAAGATGAAAGTTGAAGTCCGAGCCCTAGATCAGCAATCTAAGCATCTGGAAGCCCAATTAACTGCCGAATGGGAGCTCCACTGAGCGCACTAAAGCGGAGGTGGACCAAAAGTTCTCCAAGATTCACTAATTGCCTCCCGGCGGCGCTCAGAAAATATAAGGAGGGAGAGCCGAGTCGCCTAGCGTAGCGCGCCAAGAATACCTCCGCTGTTGGCAACGTCTCCTCAACTTTCACCGAGGCGGTCAAGGTCACTATGGCGTACTTGAAGAAGGGTGGCCACCTCCCGGCGGAAATGCACATTCCCGCCTCCGATCTGGCGACCATGATAGACGACATCCCAGACGGTTTCTTTAACTTCGAAGACCCGGAGTGAGGCGAGTTCTTCCAAGTACTTTCTGTATCCGCTTTTTTGTACGCGCCGTTCGGCATAGTTGTGTTCCTTTGTTTGTATTTTTGTTTGCCCTTCATTGCCTTTCTTTTGTCTGTTTGGTGCTTATTCGTAGAGTCAGTTAAGCTCCACGTGTTCCCCACTAGACGACCGATCAGGTTAATCAGTTGACTTGTTTTCCTCGAAATCGTTTAGCGCTTGGCTATGCTGTTTGCATTCAGTGAATGCGAAGTATTGGCAAACTGATGGCCGATCGGACTTAATCAATTTAGTACTTGCGAACGCTCGTTATTTGGCGTCCTTAGTTTCGTCCAGTAAGCTCACAGTCGCGGGTTCGACTCTCGATCTTTAACGTCGGAGCTCGACGGCGCGGATATTTATAGCCGGTCGGTGCGGCTCTCGATCTTTAACGATGGAGCTCGTCGGGCTTCTGCTCGGGGATTTATAGACGCCGGCTCGTCTCCCGGTTTCCCGGCCGGAGGGTTTATAGACGCCGGACCGTCTCTCGATCTTTAACGTCGGAGCTCGACGGCGCGGATATTTATAGCCGGTCGGCGCGGCTCTCGATCTTTAACAACGGAGCTCGTCGGGCTTCTGCTCGTCTCCCGGTTTCCCGGCCGGAGGGTTTATAGACGCCGGACCGTCTCTCGATCTTTAACGTCGGAGCTCGAAGGCGCGGATATTTATAGCCGGTCGGCGCGGCTCTTGATCTTTAACGACGGAGCTTGAGCGGATATTTATAGCCGGTCGGGCGGCTCTCGATCTTTAACGGGCTCGTCGGGCTTACCTTCGAGGATTTATAAGGCTCGTCTCCGGTTTCCGTAGGAGGTTTATAGGCCGGACCGTCTCGATCTTTAACGTCGGAGCTCGGCGCGGATATTATAGCCGGTCGGTGCGGCTCTCGATCTTTAACGGAGCTCGTCGGCGCGGATATTTATAGCGGTCGGCGGCTCTCGATCTTTAACGACGGAGCTCGTCGGGCTTCGCCAATTTCTTTATGCCTTCTCCGGCCGGAGGGTTTATAGAGCCGGACCGTCTCTCGATCTTTAACGTCGGAGCTCGGCGCGGATATTATAGCCGGTCGGTGCGGCTCTCGATCTTTGACGGAGCTCGTCGGTAGCGGATATTTATAGCCGGTCGGCTCTCAATCTTTAACGGAGCTCGTCGGGCCTGCTCGAGGATTTATAGGACGGTCTTCCGTCCGGAGGGTTTATAGACGCCGGACCGTCTCTCGATCTTTAACGTCGGAGCTCGACGACGCGGATATTTATAGCCGGTCGGCGCGGCTCTCGATCTTTAACGACGGAGCTCGTCGGCGCGGATATTTATAGCCGGTCGGCGCGGCTCTCGATCTTTAACGACGGAGCTCGTCAGCATGGACATTTATAGCCGGTCGGCGCGGCTCTCGATCTTTAACGACGGAGCTCGTCGGGCTTTTAAGCCTAATTTGGACAACGTTTACCTGGCCGAACGGCACAGGGTCTTCGGAATTGAGCCTTTGGCTCGTACAATATACCTCCGGCCGAGCGGCACGGGGCCTTCGGAATTGAGCCTTTGGCTCGTACAATATACCTCCGGCCGAGCGGCACGGGGCCTTCGGATAACCAACCATTCGGCTATGAGCACAGAATGCCTTGGGAATAATTTGTTTCCTGCGATAAAAGGAGTACAGCTATTTTGAATTTACACAAAATAGAGCAAAAGTGCACCTCTCACCCAGCTCTATATGGTTGAAGGTGATTTGCACTCCATGGCCGATCCAGCATCCGACCTTCCGCATCCTTGAGGTAATAAGCGCCCGAACGGAGCTTCTCGACCACTTCAAAGGGTCCTGCCCAGGGAGCTTCCAACTTGCCGACATCTCCGACTGGCTTGACTTTCTTCCAGACTAGGTCGCCTACTTGAAAGGCTCTGGGGATCACGCGCCGGTTGTAGTTCTGTTTCATACGTTGTCGGTACGCCATCAGTCGGACGGACGCTTTAGCTCTTTCCTCTTCGACGAAGTCTAGCTCCATGTTCCTCCGTTCGGCGTTATTTTCATCATAATTTTGTACCCGAACGGACTCCACCCCAACTTCAATCGGGATGACTGCTTCGCCTCCATATACCAAGTGAAATGGAGTGACGCCCGTTGCCTCCTTTGGTGTCGTGCGGGGAGCCCATAGGACGCCTCGCAACTCGTCTACCCAGCTGCCTCCTTCATGGTCGAGCCGAGCCCGTAAAATTCTGAGAATCTCCCGGTTGGTTACCTCGGCTTGACCGTTACTCTGGGGGTATGCCACCGATGTGAAGTGCTGCTCGATGCCATAACTTTCGTACCACTTCCCGAGCAGCTTCCCAGTGAATTGACGTCCGTTGTCGGAGACGAGTCATCTTGGGATGCCAAAGCGGCAGATGATATTTTGCCATATGAACTTTTTAACCATCTGCTCGGATATTTTTGCAAGTGGCTCAGCTTCTACCCATTTTGAGAAGTAGTCGACCGCCACCAATAAGAACTTCCGCTGCCCGGTAGCCATGGGGAAGGGTCCCACGATGTCCATCCCCCATTGGTCGAACGGGCAGGCCACAGTTGATGCTTTCATCTCCTCTGCCGGTCGGTGGGACATGCTGTGATACTTCTGACAGGATAGACAATTTGCAACGGTCCGGGCGGCATCCTTTTGAAGTGTTGGCCAAAAATACCCGGCTAGCAAAATCTTCCTGGTTAAGGACCGTCCGCCTGGATGTCCACCGCACGAACCTTGGTGCACTTCTCGAAGGATGTACTCGGCATCTTCCCAGCTGACGCATTTTAGGAGCGGACGGGAGAAGGCCTTCTTGTAGAGTTGATCTCCTACGAGGGTGAACCGACTGGCCCTTCTCTTTAGCAAATGAGCTTCCTCCCGGTCGGAGGGGGTAGCTCCCGAGCGCAAGAACTCCACAATAGTTGTCCTCCAGTCGCTCGGGTATGTGATGCCCTCCATCCGATCAACATGTGCTACTAAAGATACTTGCTCGATCGGCTTCTGATAGCCGACCGGGGATAATGCGCTTGCCAGCTTGGCCAATTCATCCGCCGCTTGATTCTCCGCCCGGGGGATCTTCTGAATAATCACCTCCCTAAAGTTGAGCTTAAGTTTTTCAATGGCCTCCACGTAGAGCTTGAGCCTTGTACTATTTATCTCGAAAATTCCTGAGATTTGCTGAGCAGCCAACTGGGAATCTGAATAGAGGATGACCCGGACAGCTCCAACATGCCGAGCGGCCTGCAATCCAGCAATAAGGGCTTCATATTCTACTTCGTTGTTGGTCGCTCGGTAATCTAGCCGGACGGAGAGCTGCATCCGCTCTCCTTGTGGGGACAGCAAAACTATGCCAATTCCGCTCCCGTGTCTTGTGGACGATCCATCCACGAACACTTTCCACACAGCTTCGGGTTCCGGGTCCTGCACCTCCGTCACAAAATCGGCTAAGGCTTGTGCCTTGATGGCCAAGCGGGGCTGATATTGGATATCAAATTCGCTTAGCTCGGTTGTCCATTTGATGAGCCGTCCGGAAGCTTCTGGATTTAAAAGCACTCGTCCCAACGGGCTATTGGTCTTGACGATAATCGTGTGCGCCAAGAAATAAGGACGAAGTCTCCGAGCGGCAAGGATCAGAGCAAAGGCCAACTTCTCGAGTCCGATGTAGCGGGTTTCAACATCTTTCAAGATATGACTAAGGAAATATACAGGTTGCTCCTCACCTCCCGACCGGACTAACACTGATCCCACTACCTGCTCGGTTGAGGATAAATAAATGTGCAACGGTTCGCCGACAGCTGGCTTGGCCAGCACAGGTAGGGAATTTAAGTACGTCTTCAGTTCTTCAAAGGCCCGATCGCAGTCTTCATTCCATTGGAACTTTGTAGCTTTGCGGAGGATTTTGAAGAACGGAAGGCTCCGGTCGGCAGTCTTGGAGATGAAGCGTGATAGCGCTGTAATCCGACCGGTCAGCCTCTGTACTTCCCTCATGTTTCTAGGCGGTGGCATGTCCTGAAGAGCCTTCACCTTGCTAGGATTAGCTTCAATACCCCGTTCGGTCACAATATAGCCCAAGAAACGTCCTCCTTTGGCGCCGAACAAACACTTATGAGGATTTAGCTTGACCCCATATTTTCTGAGTGTACGGAAGGTTTCTTCCATATCTTTGCATAAAGTGGCCGCTCGGAAGGATTTGATGAGGATGTCATCTACATAGACCTCCAGGTTGTGTCCGATTTGCTCGCGGAAGACCCTATTCATCAATCTTTGATACGTTGCTCCGGCATTCTTCAGCCCGAACGGCATACGTCCCGTCCGATGTAACGAAGCTAACTTTTTCCTGATCCTCCGGGGCGAGCGGCACTTGATGATAGCCTTGGTAGGCGTCCAGCATACATATAAGCTCGCATCCAACTATAGAATCTACGAGCTGGTCGATTCGGGGCAAAGGGTAGAAATCCTTCGGGCAAGCTTTGTTCAGATGTCTGAAGTCGATGCACACCCTCCATTTGTTGCCCGGCTTGGAGACGAGCACCACATTTGCTAACCAGCTTGGGAATTGAACCTCCCGTATGTGGCCGGCCTCTAAGAGTCTTTCTATCTCCGCTCGAATGATAATATTCTGCTCGGCGCTGAAATCTCTTCTCCTTTGTTTTACTGGCCGAGCGTCCGGCCGGACGTGAAGCTTATGTTGGGCTATGCTGGGGGAGACACCGGGCAACTCATGCGTCGACCAGGCGAAGACGTCATGATTCATCCGGAGGCATTTGACCACTTCTTCTTTCTGTTCGTCCTCCAGGTCGGCGGCAATAAAAGTTGTACCCTCCGATCGGCTCGGATGGATCTGAACCTCCTCCTTTTCATCATAAATTAAAGCAGGAGGTTTCTCGGTTATGGAGTGTACCTCAATCCGTGGAGCCTTTCGCGCTGTGCTGGATTCGGCTCGGACCATTTCCACATAGCATTTCAAGGCCAACCGATCTCCTCGTACTTCACGGTCTTGTCCTCGTAGAATTTGATCTTCGGTAGAAAGTCGACTGTGACTCGGAATTAAACGCGTTGGTCGCCCAGTATCACATTGTAAGATGAAGGAGTCGACCACCACAAAGTTTGTTGTCCTTGTTCTTGGAGCGGTTCTTCCCCTAAGGAGATAGCCAGTCTTACCTGTCCGGAGAACCTCGTTGCCGTAAACCCGTAGAGGGGTTGTCATGGGCAGCACTCGGATCGATTTGTAGTTGATCAAAGGCCTTTACGAAGATGATGTTCCCGTGTCGATGAAGATACGATGGATGGTGTAGTTGGCTATCACGCTTTGATGATAAGGGCATCATGCGGCACTTCAACTCCTCAAGATCCTTGGGCCGGCGATCTCGGGCTGCTCGCTTTTCTTGACCGCAACCCACCTCATGGATTACGGGCGCTTGTCTTTCGCCTGTGAATCCTCGGTCGGCCCACCAATAATATTGATTTCTCCCGAGGTGTTGTTTCTTCTCCTCTTCCATGGACTGCCTAGTTCGCTCATTGGACCGAGAACGATCTTCATGCCTTGGAGGGAAGCGCTGTTCGGGAGATCTCCTATATGTTCGCCGACCGGACTCTTGATGCCGCTGCCGGCGGTCGGGCGAAGGCGGTCGACGCGGGCCACCCCGTCGTAAGGGATGGGTGATTGAAGGCAGGCCCCGACAGTCGCGGGTGTTGTGGGAGTCAGTGTTATGGAAAGAGCAAAACATGGGGGGTCCACACCCTCTTTTTCTTCATCTTTGACCGCTCGGCCGCTACCTCTTGGACCACCGGGGACTTAGCATGATGTGCCCGGGATGCCTCAACTCTTGGTCCTCTTGGTGGTTGATGGGCAGGGGGCTGTTTCCGTTCGGCATGGGCCGGACGTTCGGCATGAGTTCCCTTCCGTCGGGCAGCCTCCGCCTCTTCCACGTTTATATACTCATTCGCCCGGTGTAGCATGTGGTCGTAGTCTCTGGGCGGTTTGCGAATGAGCGCGCGGAAGAAGTCCCCTTCCACGAGGCCTTGCGTGAAGGCGTTTACCATTGTCTCCGAGGTGGCTGTGGGGATGTCCACCGCTACCTGATTAAATCGCTGTATATACGCCCGGAGAGATTCTCTTGGTTCTTGTTTGATGGTGAACAAGCTGACGCTTGTCCTTTGATAACGTCGGCTGCTCACAAAGTGATGAAGAAATGCCGTTCGGAACTCCTGGAAACTATTGATAGAGCCGTCCGGCAACCTCCGAAACCACCTATGTGCAGATTCCGATAGACTAGTGAGAAATACCCGACACTTTACGCCATCGGAGTACTGATGTAAGGTGGCGATGCTGTCGAACTTCCCCAAATGATCGTCGGGGTCAGTCGTCCCATTGTAAGCTCCGATCGGCGGTGGTGTATAGTATTTTGGTAGCGGATCCCGATGTATGGCTTCAGAGAACTGTCGGTGAACCTGCTCGGGCGGTGCGTTCGCTCGGGGAGCTTTGCCCTTCCTATGATCCCGAACGGGAGGCTCATCGGACGAAGATCCTTGCTCCCCTTGAGCGGGCGCGATTTCTGGGGGAGTACGGAAGAATGCCTGAGGGAACCCTCCTGTTAAAACATATTCCGGGCGGTCTGCTTGCGCCGCCCGGCCTGCTGAAGCTGAAGTTTGCTGTTGCGCTCGCTCAGCCTGTGCTTTCTCCTTTTGCTGCGCCACTATCTTGGCTGCCCTCGCCTCAACTATAGCGTCCAACTCTTCTTGTGAGAGTGCCACGGTATGTATTCTTCCAGCCTCGTCCATTGGCTCTGCTTGGATGCAGGTGCTTTCCCACAGACGGCGCCAAATTGATCATGTCCGAACCAGGAGTCAACGGATGCTGGGGATGTGGCGCTCCCTGCTGGATCCTCGAGTGCTCCGGCAAACCTGCAACAAAACCGAGCCGGGAGGGGTGTCCCGGCGACGGCCCTCCGACGCTCAAGTCAGGCGAGGAATAACAAAGAGGTGGCTTCAGAGATAGAAGACTTGTCTACCTCCGGTGAAGAAATGAAGACCTTATATAGACCTCTCGAAGGAGCCTGGGCGCGCCAATCAAAGCAATCACCTGCTTTCGACCATGCCCAGGTATGGGTATGTCAGAAGGGCATCCATAAGGCCATACCGCTACTGTATCAACCTCTCCATGATGTGACGGCAAGATCCTCTATCGTGAAATCTTGTATACGGCATAATCATCAGACATGCCTTTGCTGACATCACATATCCCGAGCCGAACGAATAGGCCGCTCGGCTAACCTTTGTATCCTCGCCCTTATCCTGGCCGAACGGACCACCCGCTCGGCCTTCGGTTCCAGCCGAGCAGACAACCGCTCGGCCATTCAGTCCTCCCGCCTTGGCGTCGGAAACCCAAGCCTATGGCTGGGTTATCTCTGGCTCCGCTCGGACCTGCTCAACTGCTTGACACGGCCATTACCCGCTTAGTCAGCCCTCCATCCGTCCTCAGGTTAGGACCCTTCAGGAAGTGGGTCCCCCATTCTTACCGCCGGATCAGGACCATTCCTTGATCTATAATTTACGGACTAAAGAATCTCTACTGGAATTCGACGGGACATCACTAGTCGGTAGAACTTTACCAAAACATCCAAATTTTAGGATTTTTTAAAATGTACATTATACTTTAATTTTTATCAAATTGCACACTTATTTCAGAAAATATTCTTCCACCCAAAATACTGTTACTTACTTGATATGGTTGTTTCTCTATACTTTGAACCGTTTATATTGAAATCATGCCCTAAGGGCATAGCATAAATTGTGGGCGTATAATATAATACTTAAGGATTAAATTTTATAGGAACTCACCATTTAGAATTTATCTTACTATACATCTTTTTGTCTGTGTACATAAATTTACCTTTCTCATTACCCATGGGACCAACTGTAAGGAGTCACTAAAGTGATGAATCCATTTTTTTTCCATTCCAAATTATCACCTCAGTTAGCGTACCTAAAATTTATTATTTACATGCAATTGTTACCATCCAAAATAGAGATGTTAAAAATAAACACGGCCCAACAATCCAATCTAAATGGATCCAAAAAATATTAGCTTAGAGTTCGAGATTTTTGGATCATATTGGGGTTGACATATTTTTGGATTATGTTAACATCAGGTCGGATTCAGATTAACATGGATTCATCTGAATTTAAGATTTAGTAGTTTTTTAGATTTATATTAAATTTTATTTTAAAAATTAAGATATTTTTTTTATCAAAGTTAGTACAACAACAAAGTATTAAAATGAAAATGAAGAATTATATAAAAATTATAAAAAAATAATAATTAGATTATTCGAGTTCTGATAAGATTTTTTTGATTGGGTTCAAATTAATTTTTTTTTATAAAATATTTGTTTTAATCTAACCGAAATTCATTAAATTGAATTGACACCTCTAATAAAAAGATTATTTCACCGACTTGAAAAAAAAATAAAAAAATATTATAGATAAATATTTTTTTTGTCCAACATTGACTACTTTTAAAGCATAGTTTAAAATAATATTGAAGTTTCCAGGGTCATGATACCGCGATAAGACATTCAAATTGTCATCTAGACACCCGTAGTTCGAACCCAACTCGACGCATACACATGTAGGTTTTCTACCTCTTACATGAAATACTATTTGGAGTTTATTTGAATAGTTTTTAATCTTATAAAAATGTATATTCGTCAAGATTTTTTTTACAATGTAAATAAAGCTAATATATTGTATTTTTTTAAGTAAGATTTCTACCTCTTACTAAACTTTTTTTTTTACATTTCATACTGTAATTATATCCCCAAATTGAGACATCTTGAAGTTGATATTGATATCTTATAACAACACAAAATGTTAGGGAGACTAAGACAACATCGCAATAAAGAGTGTTTATTGGTGACATCAGCAAAAGTTTAATATCACTAAGGCTTCGTTTACTAGGGGTGATAGGATTAGAATTATGTTTTCAAAAAATTATTAATATGTCATTTGGTAGGATTGATTAGGGGTAGGATTAGGATTGATTAGGAGTGGAATTCACAATCCCTAGGCATGGGGAGTGATTATTAATCAACCCAATCCTAATCCTATCACCCCTACCAAACGGAGCGTAAAAGTATTCTATAAGGACACTTATGTATGCCCTTAAAGATCTCTATTCTAGTAATGTTTGCTTTAGGTGTACTTGCATTTGATACTCCTCATATTTCAGTCCCTCGAGTGTTTCATACCACTCTTTGAAAAGTTTAAGTTAGACAATCTTCATTTATGTTTTGGCATAAGAAGTTGGATGTTGAGCTAATAGTTAGTCTAATTTAAATATATTGTTAGATATTAAAAGGGAGGATATTGCTAGTACAATCGACATCTAGTCAAGGTCAACAAAGCTCGAGTTGGGAAGGTTACTAGGTATTGATGTTTGATCAATATATTTAATAGTTAAGAACGAGATGTCAAGTAAAAGGGGAGATTGTTGAATGGGGTGATTCTTCATGTAATTAACCTCTGGTCGAGACTGATCAAGATTGGTTGAGTTTCAATGTTTGATGACTCAAGAAAAAATAAAATAGACCAAGGTTGATGAAATACTTAGGAGAAGTCCAAATGAGTACTAGGATTTCTTGTGCTAAGAGACTTCTTATCTTTGGGATTTTATCTATTCCCTAACATAATCACTAAGATTTTCACTTAGCCGACCTCACTACCTAAGTCTTCCTCTTGCCCAACTTCAATGCTACTATGGTCAACCTTTGATAGGTTGGTCAACTTTGACCGGGGCTTATTGCACCAACAAAAACTTGTGGCTCTCAAATTTATAAACTATGTCATTATTTGGTGGGATTAAATGGTACTAAACATGGTGACAAAAGGTGAATACGCTCGCCCCCAACGTCCCCGTCAACCCGTCCCAAAGCCAACACGGAAGAGGTAAATCACGGGCGACTACTAGCCTTTGGAATAGTGACTAGCACATAAGGGAGGTATTTATCTCGGCTTTACCGAGATTCGAACCCCAGACCTCATAGTGGCAACACCTCATGTGTTAGCCACTAGACCGTCTCGAGGGGACCTAAATGGTACTAAACATGCAAAGACATGAAAAAAAATCATTTTAATAATTGGGAAAAGATGAAAATTATCATGTAGGAAAGGTTCACGCCCTCTCATTACTATTGGGACTTAAATGAATTGCTGCAAGGATTAACACAAGGATCCAAGAGTGTGGTGGAGTATCAAAAGAAAATGAAACTTGTCAAGATTTCATCCAATATATAAGAGGATTGAAAAGCAACCATGGCTTAGTCTTTGCAAGGCTTAAACCTTGAGATTGCAAACATAATGGAGTTGTATGTGTGGAAAAAAAAAGGTTGATAATGTTCACCCTAAGCACCCCTCTATAGTCCATCTTAAGGCTTGTGGAAGGATGGCAAATCATGGTTCCGAACAACCTCCCAGGTGGGAGAAACTTATTCACTAAGAGAATGAACCTTAAGGGATACAAACCTTGCTCTCGTGTGACAATTTTATCATCCGAGTACCAACTCAATTATAGCACTGTGTGAAGATGGAGGATGTATTGCACATGGCCACCAAAGTTGAGAGGTAAGTAAAAGGGAGGGGGTCAATCAAGCATGAACAAAATTTTGGTTCACCCACTTAGAGATCCAGCCGGAAAAAAGGGAGAGTTGAATCAAGGAGGAAGTTGAATCATCTAAAGGCCAAGAAGTAAGCTCCTTTTTGGACAAGGGTGAAATATACTCATTCCCTTTGTAAGTAATATATTAAATGTTTTAGGAGATTGGGATGGGGGCATATCACATCACAATGCCCAAATAGAAAATTGATGATCTTGAAGGATGATGGTGAAATTGAAACTGGGAACGAGGAAGCAAGTACCTTTCCACCTTGATGGAAAGTAGGGAGAAGACACCTTACACATCTCGGAAGGACCAATTATGAGGCTCGAGTTAAGATTATAATGGAAGCACTCAACAAACTAAACAAAGAAGTCAATGCTCAAGTTGTAGTTGGAGATGTTGCAACCAATTGCAAGTCATATGATCTGACTAGCTTAATCACATCTTCAATTAAATAATTAACAGTCAAATGAAATATAATGGGCTTTAAACTCACATCGCCTTTTATGGTTTCCTCCATGCATGGGCTGTTGCGATCACTAAGGGGTGAATAGTGATTTCTAATTTTATCATGTGCTCATTTATAAAAGATTAATATGCAACAAAAATATAAATAAAAATACAATAGAATTAACAATCACAAATTAGGGATTTATTTGGTTCATAATGTTGGATCAAGACGCACCTGAGAGGGAGATAAATCACATGGTTTTCAAAAACTTTTTCATTTTGATTTAAAACCAAAGTATGCAACGGAAAAATAGGGGAAAATAAGTAAAAGAACAAGTTCGGTTTTACTTGGTTCGGAGCTTTCGGTGACTCCTACTTTAAGACTTAGGTCCCGCAGACCTATTGATGGGTAATCCACTAAATAACCTTTTCCAAAATAGCCAGAAGAGAGGATCAAATACAAAAGAATCGAAAGAGTATAACAAGATACACTTTTCGTTTGTAGAAATAAAGTACAGAACTTTAATTTTTGTTACCAAATACTTTTGTAGACAGTCGGCTCGAGCTTGGAGTTTGGACGGTTTCTTGGCCATAGTCAGGTATAGTAGAGTCGTAGCAGGACAACATCAGGAAGCTGAAGCAGCCGAAAAGTCAATCGGACGCGTAGAAGCTCCTATAAAAGTTGATGTTGAATGCTTGGTCGAGACACCCTTATAAAGAGTATGGAAGGTGCCTTCTATAGCCTTGAAGGCGCCTTCCATAGGCAAAAACTATCCCAAATTTGTTGCTCTTTATTGCCGATAAGTTTTGAATTTTATCCATTGGAAGGCGTCTTCCATATCACCGAAGGCACCTTCCATGAACAATGTACTAAAAGGCATCTTCTAATATTTGAAGGCACCTCAAGTACTGTTCTCTTGAAACTTTTTGTGCTCATTTTGCCGTGCAAATTAGGTTAGTTTAATACGATGATATCTAACATGCAAAACAAGATTAACATAATAATAATATAATTAATTTATAACTTAAACTCTATCCTCCATACCAAGATCTAGTCAGAGTCTCAATTTAGGTTTTTAAAATGAACGTAAATTGAATTAACACCTACTGTCCCCTCAATAGGGTCGCGCCCTCACTAAGTCACTCTCCTCCAGTGACTTACCTTCACTTATCGTGTGTCAAGTTATCTACTTGATGTCAATATGGCCCATCAGGTCTTCCTGTCGAAATCGTACATCTGGGCTTCCTCCCGTCGGGAATCAAACATCCTAATCTTTTGCCGGAATCGCACAACCGGACTTCCCTCCTGCCAGAATCCCAATTTTAAACTTTACCACTCGAAATCACACATTTTGACTGGACTTCCTGTCTAATGTCAGATCCTCTTAACACTTAAAGTTAATCAACCTTGCACACTCGGTAACAAGGTTAGATCACGATAACACTAACTTAACTCACTTGTCATTCATTAAAATATGAATTAGACCGTTAGTGCAAATTGCACCAACACATAACCCTAAGTTCCTACTTCATGGCCTAAAGTCTTAGTGGTAATACCAATATTCTTCTGCCTTATTAGATACCTTCTGGAGGCCAAGAAACCTCTTAAAAAAATTGTTCTTACAAGCAACACAAAACAAAATATAAATATACAAATAATATTGAATACAATTGAAATGAACAATTTTATACAATGAAACTTTACTTTGATTGCTTTTAGTTACTTCCTGAAGGCTCTAGAATATAGCAACACTCTCCTACGTACCTGCTAAGAATCTATTACATTAAACCCTCTCTTATAGTGTTGTTGTTTGTGATTAAAATTCATCTATCTGTTGACTGCTTGAACCTCCCTAATCAATTGCTCGCCATCAGTCAATTGTTTACTCTTTATCAATTGACTGCTCTTCCAAAATTTGAATGTTGTTCAAGCTTTATCAACTCAATGACTCTTTCCAAATTCTAACTCAGTATCCAAACCACTAACTGACTACTTTGCAATTCACTGATCGACTGGCTATCATTAGTCTACTACTTTAGTTGATATAGAAACATTCTACGATGTTTTGTATTAGTCCCATTAGACTACGCAATTAGTCAATTGAATAACTTCAATCAGTCGACTGATCATAACATAAAATTTAAACTCAAATTTATGATTTTATATTTACTAGTTGACCGATACCTTGGTTTTATCTGTGCCAAAGATAAATTCTTATCTTGCCTAGTATCTGATTGACTTTAACCTACTAAAATTTTCTTTGCTTAACATTTGGTCACTAGGACTTTTACATTTGCTTAGAGTTCACTTTTCTCAATGACTATCAGGACTTTCACTCTCATACCTAACATACAGTCTTGTATAACCTATCAGGACTTCCCTTTTTATCCCTAACATCCGGTTCTCTATGACTTGTAACGATTTCACTTATTTGTCAAGTATCCAATCAATCATGATTCACTTAGACTTCACTATTTTATGTATGTCAAATGTCTAGTAAACTGTGATTCACTAAAACTTCTCTAATGTTAAGTATTTGATCAACCTGACTTAGTTGACATCTTGCTCAACTATTAAACATATTGATCAAACATTAAAACCTAATACGAACCTGATCAACATTGATGAGAAGTCGATTGCACTAATAATCTTTTTTATATTTGATAATATATTTAAGTTAGACTAACCTATTAGCCTAACTTTTTACATCTTATGTCAAAGCATAATTCAATATTTTTCTAACTTAAATCATTCATTCTCCCCCATTGGCATATATAAAATAATTTACAAATTTCATGTTAATACCTTAAATGGAGGTTCGTTACCTTCTATTATCTC
Organism: Zingiber officinale; assembly: GCF_018446385.1. Classification (NCBI taxonomy): domain Eukaryota; kingdom Viridiplantae; phylum Streptophyta; class Magnoliopsida; order Zingiberales; family Zingiberaceae; genus Zingiber; species Zingiber officinale. Next base: position 136,099,270 of record NC_056000.1, on the reverse strand, counting down.
CAAAGCTCAACTTAAGCTTATTACTTTTTCAAGGTGGATACCTTCCCCTTTTTCTAACATTCTCTTCCTAGCTTCTTTCTTAAATATGGAAGCCCCTCTCCCCTTAAGGAAATACATTTCCGCTTCCTAAGTCATTTTGCATGTCTTTAAAGTGGACCTCCACCTTAAAACATACTTACCTTTAGTTATTACACCAATAATATGTTGGGAGATTGTTGATGCAATCATTCCCCGGATTAAAGTTAACTAGTTTGACTAAGCTCGAGTAAAATTAATCTTTAGTTTCGATATTTAGATAATATATTGTGGGACATATGTGAGAGAAGTCAAGTAGGTCACAGATGATCAGTATTTGATTGGTAAAGTCCTAACTAGGGATTAGGCAAAGGAAAGTCCAAGTGGGTCAAGAAAGATCACACGTTAACAAAGAAAAGTCCTAATTATAGTTAGACATAGAAAAGTCCAAGTGGGTCAAGGAGAATTGCACGTTGGCAAGGAAAGTCCAAGTGGGTCAAGGGGGACCGCACATTGGCAAGGAAAGTGTTGGATCGAAAGCGCTAGAGGGGGGGGTGAATAGCGCTCGTGGCTATTTCGCGTCTCGAAATCGACTTCGTAAAACTCGACGAGTAATAAGAGTAATAAAGCAGTGAAAATAAAAGGAGAACAATCACAACGCGAACACAGGTCGTTTACTTGCTTCGGAGCCTGTGACGACTCCTACTCCAAGGCCTACGGTCATTGACCGCTTTCGGTGGGCAATAACTATAGAATTGATAAGAGTACAATAAGTGTTACAATTACATGCACTAATCAAAACGTATACCGACAACAAGAGATAAAGGAAACGAAGCTCCGGGTCGTCGGAAGGTTGTCGCAGCACTTCGGGATCATGTCGTTAGTAGCTTGTTGCAGAAGGATTGTTTGGATTGAGTTGTTGTGAGTGCTGCCTTGAACCCCTCTTTTATACTGTGCTGGAGGCGCCTCCAAGTCTGTCCAAGGCGCCTCCAGCTCGCCGAGTCTCACGGGTGGATCAGCACAGACCAGGTCGAACCTTATCTGGTTCAAGGCGCCTTCAAGCCTCCTCAAGGCGCCTTCCAGCCTTGGTCCAAAGCACCTTCAGTCCCAATTAAGGGGCCTCCAGCTCCTCTGGATAGCTGACTTCGGCTTGCACCCGAGGCGCCTCCAAGCTCCATGGAGACCCCTCTGACACTGTCCATCCGAGACTAAACTCTAGTTTTTGGCCCTGCAAAACATGTTAGTCTACAAATACAAATACATCCTACAAAACCAAGTTAGCACAGATATTAATCATGATAATAGAATATTCTGACAGTCTTCTGACTGTCCGGGTTTGACTTCAGATTTTTGAGCGGTAATCCTAGGTCGACCCGACGCCTACTGTTCCCTCTGCGGGGAACGCGTCCTCACCTACTCCACTCAGGAGATTTATCTGTTGCCAGTACGATCCTCCAGATCGACTGGACTTTTGCTCGGCGCTCGATGCTTCCGGACTTTCTGCTGGACTCCCGCTTCCCGGCTCGTCCAGTCTTCCATCTGGTTCGCGACACCAAGACTTTCCACCTAGGGTTTCCACCCCCTTGGACTTTTGCCTAAAGCCCTCGACCCGCCAAGACTTTCCGCATAGGGTTACCGGCCCCTAGGACCTAGGGTTACCACTCCCTAGGGTTTTCCACCTGCCTAACCGCAGCTAGGATTTTTGCCTAAGTACCACTTAGGACTTTCTTGCAAGCTCCATGAACCTTGTTAGATAACAACATAACCTTGACTTTGAATTTCTTTGCCATTATCAAAACAACGGTTCGATCGTCGGATGCTTCCCACACCAACAATCTCCCCCTTTTTGATTATGATAACTGAAATTCAACGTTAAGTAAAATAGATGCATAAATATTTTTCAAAGTTTAAGTAAAATAGGTGCATAAATATTTGCAAGTATAGTTAGCTAAAACTAACTTAAACTTTGTAAGGCTCCCCCTTAATAAAGACTCTCTATATAAATTTTACTTTTGAATTTCCCTACTCTCCCCATTTGCCATTTATAAAAAATAAACAAGTTTGAATAATTCTAACTTTTCGAATAGGTTTTATAGTTAGAAAAATAGAGAATTAAATAAACATTAGGCTTTAAAGAGGGATAAAGATACTTTGATAACATTTAGCTTTTTGAAATTAATTGTAGAATTCTTAGCTAAGTGAAATAAAGATCTAAATAGATATTTTTCTTTCAACTGAGTTTAAAAGGCTAATAAAACGTTGACTTTGAAAGATAATGTTAGCCAATTTTTGAAACTTAGTTGAACTCTTTAAAAAATATGTTGTAAAATTTGAAAAACATATTAAAGTATATTTCAGGTAAGTTGAAATATTTTTAAAGTCTTAGCTAAATTTTGGAAAACTAAGAAAAATACTTAGTTAAAATTTGAAAATTTGTTAGAAAAATACTAAGTTAAATTTTAAAAATCTGTTAGAAAAATGCTTAGCTAGATTTACAAAAGCTGGTAAGAGATACTTAGTAAATTTTGAAGAGATTTGAAAGACTTAAAAAAATTTGAAAAAGCTTTGTTGGCGAATATTTTCTTAATTTTGAGAAAGCTTTTTGAACAATAATTAAGAAAGGCTAGGGCCATTTAACAAAATATTTAACCGAATAAAGAATTCCAAAATACTTAAAGGCAAGGGAGGATTAATAGGCTTAAAACCTTAATGTCCAAGCATGAGCTGAGTTAATGAGATTAATTTCTTTTAGTAAGGTATCAGAGCCCTAATGTCTAAGCATGAGAAAAAATATTTAAAATCAAGCACTTAAGTTCTTGGCCACATGTCTAACCATTTAGCCACTAGCTGATTGCCTAGAGGACAACAACTTTCACTTGATTAGTCAAGTTAAGTCAATAGATCCAGTTAGATTTGACTAGTGTTGGATGACTTAAATTGATTAATATATATAAAATATTTTAACGCCCAGACTCACTGTGATGCACAGAAATAAACATTCTGGAGTCCAGGCTGAACCCTATGCATCTCACGCCGTTCTAAGTTCTGCAAACACAAACAAGTTAAGTCAAGTGTGCTTGTGAGATGCTCTGGCTGAAACTAGGGGAACTTGATTTTTAGGGGGAAGATCCTAAGCTAAGTCCAAATTTTGAAAAACTAATAAAACTGGGATTTTAAAAACATTATTTTTCCTAGTTTTAAAATAATTTCTGAAAAAAGCATTTTTAGAATAGATGTAAGAAATTTGAAAGTAAAGATCTATTCTACCCAACACATTCCTATTTGGCAGAATTAAGCAAATAAAACTGGTAAGCAGAAATAGGTAGAGTAAATGAGTTCTACTAGTACAACCAAACTAGAAAATGGAAGTGTTCGTGTAATATCCAAGGTACATGAAATGATAGTGTCAAGAAGTAGGATCATCAGCTAGGGAGTTGTCAACTGGAGGTGTTGCAAGGGGCTGCTCGGCTGCAGGCTGTCCCTGGCGACGTATCTCACCTCGTAGAGAAGCGAATCCTGCAGCTATCTCGGATCGTAGGGATCGGAGGAAGCGATGACTATCTAGAATAGCCCGTCGTGTCTGAATGGACTGAATCTCGAGGCGAGTGAGTCTGTCCTCAACGGAAGGTGGTGCCGAAGTCGAAGGTCAGGGTGATGTGGAGGGCCCGGCAGAGGTGGAAGGTAATGGATCTGCGAAAAACTCCTCGGCTAAGAAGTCGGGTCACTCCTCTCCCTCGCCCGGTGCATCCTCGACCTCTGGAGGAATAGGAGCAGCGGCTGGCTGTGGCCGATCCTTCCAGGCTAGAATCCCCTCAGCAGTGACATCTATACTGGCTAACCGAAGACTACGCTGTCCTAACTCGTCGTATAGTGTAAGGGGGATAAGTGTCCCCATGGCCGTGTCTATCCTACGGGAGGAAAAGATCTGAGTCAAGATATGACAGTAAGGCATGTGCACGACTCCTGATATGACTGTACTAGATGCATGTATGATGTTGTGGAACATATGCAGTGCAATATCTATATCTAGACGCTGACTCAGGGCGTACAGAAAGAATGAGTGACAGGATCGCATCTTCATGACGTCCCGAGATGTGATCGGTAAGATGCATGTTGTCAGAACTCTGTACATAACATAGTCCTGAACCCTAAGAAGAGTTGACCTAAACTCAATCAGGCCAAATGGTCTCTTCTCCCCGAAAAAATGCATATAGATGGTGTCTAATGTGATATGGGAATAGGGATCACCGAATGGTAGATCCCTACCCGGGTAGCATAGGAATGTACATGTAGACTCCCTAAGCTCTAAACTAGTGCGAATCAGGAAGAGAGTAAACTGGATGTCTGATCCACCAACTCTGGTGGAGTATGTGCTATCATCAACCCTCTCGAGGTTGTGATAGAACTGTGTGCACAAATCCTGGTTTACTGTATTGTTGTAGTAAACCAGTTTCCCTAACTGATAATATTCTATCATCTAGACTGCGGGATGATAGAACTGGGCAAAAAATGCCTATCCTACATACCTAGGTTTTATAGATTCAAATGTAAACCTAGCAAAGTCTACCCTATGCCGCTCTGAGGGGAATCTAGGATCCGTAGATGGAGTCCTAGCCGGTGTAGGATCAGCATGTCGGCGTTTTCTGATTTATGCAACATATAACAACAAATGCATAAAAATAATATAAAAGGACAATAGGATGGTTGAAAATATACCTAGGAGGCATTGTAGGAGGATTGGATGGGTTGAAGGCGTCTTAGAGGGGAGAAATCGCCTCGGCAGCGCGTGAGGAAACGAGCAGAAACGAACAGAGAAAGGTTCTGTTCGTGGTGAATTTAGATATTGAAGGCGCCTTGAACGCTTTTTAAGGCGCCTTGAATGTTCCATTGGAGGCACCTTGGAGACGGTCCGAGACGCCTTAACTAAAGTCGACGGAACTTTTCCCGCCGTTTTCTAGGGCACCTCCTTTGTATAGGAGGCGCCTCCGAGAGTCTTTACGATTTTTAATTTTGAACAAGTTTTTAATTTTGAAAAAAATCTTTAGTTAACGAAATTTTGTAAAGTTATTAATTAATTAAGTTTTGAAAAGTATTAACGTTAATTTTGAAAGAAATTAAAACGTTAATTTTGAAAAAATGTTTTAGTTAATTAAATTTTGAAAAGTATTTAAGTTAATTAAAATTTGAAGAATGTTTAAGTTAATTAATTTTAATTAATTTTGAAAATAATTGAGTTAATTAAATTTGAAAAATGTTTAAGTTAATTAATTTTGAAAAATAAGTTAATTGATTTTGAAAAATATTTAAGTTAATTAAACTTGCAGATCATTAGGTTAATTTAAATTTAACAAAATGTTAGTTCAATTTAGTATTAATTTAATTTTAATTTAATTCTAGTTTAATTTTAATTTTTAATTTTAATTTAATTTTAACTTTATTTTAATTTTTATTTATAATTTGATTTTAATTTTAATTTTGATTTAATTTAATTTTTAATTTTAATTTATTTTATCCTTAGTCATATCACCCGATCTAGATTTTCAATCAGGGAATCCTATAATATTGTGAGATTAATTAGGTTCAATTTTAAGGTTTGGTTTAATTTTGTGTTAGATTCATGTTTAGCTTTGGGTTCAACAAATAGATATTCTTTGGATAAACTTCTGGGCTATGGTGAGTCACAAGGACATCATTAAAGTTACCATGCCTTCGAGGTTTTCCAAATAGTCATACCCATTGAACTTAGTACAAAACCTTGGTCTAACTGATTAGGATCCATAAAGGGTAGCTTCGGTCAGTTCCACTTAGCCAAATGCACCAGGTCGAAGCCATATCTTCCTAGACATGCGATGACTAAGCTTCCCTAATGTACTATCATCCAATACTTCACCAGTACCGTGAGTCAAGTTAAACCTAGCCCTTTTTATTCTAACCTTAATTACCCTGTCAGGTAGTCTACTCTTGGTTACCCTTGTCGGGTAGATTAAGTTTTGGAGGTGCTAGCTATTCTGGAGCCTTCCCTTAAATTTTAAGATTTTGTAAGAATTTAATTTATAAATTTGACTTAAATTTAGAATTAATCTGAATTTTTAGTTTGAATTTAATTTGATTTAATTTAAATTTTAAATTTAATTTGATTTTTTATTTAATTAAATTCTTTTTATTAAGATAGTTTTTCTACTAGCTCCCCCTGGATCATAGATTTGATATGGTCTATCGAGGTAATGTATTTGATCCTTGGGGATCCAATATTGACCAAATCCAGCTTGATTGATCAGGTTGGACTTGGGTACTCATGCTTGGACTGATTTACTATTTGGTCTGTTTACTAAGGATAGATAAGATCTATATTTCCTTTTGGTTTTATATCCTAGCCCAGTTTTGTTGTAAACAGCTCTTTGTGTCCCAAGAATTAGGTCAAGTTTCTTGGAGCCCAAAGAAAACCGTTCTAACATTTTCTCCAAATCCTTGACTTGAGTTTTCATACTAGAATTTTCTTCCTCAAGTTTTTGGACTTGAGTTGAACTTCCAGTCTGAATTGGGTCAGGCAAGGTTTTGGATAGGGGTGGCAATTTTTGACCCGACACGAAAACACGACCCGACCCGAACACGAAAAAATCAGGTTAGGGTTGGGTAGTTTCAGGTTCGGGTCGAAATCGGGTCGACCCATTGACCCAATTAATAAACAGGTCGGGTTCGGGTCAACCTGAAATGACCCAATTACAACCCGCGAACCCGTTTATAAATAATTATAAATTTAAACTAAAATTACAAATTTAAAAAAGTTAAAAACCCTAAACATAAAGATATGTTATGCTATTGATTGCAATGTTGCTATAGCTTATCATTTATGATATGAATTTTCAATTTGTTTAGATAAATGTTATTTTTAATTTTTAATTTAATATACAAATTTTATTTAATGAATTCAGGTCATATTCGGGTCAAACGGGTCAAACAGGTTAAATGGGTCAAACGGGTCAAACGGGTCGAACGAGTTAAACGGGTTAAACGGGTCAAACGGGTCAAACAGGTTAAACGGGTCGGGTTCGAGTCGGGTTCGGGTCAAGTGCAAATAAACAGATCAGATTCAGGTTGAATATTTTTACCCGAATTAATAATCAGGTCGGGTTCAGGTTGTCATTTGCCAACCCGCCAACCTGCCAACCCGAACCTGTCAACCCGAACCCGAACCGAATTGCCACCCCTAGTTTTGGAGTTAGTCACTTCTTTAAGGACTGCTACTTCCTTTAGAAGTGACTTGACTCTAATATTCAATTTTGCTAATTTGCGTAATAAATAATTAACTAAATTATTTAGTCGAGGAATAGTTACAGTGGGGTCTGGCCCTTCGGAAACGGATACAAATTCGTGGTTTCTTTCCGATTCTGCTTCCGACTCACTTTCGCTCTCGGACACATCGAGTTCGTTGTCAGTATCTTCTGAGGACGATTCGTCCCATGTCGCCTTGAGGGCTTTCTTCCTTCGCTTCTTTGCGTCCTTCTGATTAGGGCAGTTGACATTGATGTGCCCCTTCTGGTTGCACCCGTAGTAGATCACCTTGAACTTTACTTTTGAATTGGGTTGAATCTCCTTGGATTATACTGCCTTCTTTAGGTCTCTTTTATTGAAGCCCTTCTTCTTCTTGTAGAGCTTCTTCATGAGGTTTACGAGCTCAGTTGTCAGTTTATCGTCTTCATTGTCTGAGTCGGGTTATTCTTCCGACTCAGGTTCAGTTCTTCGTCATGATCTAGGTTCGCGAGTTCTGCTAGTACCTGCAAGCAAAGCTACACCTTTCTCGATTGGCTGTGCATTAGTCTGCTCATGTAGTTCAAACTCAGAAAATAATTCATCTAATTTTATACAAGATAAATCTTTGGAGACTTTGTAGGCATCTACCATTGATGCCCACAATGTACTCCTTGGAAAAGCATTAAGAGCATACCTGATAATATCCCTATTTTCGACTTTTTGCCCGATTCCGTGGAGGGAGTTGAGGATGTCTTGAATACGTGCGTGGAGTGAACTCACCGTCTCACCTTCCTGCATCTTTAGATTATATAGTTTATTAAACAATAAATCATGTTTACTTACTTTGGGGTCTGAGGTGCCCTCGTGCAGTTCTATCAGTTTCTCCCACAACACCTTTGCGGTTGAAAACGGACCAACTCTGTTGAGCTCCTCTTTGGTCAGGTCACATTGGAGGGTGCAGGTCGCTCTGGCATCGACTTCCACCTTCTTGATTAGGGATGGTTCCCAATTTTCGCAGGGTGTAGGCTTGCTATCTCCGTCGGTTGGTAGTTAAAATCCAGTCTTGACGATCATCCACGTCTCGAACTGGATTTTGAGGAAAGTTTCCATTCGTCCCTTCCAGTACCCGAAATCTTCTCTGGTGAAGAGCGGGGGACGAACGGTGCTGAAACCCTCTTGTTAGGCCATTGATAGTATGCAAAAAATAGAAGAGATGTCCCAAGACTAGGTCATGGATTAGCAGTGCGGGAAATAAAGTTAAGATTACGAGCTCGAGTGGTGTTGCACCAACTTCGAGCAAAAACTGATTCGTAAAAAGAATTAGAATGTAGCTATTAAGCTAGATTCTAATTGACTCCATAAAATCGAAAACACCACGAAAAAATTGCGTGATTGGTGGTTGCACCAAATCAACGCAACCCCGCTCTGATATCAATTGTTGGATCGAAAGCGCTAGGGGGGGTGTGAATAGCGCTCGTGGCTATTTCACGTCTCGAAATCGACTTCGTAAAACTCGATGAGTAATAAGATTAATAAAGCAGCGGAAATAAAAGGAGAACAATCACAACGCGAACACAGGTCGTTTACTTGGTTCAGAGCCTGTGATGACTCCTACTCCAAGGCCTGCGGTCGTTGACCGCTTTCGGTAGACAACAACTATAGAATTGATAAGAGTACAATAAGTGTTACAATTAAATGCACTAATCAAAATGTATACCGACAACAAGAGATGAAGAAAACGAAGCTCCGGGTCGTCGGAAGGTTGTCGCAACACTTCGAGATCATGTCGTTAGCAGCTTGTCGCAGAAGGATTGTTTGGATTGAGTTGTTGTAAGTGCTGCCTCGAACCTCTCTTTTATACTGTGCTAGAGGCACCTCCAAGCCTGTCCAAGGCACTTCCAGCCCGCCGAGTCGCACGGGTGGATCAACACAGGCCAGGTCGAACCTTATCTGGTTCAAGGCGCCTTCAAGCCTCCTCAAGGCGCCTTCCAGCCTTGGTCCGAGGTGCCTTCAATCCCAATTAAGGCGCCTCTAGCTCCTCTGGACAGCTGGCTTCGGCTTGCACCCGAGGCAAGCTCCATGGAGGTGCTTCGGACACTGTTCATCCGAGACTAAACTCTAGTTTTTAGCCCTGCAAAACATGTTAGTCTACAAATACAAACACATCCTGCAAAACCAAGTTAGCACAGATATTAATCATGATAATAGAATATTCTGACAGTCTTCTGATTGTCCGAGTCTGACTTCGGATTTTCGACCGGTAATCCTAGGTCGACCCGACGCCTACTGTTCCCTCTGCGGGGAACGCGTCCTCACCTACTCCACTCAGGAGATTTATCTGTTACCAGTACGATCCTCCAGATCGACTGGACTTTTGCTCGGCGCTCGATGCTTCCGGACTTTCTGCTGGACTCCCGCTTCCCGGCTCGTCTAGTCTTCCATTTGGTTCGTGACACCAAGACTTTCCACCTAGGATTTCCACCCCCTAGGACTTTTGCCTGAAGCCCTCGACCCGCCAAGACTTTCCGCATAGGGTTATCGGCCCCTATGACCTAGGGTTACCACCCTCTAGGATTTTCCACCTACCTAACCGCAGCTAGGACTTTTGCCTAAGTACCACTTAGGACTTTCTTGCAAGCTCCATGAACCTTGTTAGATAACAACATAACCTTAACTTTGAATTTTTTTTTTGACATTATCAAAATAATGGTTCGATCGTTGGATGCTTCCCGCACCAACAGAAAGCCCTAACTGTGGTTAGGCAAAGGGAAGTCCAAGTGGATTAAGGGGGATCACATGTTGACAAGGTAAAGTCCCAACTGTAGTTAGGCAAAGGAAAAAATCTAAGTGGGTAAAGGAGAACCATACTTGGTGATTGAAAGTCCAACAGAAAGTTGGCAAAGTCCAAGTGGGTCAAAAGGTTGATTAGACACTTGGTAGAGAAGTTCTAACAGGTCGCGATTAACTACAGGTTGGACAAGGGAATCTTATACTAAATTGGGTGAGTTAGGGTTGGAGAAATTGATTAAGTAATCAATTTGCATAAGTCTCAATCGTTCAGTGGATCGATTGAGAGACTATCATGAAGAGGTGCGGTGAATCGATCGAGTAATCGATTCAATTGGATCGATTGGGAGATTGTCCAGAGCAAATAAAAGGTGACTCAATCAATCAATTGGGTTGCGCCAATCAATCGAGCAGATGATCTATTGGGCACATTTTTATAGTGACAAATAACATCCTTTTGATTGATCAGCTGATCAATTAAGATTTTTTTTTTCGCGAAGCACAGTAGCTTCCTTGTGAGAGCGTGATTGATTGGGTAATCGTTTAGGAGAACTTGTGAGTGAATAGTGGGGTTCGTAATTGAATGGGTGATCATTAAGAAGGTCTGTAATTTATTGGATAATCGACTAAGTGACAAAGAAAATAACCGTTGTGAGGTTTGGATGACTAGATGCACTAGATTTGATGTGGCGATCGATTGAGGGTAATGTCAATCGATTGGAAACCCTAGATTGTGAGGTATAAAGGCGTTTGTGAAGATTCAAATGCAACTCTTCTTCTTCACTCTTCACCGTCGATTCTTGGGTGCTTGTAGACAAATTGATATTGGATTTTCCACCGCCAAGAGGCAAATACAAGCCATAAGAAAGCAAGCAAGGTTTTCATTTGTATTGCGTATTTTCTTCTTGTTTGCATTGTATTTCTTGTATGAGAGCTTGCACGAGGTTTCCCCACCTCTAAAGTGTTTCCGATAAGGAGTATTTTCATAGTGGAGAGTGTACTATGCGTGGATACTTAGATTAATCACCTCGTTGAAGTGGATACCAATTAAGTAAATTCGGGTGTTAACATTGCTTTGAGTGTTTTCTGCTGTAACTCATTATTGAATAAGTGATTGAAGCTAATCACCTCCTCTAGCTCAGCAGAGTGTCCTAATAAGATATTTTAGATTTTCTAAACATTTAGAAAATTTTAATTTTGTATTATGAGGTTAAAAGTTCAACACTGAACTTTAACTTCTCTTCAATTCTTTATTATTCCCCTTTGAACATTTTTTTTTTTATTTTCATTAAGAATTTTTCTTTTTGAATGTTTATTCAAACATGTCAGAGGGTTATGTTAGGATCTTAGATGACTAGAGGGGGGGTGAATAGCCTCTTAAAACTAAAACACAAATTTCTACAAAGAAACTTGTTAGCACAGCGGAATTGGGAAACTAAAACAAAGAGGAAACAAACACACTAACACACGGATTTACGAGGTTCGGGGATAACTTGCCCCTACTCCTCGGCGTGTCCGTAAGGTAGACGACCCCTTGATCTTCGGTAGATCGCACCCCGGATAAATTCCGGCTAAAGATCCTCCTTCTCGGTGGAGTAACCTCTCCATAAAGTCTCAAGGAATATATATGTTAAAGCACAAGACTTACAGAGCTCGGTGGCAAAGAAGAATGAACTAATGCTTACAACCACGCGAGAATCAGTGGAAACAGAGAACTCACAGATCGCAGTTTCTCACCCGAGAGCTCAAGAACTTCGCACACCACAACGATCAACAGAACGTTTTGTTTTCTTTTTCTTTCTTGCTTTCTTGTTCTTCTTTCCTCTCGCTTTTTACTGCTTCTTAAGCCCCTGTTCTCTGCTGTCACGGATCGTGGTCAATCTGCACAGAATCATCCAGCCAATCCCTCTTCCTCCTTACGGTTCTCGAACTCACACCAATGAAATCACGGCCTTCCGGTGTCTTGAGCTCGAATCAATCATCGAGTCAAGCGGATCGCGACGGATCACACCGATGGCGTTGATGCTTCAAATGCACCATGCGTCGAATCAGAAAGGCCATTTGTCGTATTCCTCTTATGGACTTAATTTGAAATTAGGCTTGGAATGATACCGTGATCCTGCAAACTCAAAAGCTAACACACAGAGGTTATATCACATAAATCAGCAGATCAAATGCGGTGGAGGAATCGCAGAAATCGAACAAATCTGGTTGTGTGTGGATCGGTCACGGACCGATCCATGGACCGATCAGACATATCCTGATCGGCTGCGTCTCCGATCGGTCGTGGAGACCGATCGGGCCGCAGTGGATCGGTCTCCACGACCGATCCATGCCTTCTTCTCTTCGCAATACCCTCTCGATCGGTCTCAAGGACCGTCAGATGACTCTGCCCAGGCCCTGATCGGTCTGAGACCGATCAGATTACTCGATGTGCTCTTGAGTGTTTCGGATCGGTCACGGATCGATCCATGGAAACTTGTTTCACCGGATCGATGCCGACCAATCCATCTTATGTATCCTGGATCGGTGCGGCCGATCCAATGTATCATGGAATGTCCACTTAGGTCCTTTCTGACCTATTCGAGAATGAGCTACGAGCCCTCTCCGACTTTGTCAGTCCGGAGAGCGAGCTCAGCCCTCTCGGGTCCGGTCCAGAGCGCAGCTACGAGCCCTCTCAGGCCTAGTCAGGAGGCAGCTACCGAGCCCTCTCTGACTTCGTCAGGTCCAGAGAACGAGCTACCGAGCCCTCTCTGACCTAGTCCGGAGAACGAGCTACCGAGCCCTCTCTGACTTCATCAGGTCCAGAGAACGAGCTACCGAGCCCTCTCTGACCTAGTCCGGAGAATGAGCTCTTTCCGAGCCCTCTCTGACTTCGCGTGCCAAGTTTCCAACTAGGACTTTTCCCCTCCACTTGATCAATCTTGATCATTAATCAAACCGAGTTTAATTAGCATCTGATACAAACTTAAATCCGTGTCAACATCAAAACAACAGCCAGGTCAGACTGTATCAACAATCTCCCCCTTTTTATTGTTTGACAACACGATTTAAGTTTAGATCAGAAATGTTCTTATTTTCATAATTTTAGGGGAATCAAGATTCTCCCCCTAAGATGGATACACCACTAAGTCAATAACGGGAATCAAGATCCTTCCCGTTATCTTTGTTGGTTGCTACTCGGAAAACCTAGAGGTTCCACTGTACAAAAATTTTGTACAAAGGTCTAAACCTTTTCCTAGCTACCATGTGTTCTTTTAAATTAAATTTTGGATCGCCTGCGGAACTTAACACGTTTGATCCAAAACTTAATCTATTTGTTCTTTTAGGTTTTGACTTGGATCTCCTGCGGAACTTAACACGTTCGACCCAAGTCTCCTTAAGTTATTAATTCCATTAAATATTAATTTCCATAAAAGGTTCCCAGTACTGACGTGGCGAGGCACATGGCCTTCTTGGATATGGGAGCAACCACTACCGACTAGACAAAACCTTTAATAGAAAGCTAATATTTAATTTCCTAAAATAACTTTAGGTTAACCAAAGAGAACAATCAAATCACAAGGAAAAGAAAGAAAACAAAAGAACACAACATCGAAAAACATATTCGAAATACTAGAACGTAAGCCTCTTGTATTTGGTATTATTTCCATAAATAACTAGCATGATGCGGAAATAAAAATTACTAGTTATACCTTGTAGAAAAACCTCTTGATCTTCTACCGTATTCCTCTTCTAACCTCGGACGTTGTGTGGGCAACGATCTACCGAGATGAGAAACCACCAACCACCTTCTTCTCCTCCAAGCAAGGTTCGGCCACAAAGGAAGAACTTCACCAAAGAAGAAAACCAAAATACTAACCAAGCTCCAAGAGATGCTAGCTTTCTCTCCTTCTTCTTCTTCTTCTCCAAGTAGTATCCGGCCACCACAAGAGCTCCAAGGAAGGGAGAGAGGTTCGGCCACCACAAGAGGAAGAGAGGGAGAGGATGGCCGGCCACACCAAGGAACAAAAGAGGGAGAGAAAATAATAGAGGTTGTATCTCATGAAAGCACCCTCACCCCTTCTTTTATATTCCTTGGCCTAGGAAAATTAGGAAATTTAATTACAATAAAATTTCCTCAATTTCCTTGACATGATTTAATTTAGAAAAATAAAATAAATTTTCCAAATCAATCTTCAATGGCTGGCCACATTATTGGAGAACAAATTGGACAAGTTTTAATCAACAATTAAAACTTCCTAATTTGTTTTCGGAAATTAAAAAAATAAAATTTCTCTTTAAAATCTCTTCATGGTTGATAAAAGGAAATTTCTATAATTTTAATTTTATCAACATGTGAATAATTTTTAAAGAAAAAATAAAACATCTCTCCAATCTACAAATAAGGAAAGAGATCTAATCTCTTTCTTTAATCTTTTATAGATCTTTTACAAGAGAGATATTTTAATTTTAATTCTCTTTAAATTATATCTTCCACATAATAATAAAAATTAAAATTAAAATCCCTTTTTAATTTAATTTAGCCGGCCCCCACTAGCTTGGGTTCAAGCTAGGGCCGGCCACCCAATAATATACCTAGGCCGGCCCTAGCTTGTTCCCAAGCTAGCTTGGCCGGCCCCTATTGGGTGGGTTTAGAAGGTGGGTATAGGTGGGTATAGAACTCTATAAATAAGAGGCTACGATAGGGACCGAGAGGAGGAATTGGTTTTGGTCTCCCGATAAAATTAAGCATCCCATGTTCGCCCCGAACACACAACTTAATTTTATCAATGATAATTCATTCCACTAGAGAACTATCATTGAACTACCGCACCAATCCCAAATTACATTTTTGGGCTCCTTCTTATTATGAGTGTGTTAGTCTCCCTGTGTTTAAGATATCGAATGTCCACTAATTAAGTGAGTTACTGACAACTCATTTAATTAATATCTAAGTCCAAGAGTAGTACCACTCAACCTTATTGTCATGTCGGACTAAGTCCACCTGCAGGGTTTAACATGACAATCCTTATGAGCTCCTCTTGGGGACATTATCAACCTAGTATCTCTAGGACACAGTTTCCTTCTATAATCAACAACACACACTATAAGTGATACCATTTCCCAACTTATCGGGCTTATTGATTCATCGAACTAAACCTCACCCATTGATAAATTAAAGAAATAAATATCAAATATATGTGCTTGTTATTATATCAGGATTAAGAGCACACACTTCCATAATAACCGAGGTCTTTGTTTCTTTATAAAGTCAGTATAAAAGAAACGACCTCAAATGGTCCTACTCAATACACACTAAGTGTACTAGTGTAATTATACAGTCAAGATAAACTGATACCTAATTACACTACGACCTTCTAATGGTTTGTTCCTTTCCATTTTGGTCGTGAGCTACTGTTTATAATTTATAAGGTACTGATAATATCATCTTCTGTATGTGACACCACATACTATATTATCTTCAATATAAATTAATTGAACAACTACAACTAAATGTAGAAAATTTGACCAAATGTGATTCTTTATTCATTATGAATGTTTACAAAGCTTAGGCTTTCAGTATACATTCCAACAATCTCCCACTTATACTAATGACTAAGCTGCCATATCTTCTACCATACATCTGATTCCCATTCCCTCCACATGCCGATCGAAAGCTTTCGCCGGAAGGGCCTTAGTGAAAGGATCTGCCAGGTTATCTGCTGATGCAATCTTGGCGATGACAACTTCTCCTCGCTTCACGATATCTCGTATCAGGTGGTACTTGCGCTCTATATGTTTACTTGCCTTATGAGCTCGTGGTTCCTTCGAGTTTGCAATTGCACCACTATTATCACAATAAATTGTGATAATTTTGGGCAAACCAGGAATCACATCTAAGTCCATTAGAAAGTTCCTGAGCCATACTGCTTCTTTAGCTGCCTCAGAGGCTGCTACATACTCGGCTTCCATGGTTGAGTCCGAAACGCATTTCTGCTTAACACTCCTCCATGAAATGACTCCACCTCCTAAAGTAAACACATAGCCTGATGTAGACTTACTGTTATCCCTATCTGATTGGAAATCAAAATCTGTGTAACCCACAAATCGTCTCCTTGGTAAACTAGCATATAATCTCTAGTCCTTCTCGGGTACTTGATATATGCTTTACATTCAATGTCCTTGTCCGAGTTACTCGATATCTGCGACCATGTCCACAAAGCAGATATCGGTCTCGTATATACATCATTGCATACATTAGGCTTCCTACACCGAAGCAGAACCGCTTTCATGTCCTCTATCTCTTTTGATGTCTTTGGAGACATCTCTTTAGATAGAGCTACTCCATGTCTAAAAGGTAAGAAACCTTTCTTAGAATCCTGCATGCTAAAACGAGCAAGGATTGTATCTATATATGAAGCTTGGGATAGACACAACATTCTTTTCTTACGATCCCTTATAACTTTGATCCCAAGAATGTGTGCACATTCTCCTAAGTCCTTCATATCAAATTGTTTGGACAACCATACCCTTACGTCTGATAATACCTTGACATTGTTGCCGATTAACAAAATATCATCTACGTATAGTACAAGAAATACCACCACGTTTCCGTTACACTTCTTATATACACAAGACTCATCCGGACTTTGAATAAATCCATATGACTGGATTACTTCATTAAACCGGATGTTCCAAGACCTTGAAGCTTGCTTCAGTCCATAAATGGACCGATTGAGCTTGCACACTAGATGCTCTTTGCCTTTTTCAATGAACCCTTCTGGTTGCTTCATATGGATGTTCTCTTCAAAACTTCCATTAAGGAAAGCTATCTTGACATCCATTTTCCAAATCTCATAATCCATATGAGAAGCAATGGATAAGAGTATCCGGATAGACTTAAGCATGGCTACCGGTGAAAAGGTCTCCTCATAATCGATTCCCTCCTTTTGAGTGTACCCTTTTGCAACAAGCCTAGCTTTGAAGGTTTCTACCTTCCCGTCTGTCCCTCTTTTCCTTTTGTAGATCCACTTGCATCCAACGACTTTTACACCATCTGGTGGTTCTACAAGCTCCCAGACCTTATTAGAATACATAGACTCTATTTCAGAATTTATTGCCTTTTGCCAAGATACTATATCTATATCTTGGAGTGCTTCGTCACATGCCCGAGGATCAGGTTCATGTTTACCCGAAATCAAGTCCGAAGACTCTCCCAAAAACATGAATCTCTCTGGTTACCTCACAACCCTCCCACTACGACGAGGCACTGTCTGCGGTTGTGTATCATGTGTGACACATGTTGCAGTCTCTTGTGGTACTTCATCTTGTACTGTTGGTACTAAAGTAGATGTGTCCTCTCTCATTTCTTATAGAACAATTTTACTTTTGGGCTTGTGGTTCATTATATAGTCTTCTTCTAAAAACTAGGCATTGGTGCTAACAATGACCTTCTGGTCTTTAGGACTATAAAATAAACCACTTTCGTTCCTCTAGGATAACCCACAAACATGCAAACTTCTGTACGAGATTCTAACTTATCAGCATCTGCTTTCAGCACATGTGCTAGACTACCCCAAATCCGAATATGTCTTAGATTGGGCTTTCGCCCATTCCATAATTCTGTGGGAGTAGAAGGTACTGATTTAGAAGGTACTAAGTTCAGAACGTATACTGCTGTTTCCAGAGCATATCCCCAAAACGAATTTGGTAATTCAATAACTCATCATCGATCTAACCATCTCCATAAGAGTCCTATTCCTTCGCTCGCTACACCATTCTGGGGTGCAGACAATTGGGATTGAATCCCAGCCTCTGATAAGTAATTCCTAAACTCTCCTAAGAGGTATTCGCCACCACGATCAGATCGTAGTGTCTCGATACTTTTACCTAATCGTTTCTCCACATCAGCCTTGTATTCTTTGAACTTGTCAAAGCACTCGGACTTGCGGCGCATTAGGTAAATGTATCCATATCTTGAATAATCGTCTATGAAAGAGACAAAATATTCAAAACCTCCTCTTACCTGGACAGACATAGGACCACACAAATCAGAGTGAACCAACTCTAACACTTCTTTGGCTCTATACCCCTTGGCCTTGAACGGCCTCTTGGTCATTTTACCTTCTAAGCAAGATTCACAAGTTGGAAAATTTTCCAACTCTAATGAACTTAAAAGTCCATCGGCTATAAGCCTCTAAATCCTACTTAAATTAATATGACCAAGTCTTAGATGCCAAAGATATGCTTGGTTCATTTCTGAAGGTTCTTTTCTCTTATTAGAATTAGAAGATAAGTTATAAATTTCCATGTTTTTCTTTGTGGAAGAAATTGGATTTAAAATATACAAATTACCAACTAATGCACCAGAACAGATAATCACTTTATTTCTTTTAATAACTATATCGTTACTGAAAGAAACTGAAGTTTGTTGTAGAATCACTGGCCTGATGAAGATTGTTGTAGAATTCAGATACTAGGTCATAGTTGATGTCCCTTTCTAGGTAGACTAACGAGTCAAGTTTATAATAAGCCAGGGTTTCGGATACAGAGGGACAAAACTCATCCATGTACTTTCGATCCACAGATCGACAAGGGAGTAGTTTGAATGTCCTCTGTTGAAACGCTTGTTCAAACTGTTGGTTCGGAAATCTCGAAGAGGAAGAAGGTTGAGGTCGGGAGGGTGCCTGAGACTTGGATTTTTCAGCAGATGACTTAGAAGTACCCTCACTGGTTGATTTCTTCCTAAATAGGTCAAAAATGGGACATGGTCGGGGCAAATGGGAGTCCACGGGAGCCACAGAGTCAAGAACCGAGACAACACACAGAGATAAACTGTGAAAAGAAGCTAAACTGCCAAAAATGAACAGATTTTGGGGAGAAAGGAAGTTACCTGGGCGCCATTTGAGGCTTTCGGAGAAGATGAAGAGAAGAGTCGGGACTGAGGAGTGGTTCGGCTAGGGTTTTCGGCGTGAAATGAGAGGACGAAGATTGGGGGAAGTTAAAGAGGGTGATCAGATCATAAGATCGTACGGCTGTCCGATTAGGAAAAATCCTGACCGATCAGGGAACGTCCTGATCGGTCAGGGACTGTCCTGATCGGTCGTGGGGACCGATCAGAGGTCGATCAGTGACTAGTGACACGTGCCAGAACCCCTGATCGGTCTACAGACCGATCAGATATCGAACAGAGAGTGGAACTCTCCTGATCGGTCGTAAAGACCGATCAGATAGCATCCTGATCGGTCCCTGGACCGATCAGTGTCTGATAATCAGTGATTTCAGTCTCTGAAATTCGTATCGAAAGCTTTGAAACTTGGTTCAACAACTTCCAAGTTCAGAACCTAGAATCTGAAGAGCCCACAGATTATATTCAGTGATACCAATGAATATTTCCTAATGATGAGCTCTAATGATTTGGAATTATTTAGGGCTCGAAAGTTTCAGACACTTCATAACAAATGTGTCGAATCTCAAAGTTTCAAAACCAGAGAAGTTTGTTTTGTTTGTTTGCTGAAACTATGATATATAGTGAACCAAGGTAATAAATCTGACTCAGGCTATCGGTTCAAAATATATCCTTGCTATGAGTAGTTACAAGTTTGTCAAAATATGTCAAAATTTCTTCACCAACTTGTCCTATTTTCAATCAAAATCAGGAAGGTATCAATCAAGGGTATCATTCAACACATCAACAAGGTTAGATGATTTCTAGACACAGGTCCAACCAAGGTTCCTTGGTTGGAATATATGAGTAAGATCTAGGAGCCAAATACACATGAATTGTATAATGGCCTTCCCCATACTCAATTTATGTCTCTTCAACCTAATTATTCAAGGGATGCATGATACATTTTGAATAATTTGGTTGATCCTAGCATCTCACCCCATATTTAGCAAACAAAAATAATTTGTTAAA
Source organism: Zingiber officinale (assembly GCF_018446385.1). Lineage (NCBI taxonomy): Eukaryota > Viridiplantae > Streptophyta > Magnoliopsida > Zingiberales > Zingiberaceae > Zingiber > Zingiber officinale. The sequence goes on along the minus strand of NC_056000.1, from coordinate 136,079,316 downwards.
CCTTATAGTTTGTGTGAGATGTCCCCAAGTTGCCCAAATTAATTTCCCAATTTCTCTTGTAGTTTTAGTTGTCCTTATTGATCATGATGAAATCCTAATGGCATATTGAGCCAAACACATCCCCAATTCTCTCCTTAAATGACTAAATTCATTTTCCGGAAGGGGTTTGGTGAAAATGTCGGCTAAGTTTGACTTTGACTCAACATATGTGAGTGCAATGTCTCCCCTAGCTACGTGATCTCTAATGAAGTGATGACGCACTTCAATGTGTTTGGTCCTTGAATGATGGACTGGATTTTTCGTTAGGTTTATTGTGCTAATGTTGTCACACAACACTTGCACTCCTTTATATGAAAGTCCATAATCTTCTAGAGTGTGAATCATCCACAACAATTGTGATACACTCTCTCCCATGGCAATGTATTCAACCTCGGTCGTTGAGAGAGCAACACAATGTTGCTTCCGACTTGACCAACTAACCAATGATGATCCTAAGAATTGGCAACCCACACTAGTGCTTTTCCGATCCAATTTGCATCCAGCATAATCAGAATCGGTATAGCCTATCAAATCAAAAGACTCCGTACGAGGGTACCACAGTCCTACTCTAATTGTGCCCTTGAGATATCTTAGAATTCTCTTAACTGCAGTTAAATGAGATTCCTTGGCACAAACTTGATATCTAGCGCACATACCCACAACAAAAAGTATGTCCGACCGACTAGCTGTGAGATATAGAAGACTACCGATCATGCTTCTATATTGCGTTAGATCAACTGGTTTCCCACTCTCATCATTGTCAAGACGAGTGTTTGTCGCCATTGGAGTGGATACTTCCTTAGAGTCACTCATTTTGAATTTTTTGAGCATCTCTTGAGTGTATTTCGTCTGATGGACATAAATTCCATCTCGAGTTTGTTTGATTTCAAGTCCAAGGAAGAATGTCAATTCTCCTACTAGACTCATCTCAAACTCACTTTCCATGTGAGAAATAAATTCATTCAAATAGCCCTTGTTATTTGAGCCACAAATTATGTCATCGACATACACTTGGGCTACAAAAATGTTTTCACCATCTCTACGCAGAAATAGTGTTAGGTCTATTTGGCCTCTTACAAAACCCTTTTCTAGTAAATATGTTGACAACCTTTCGTACCAAGCTCGTGGTGCTTGTTTAAGCCCATAAAGTGCTTTCTTGAGCTTGTACATGTGGTTTGGAGCTTCGGTATTCACAAACCCCGGTGGTTGTTCAACATAGACTTCTTCTTTAATAAAGCCATTTAAAAAGGCAAATTTAACATCCATTTGATAGAGCTTGAAACCTCTATGTGCAGCAAAAGCTAGCATCAAACGAATGGACTCTAATCGGGCCACGGGAGCATAAGTCTCATCATAATCGAGACCTTCGACTTGACTATAGCCCTTGGCTACAAGTCTTGTCTTGTTTCTTACAACTTCTCCCTTTTGATTTAACTTATTTTTGAAGACCCATTTAGTTCCAATAATGGTGGTCTTCTTAGGTCTAGGAACTAAGTCCCACACTTGGCTCCTTTCAAATTGACCTAACTCATCTTGCATAGCTATGATCCAATCAGGATCACGCAATGCCTCATCAACTAATTTTGGTTCAATCTCTGAAATCAATGCGACTTCATTAAACTCATTTCTAAAGATTGACCTAGTCCTAACCCCTTGTTGGATGTCTCCCACAATTTGGTCTTGGGGATGACTAGTGGCTATCCTAGATTGTCTTGGTGTTGGTGGTGCCTCATGAATGGTCTCACTAGGCACAGGCAAGGACTCAATATTAGGCAAAGGATCAGATTGAGTTCTTTGTTGCCTTTGCTCATTATCATCAGAGTCAACTTCGACTCTTTCTATGTTTCGATCATTCAAACTTAGCCTTCTAAGTTCAAATTGAATTTCTCCTACATCCCTTGATTGATCATTTAAGTTAGGGATTTCTTCAAAAGCTACATCAGAGGACTCTTCAATCAATTTAGTCCTATTATTGTAGACTCGATAGGCTTTGCTGGTGAGCGAGTACTCGACCAGTATCCCTTCATTAGCCTTGGCCGAAAATTTTCCAAGATGGTCCTTGGTGTTCAAAATAAACACCTTACAACCAAACACCCTAAGATGTTTAATTGTAGGGGGTTTTCTAAACCAAAGTTCATGGGGAGTCTTTCCTAAAAACCTATGTATCAGGATTCGGTTTTGCACATAGCAAGCTGTATTTACAGCTTCAGCCCATAAGTAACTCGGTAGTGAGTACTCATTGAGCATACTTCGTGCAACCTCTTGTAAGACTCGGTTCTTTCTCTCCACAACCCCATTCTGCTGTGGGGTCCTTGGAGTAGAGAACTCATGCCTATATCCCTTTTCTTGACAGAATTCTAAAAACCTATGATTTTGAAATTCCCCACCATGATCACTTCTAATGGTTTTAATTGTTGTTGATTTTTTATTTTCAGTTCTTCTACAAAAGGAAATAAAAATATCTATGGTTTGATCCTTAGTTTTCAAAAAGAAGGTCCATGTATACCTAGTAAAGTCATCAATAATCACTAAACAATATCTACTTCCATTTAATGAAATAACACTACTGCAATCAAACAAATCCATATGTAATAAGTCTAAGGCAGTAGTTGTACTTACAGCGCTTTTACCTTTATGAGGCGCTTTAGTTTGCTTACCCTTCTGACATGCATCACACAATTTGGTCTTTTGGTACTTGATGCTTGGTAAGCCTCGCACTAACCCTTTGTTGACCAGCTTCCGGATATTCTTCATGTTCACATGAGCCAACCTCCTATGCCAAAGCCACGATTCTTCTTCTTTTGACATGAAACACTTAGCAAGAGCATTAGTAGCACTTTTAAAAGAAACTTGATAGATGTTATCTACCCTTGTGCCTACTAGTACCGTGTCAAGTGTGTCAATATTTTTGACTAGACATTGACTCGAATGAAACTCAATTGTGTAACCCGTATCACACAATTGACTGACACTTAGGAGATTAAAAGTCATCCCCTTGACTAGAAGGACATTATTGATTTGGAGATATCCAGATATATGAATGTCTCCAACCCCTATAATCTTATGGCTACCATTATTACCAAAGGACACATTACCTCTATTTTTGTTTTGAATGGTAGAAAATAGTGACTTGTCCCCGGTCATGTGCTTGGAGCATCCACTATCAACAAACCAAGTTGATAGACGCTCCCCCTTTACCAATGCCTACAAGACACGAAAGATAGATGTTTTAGGTACCCAAATCTTGGGACCTAATGCATCTACAATGAAAGACTTAGGCACCCATGCCTTTGTTACCTTCTTCCTAGTCTCATGAACCCTAGAAACATGCGATCTATGAAATTAGGTTCTTGACACTAAAGAAATAAAGCTAGACTCCTTAGGTTAGTATCCTAATCCAGCCTTGTTGTAGACCGCCCTTTGGGCATTTAGAATCATGTCTAGGGTCTTAGAGCTAGTTGAGAATTTTTCAAGCATTTTCTTGAGTTTCTCAACCTCACCCTTCAAGGCCTTGTTCTCATCCTCAAGGACCTCTAGATGTAGGTCATCAACCTCATCTTCCCTAAGGGCCCTCAAGTTTTCTACTTCTTCTTTTAATGATTTATTTTCTGTTTTTGATTTTTTAAGCAAGGTAGACAAATGTGTAATAGTCTTATAGCATTTTTCTAAGTGAGAAGAGATTACCTCTTCATCATCCGAAGATGATGAAGCCGCGACTGAAGTGCTTGAGTCATCACTCTCGGACTCGGACTCCTCCCTTGCCATGAGAGCCAATTGCCGAGTACTCTTCTCCTTCTTCTCTTCCTCCTCCGATGAGCTTGAGGAAGATTCATCCCAAGTGGCCTTGAGAGCTTTCTTCTTCTTGGCTCTTTCCTCCTTCTTTTTGGCCCGTTCCTCCTTCTTGAGTTTTGGACACTCACTCCGGTAGTGGCCTTTCTTGCTACACTCATAACATGTAACATTAGTCTTATCGATATTTTGATCATTAGGTTTACCTTTTCCTTTGTATCTTCGGCTTCTTCTCATGATCCTCCTCACAAAATTTGCCATCTCGCTTGATGATGATCCACCTTCATCATCGGACTCGGAAGAGGATGTAGATGAAGAAATCTCTTTCTCCTTCTTCTTTTCCCTCTTTCTTCTTCCATCCTTGTTCTTTGGTCCTGCAACTAAGGCAATACCTTTATCTCTTTGACCTTTGTTAGCAAGTTCATGAAGTTCCATTTCACAAAAGAATTCGTCTAATTTAACAATGGAAAGATCCTTAGAAACCTTGTAGGCATCTACCATAGATGACCACAAGGCATTCCTTGGAAAGGCTTTAAGAGCATACCTTACTAGATCGCGATTCTCCACGCGTTCATCCACGGAATGTAGACCATTGATGATTTCCTTGAACCTCCCATGTAGTTCACTTACCGTTTCGTTTTCCTTCATGGTGAGATTTTGTAGTTGATTCAAGAATAGGTCCCTCTTGGCTATCCGAGAATCTCGAGTTCCTTCTTGGAGCTCGATAAGCTTGTTCCATAAATCTTTTGCACTCGAGAATGGACCTACCTTGACGAGTTGGTCCTTGGCAATCCCACATTGTAAAGTGACCACTGCCTTGGCATCGGCTTGTCCTTTGCGGGTTTGCTCGGTGGACCACCTCGAGGAGTCGAGTTCCTTACCTTCTTCGTCCTTTGGAGGCGTAAATCCTTCCTTTACAGAAAACCACATGGAGATATCAGTTTTGAGATAATACTCCATGCGACTCTTCCAATATTGGAAATCTGCTCCATCGAAGAAGGGTGGTCTGTTGGTGCTGAATCCTTCCTTCATGGCCATCTTCTTGCTCCTTAGGATGTTAGTCCAGATGAAGAGCACCAGGCTCTGATACCACTTGTTAGGATCTTAGATGGCTAGAGGGGGGGTGAATAGCCTCTTAAAACTAAAACACAAATTTTTACAAAGAAACTTGTTAGCACAGCGGAATTGGGAAACTAAAACAAAGAGAAAACAAACACACTAACACACGGATTTACGAGGTTCGGGGATAACTTGCCCCTACTCCTCGGCGTGTCTGTAAGGTGGACGACCCCTAGATCTTCGGTAGATTGCACCCCGGATAAATTCCGGCTAAAGATCCTCCTTCTTGGTGGAGTAACCTCTCCATAAAGTCTCAAGGAATATATATGTTAAAGCACAAGACTTACAGAGCTCGGTGGCAAAGAAGAATGAACTAACGCTTACAACCACGCGAGAATCAGTGGAAACAGAGAACTCACAGATCGCAGTTTCTCACCCGAGAGCTCAAGAACTTCGCACACCACAACGATCAACAGAACGTTTTGTTTTCTTTTTCTTTCTTGCTTTCTTGTTCTTCTTTCCTCTCGCTTTTTACTGCTTCTTAAGCCCCTGTTCTCTGCTGTCACGGATCGTGGTCAATCTGCACAGAATCGTCGCTGCAGCCAATCCCTCTTCCTCCTTACCTGGTTCTCTGAACTCACACCAATGAAATCACAGCCTTCATTGGTGTCTTCTGAGCTCGAACCAATCATCAGGAGTCAAGCGGATCGCAGCCAGATCACACCAGTAGCCGTTGATGCTTCAAATGCACCATGCGCCGCGAATCACAGCAGAAAGGCCATTTGTCGTATTCCTCTTATAGACTTAATTTGTAATTAGGCTTGGAATGATACCTGTGATCCTGCAAACTCAAAAGCTAACAGCACAGAGGGTTATATCACATAAATCAGGCAGATCAAATGCAGTGGAGGAATCGCAGAAACAGCGAACAAATCTGGTTGTGTGTGTGGATCGGTCACCAGACCGATCCATGGACCGATCAGGACATATCCTGATCGGTCCGCAGCTTGTCTGATCGGTCGTGGAGACCGATCAGACTGCAGGTGGATCGGTCTTCACGACCGATCCATGCCTTCTTCTCTTCGCAATACCCTCTCCTGATCGGTCTCCAAGACCGATCAGATTGCACTCAGTGTGCTACTGAGTGTTTCCTGATCGGTCTACAGACCGATCAGATTACACTCAGTGTGCTACTGAGTGTTTCCGGATCGGTCACCAGACTGATCCATGGAAACTTAGTTTCACTGGATCGGTCTGCCGACCGATCCACTGTCTTATGTATCACTGGATCGGTCTGCCGACCGATCCAATGTATCATGGAATGTCCACTTAGGTCCTTTCTGACCTAGTTCGGAGAACGAGCTACCGAGCCCTCTCCGACTTTGTCAGGTCCAGAGAACGAGCTACCGAGCCCTCTCCGACTTCGTCCGGTCCAGAGAACGAGCTACCGAGCCCTCTCCGACCTAGTCCGGAGAACGAGCTACCGAGCCCTCTCTGACTTCGTCAGGTCCAGAGAACGAGCTACCGAGCCCTCTCTGACCTAGTCCGGAGAACGAGCTACCGAGCCCTCTCCGACTTCATCAGGTCCAGAGAACGAGCTACCGAGCCCTCTCTGACCTAGTCCGGAGAATGAGCTCTTTCCGAGCCCTCTCTGACTTCGCGTGCCAAGTTTCCAACTTGGACTTTTCCCTTCCACTTGATCAACCTTGATCATTAATCAAACCGAGTTTAATTAACATCTGATACAAACTTAAATCCGTGTCAACATCAAAACAACAGCCAGGTCAGACTGTATCAACAGGTTAGAGGTAGCTAAAATACCTAAAAGTAAATCTTGATGATTGAAATAATTCTATTTCAATCAAAATCCTAAGTGTCAGTTAATTGTCATGTCTATTAGTCGATTGGTATTTTTGAGACAGTTGATTGACGTTTAAATAATTTAATAGTTTGCATTTTGAAATTACATAAGTAATTCTATAGTTTTTAAAAAAATCATAAAACTTCATGAAGACATTACTTATGTCAAGGATTATTTTTGAAAAATAATCTTATAAGAAAATACCTATTATTTTTAAAGAATGATATAATATTGGAAGTCATTGAAACCTTTAATGTTTTGCCATAACTTTATATCAACATTGTCAATAGTTATTTCTATAATCAAATACAGTTCACCAAGGTTTTCAAAAACTATTTCAAAATAATTTTTAATCATGCTCTATAGGTTAATTGTAGATGACCTGTACATTAACTTTTCCCTCGATTTGTCTATACAAGGTCTATGTGATTTGATGATACTTAGCTCATTTAGATGCATCATGTTATCATCTAGAACTCAACTTTTCATCTTAACATCTCATTGAGATCTACATGTCTCAATACACAATAAAAGCTAATGTTATCATCTAGAACTCAACTCATCATCTTAACATTGTTAGGACCAAAAGAAATTTAGATATCTCCACAGTGACATGATATTATTCACTTTGGGTCTAAGTCCTCATATTTTATTTTTAAGCTCTACCCAAAATGTCTCATACCAATGAAGATATCTTTCCCTTATAAATCAATGATCTTTCCCATGTATTTTTAATGCGGAACTTTGTTTGCAACCTTGCAACCCAATAATCCCCCCTCAAACGAAGGACCATAGGCTTTTGACATCCGATCCTTGACCCACTAGGTCTTCCTGCCCCCAGATCCACCCGACCTACTAGGGCTTCCTTGCCTAGCCACGACTAGGACTTCCTGCCCGGTGTTTGGTTCTCTTGATTAGGATATGGGAGTCCCCACTTCCTTTGTTCAAGGTCAATATTATACTCACATGGCTCAATTAGACCATAACTCTTGTGCACAATCGACGGTTAGACCTTGTAACAGTCCAAGCTTTGATACCAATTGTTAGGACTAAAAGAAATTTAGATATCTCCACAATGATATGATATTGCCCACTTTTAGCCTAAGCCCTTATGGTTTTATTTTTGGACTATACCCAAAAGGTCTCAAATCAATGGAGATATCTTTTTCTTATAAACCTATGATCTTTCCCATATATTTTTAATATGAGACTTTGTTTGTAACCTTATAACCCAACAAACATCTCATTGAGATCTACATGTCTCAATACACAATAAAAGCTAACGTATGGTTCCTGTGAGATGTAATAGAGTTTTTCTTATACTATGAGATCATACATATCTATCTAGATATTCTTAATTTGACTATCCTACCAAGAATGTTAAATAATATCATTGTCCTTAATTACATAAAAATTTAAAATAATACAATGTGAATGAGAATGACATTTATTAAATGCATATTTTTCAAATTAAATTTAGTGTGATTTGAATTTTAATACAAGTCATGATGTATGTATGGTATGATAGTAATTATCAACTTTTCATAAAAAGATCATGTATAATATATGTCAATAGTAAACATATATGATATCACGTGGAATTATGATAAGAAAATCATAGCTAACATAGACATAAAGAAATTTAAAGTCATATCTATGCATCATCATCCAATATTGTGTCAAATATCATATTTGACACGAGCAAAACAACTCCTTGGAATGTGTCAAACCCCAAACTTGGCACATTATCAAATTTTATCCTATCATTCCGATTTTGATAGATTAAAAGTTAATTCCTATTGGCATACTCTAGAACCTTCTAGAGTAGGATTTTAGATATTCATTTTTCAAGATAAATCTCATCCTTAGAAAATACCCTAAAATATTAACTTTACTAAAGATTCTTTTAGGCTTCATAAAAACTTTAGTCATAATAGTCTTATCAAGATCAACACTAGGGATGCTTTTTCTTATAACCTTAACTTTACTCCTAGACTTATTTTTGGTTTCATAGTCATATGAAACTCTATGATAGGATGGTACACTCTTCTTAGTCTTAGACTTGTGACCTAAACCTTTCTTGTCTTGGATTCATTATGCCTTCCTACTCCTACTACTCCTAGGTTTTATTTCTTTGACCTAACTTCATCTGTTTTTTTTTTTTTGGAGTTTTTTCTAAGGTATCAAGTCTTGACCTTAAGATGTGATTTTTTTTCTAATTCTTTAATCCTAACTTCTTCATTTTGATCATGCAATTTTCTAGAGTTAGCTGTAGAGACATATGATCTTCTATCATCATGGTGTATATCACTTAGATTAATATTGTGGGTGCAATCGACATAAATTTCATTGGGTATGATCATGGTTTTGATGCGTATATCAAAGAGTTTAAGTTAAGTTTTCATATTATTTTGATATGTGTTTGAGTCATGCAGGACTTGGTGAAATACATGAGCAAAATCTCATCCTATGGCTCGGGTCCTTGAAATCGGTGAAGGATGGTGCATCCAAGGGACTACCAGACAAGGAGCAATGGAGTGGGCCGATGGAAGCGAACTTAAGGCAACATGAAGGATGACATGGAGAGGAGTCACGGACTTAAGTACATATGAGGGACGAAGTCCAAGGAAGAGGGCTTCAAGGGTGACTCCAAAGAGGATGAGTGTGAGTGAATGTAAGGGATCAGTCGACTGATACCAATGCCAGTTGACTAGTCCAAATTCACGAGAGCACAGGATGATTCTATGCCCGATAGTTGCGAATACCAGTCGACTAGTAATGACACCAGTTGACTGATAGAAAGTCATTAGTAACCATTGGCAGAATCTTAGATTTTACGGAGCGCCATCGGTTGTGTCTAACGACTACACTAGTTGATTGATGTATGAACCAATCGACGGGTGTAGGAAATGAGTTGATTCAGGATCAACTCTTTTCTCTCTATTTAAAAGAGTTTTGAGGGATGAAGAAGGTTACTGATTCTTGATAGAATACTTCTAAGTCATCCCCTCAAGCTCCAAGTCAATTCTTTTCCTCTTAATCTAAGTTTTCATCTTGTAAAGAGGAAGAGAGATTTATGAGAGGTTTCACTCCACCGAAAAGGAGTCAACTTTAGTCGAAAATTGTCGGGGACTAATCCACCGACGGATTGAGAGATCATCCACCTCAAGGACAAGCCGTGGAGTATGAGCAAGTAATATTCGAATCACGTTAAACAACGTGTTAGAGTTTATGTTCATTCCTTGTTGTTCTTATTAGTTTAGTTTCATTTTTGCTTGTACAACTAACACTGTAAAAAGAAGATCGATTTAGGGTGACTAAGCTATTCAACCCCCTTCTAGCCGGGCATCAATCCTCAACAAGTGGTATCAAAGCGAGGACGCCCTTCAAAGGACTAATCATTAAGAAGAGCACTTTCAATAAAATAGTTGACTCACACATTCAACCACCTTAATTCGAATGAGGCTTCTCTTTGTGGAAAAAGAGAATGAAGATATTCTTCAATACCGATTTCGATATTATGCTAATAATGAAAAAATATTTTGAGATACCTAGGGATGAAAATAACACAATAATTGACAAAACAAGATGGAGCAAGAAGCAAAGGGAAGAGTATTTAGCAACCTCAAAGGCAATGCATTATCTACTAAATGTGCTTCTCCAACAAGAAGTGACTAAGATTGGAAGCTACACAAGAGCCAATGAATTGTGGGAAAAGCTAGTGGAGCTTCATGAATGGACATTAGAAGTGAAATTGGTGAGAAGAGACTATAAGTATCCCATTGTGATTTTGGTGTGATCAATTAAGTCAAGTTAGGTCCTGTGTATATTTGATGTCTTGTGTTTAAGTGTGCAGGAACTTAGGAGCATAGGAAATAGAGTGAAAGACGCAGCTAGCGAGAAGGATGGCACAGGAGAGAGTCGACGGGCTCGGTGCGTCTGAGGGATGAGGTGCTCGAAAGAGTACACTGGCGGACGAGAAGGAAATACGCGGTGTTTCTGAGGGACGACAAGTCAGAGCAGAAGCTTGCTCGAGGAGAAGGCCGAAAAATAGGTTCGGGTGAGCCCTATTTTGGATGACCAAAATCACCCAAGCGAACCGAGCTGGAATTGAGGACAAACTGGACAGTCAACACTATGTTGACTGTCTGGGCGCTCGGACCCCCCGGAGGCAGCCTAAAGCACCTTCTCAACATGCCCCCTTTTGAAGTCGTGTCAGCATGGTCCGAGCGCCCAGAGCGGTCTGAGTGCCCGGACAAGATAAGGTTTATCCTTACTAATTTGTTGTGAACCATTGCGACGTGGATAAAGTTTTATTCATGCCCAGGCTCCCAAAGCCATACCAGGCGCCCAGAGTTACCACATCAACAAATAGTCAGATTCGACTAGCAGACTATAAATAGAGTTATAGTCTCAGTAGTTTAGAACAACACTTGTAAACGAATCCTGTACTTTAACTTCTAGTTTGTTCTTTACTTTTCTAAGCTTTCAACGTTGTAAGAAACTACTCCGCCTTTGGAAGGAGATTTTAGTGAGCCACATTTGCCTTGGATTAATAATCTTTTGATTGCAGGCCAAGTAAATATTCTCGCCTCTTTCTTTACTTTTACGCATTTAACTTTCTATTTTTTGAACAAGTGTTTGTCTAACTTAGTCCAAAGATCGAGAAAGGATATTCCTTTAATTTTAGGTAATTCACCCCCACTTGTTGGTTGCCTGGGGATTTTCAATTGGTATCAGAACAAGGACGCTTCAAAATGACTAACTGCCGACCGAAGAAAAGAAATCAATGGTCGGACAAAGCCTCAACCCGCCTAAGTTTGAGGGGGAGTTCGCACACTGAAAACGTCGAATTGAGGTATTCCTACGAACTAATTTCAAAATTCTTTTACTAATAAATTATAATTTTATAGTTCCTAAGGATCAACAAGGAGAGGATAAAGAAGAAAATCAATGGACAAAGAAAGAACAAAGTGATTTCATAGCCAACAATAGAGTGGAATACCACTTGCTAAGTGTATTATCGCCTGAAGAAGTCAATTACATTGGAAGCTACTCCTCAGCCAAAGAACCCTAGGAAAAATTCCAAGAGCTCTATGAAGGCACATTCAAAGCGAAGCTCGCACGATGAGACCTTCTTCGGAATCAACTAACAAACATTCATCTGGAAAACGGTGAAAAGGTAGCTCGACTATATGTAAAGATCAAGGAGCTGATCACTGGACTGGTCAACCTCGGTGAAACGGTAATCAATCGGGACTCGGTACGCTACGCACTTAATGCCTTTCCCAGAATCCTAGAATGAACTTCGATTATAGACACCTACTGCATCTCGAAGGACTTGGAGGTAAGTACCTTAGAATAACTTTTTTTGACTTTTGAATTGCATGAATCCAGATGTGCAAGGATAAGTAAAGAGTCAAGCCAGAACCTAGCACTGAGAGCCACCAAGAAAGACGAACTCGAATCAGACTCAGAGATTGATGCTTACCAAGAAGCTTATATGGTAAGGGCAGTTAAAAAGTTTTTTAAATCTAATAAATTTAAAGAAATGCAGACCAGAAGAAATCCAAGAAACAAGAGAAAGGTTCGATGCTACCATTTGTTGAAGATCGGTGGTCGGCTAGAAGGGGGATGAATAGACGTCCTTCAAATTCTTGCTACTACAACTTGTTAGTGCTCAATGAACTAATAAAACTAAACAAGAATAAGAATACAAACGCTAACAAGATCGATGTAACATGGTTTGGAGATTGCTTGCTCCTACTCCATGACTTGTCCTTGAGGTGGACAATCCCTCAATCCGTCCGTGGATTAGTCCCCGATAATCTCTGGCTAATGCTTTCTCCTTCTCAGTGGAGTAAACCTCTCACAAGGTTCGCTTCCTCTTTACAAGATGGAGACTTAGGTTTAGGAGGAAGAGAATTGTCTTGGAGGCTTGAGGGAATGACTTAGGAGTATTATAGTAAGAATCAGTAGTATCCTTCATCCCTCAAAGCTTTCTTAAATAGAGTGGAAAGAGTTGATCACAAGATAATTCATTTTCGATACCAGTCGATTAGTCTATACACCAATCGACTAGTGTAGTCGTTAGACATAGCTAATGGCACTCCGCAGAATTCGAGATTTTGCCAACGACTTTCTACCAGTTAACTGGTGTCATTACCAGTCGACTGGTCTTCATAACCGTCGGGTACAGAACCATTCTGTGCTTTTGTGAATTTGGATCAATCGACTGATATCTTACATTCACTCACACTCATCCTCTCCGGAGAGCCCACTCCTTTGCTCCTTGTTCGGAGGTCATTCGGATGCACCATCCTTCACCGATCTCAAGGACCTGAGTCATAGAATAAGATTTTGCTCATGTGCTTCACCAAGTCATGCATGACTCAAACATATATCAAAGCAATATGAAAATCTAACTTAAACTCTTTGACACACACATCAAAACTAAGATCGTACTCAATCAAACCTAGGTCGATTGCACTCACACCATTGCCAAAAGAAAGACATATAAAGGAAGACTGTCCGGATCTCAAGAAGGAGAAAGAAAATGGACCAAAGCGAAACAAGCACAAAAATCCCAAGACCACTTGGGATTAAAGCTCATCATTCGAGTCCGAAATAGAAGAATATGCTGGACTAGCATTGATGACTAGTCACGAACAATAAAGTAACTTAGAAGCTAACATCAATGAAAGGGGAGTGGCATCAGATGAATGCAGTAATGCAAGGGGAGAATCTAGCTTCAGATCTGACATGATAAGTGAGGTATATCTCTCACCTCTTGATCAATTGTATTTTGACATTAAATCGATGTCTAAATTAATGTATAAATTTAAAATAAAAAATAAAAAATTGAAAAAGGAGAATTTAGAAAAAAAAATCTTAGCAAAATCATGTTTAATAGAAGATTTTGATAAATTAAAAATTAAAATGCTAAGTTGAAAGAACAAATAGAAAATTTAAAAAATTCTGCATGTTCAAATTTTACTACTTCAAATGTCAAAAATTATCAAGGACTAAATTAGTATTATTGATTTCACAAGGGTCAAATCAAAAAGTAATAAAAAAGTATATTACTACAAGTACTTGATCAATTTAGTAGAAAGGAACCTATATTGAGTTTCAAAAGCATACTTAGATTAAATTTTTATGCATATTTCTAATTTTAATTTGATTTAATATTTTTTTGAATTATCTAACATTTTCAAATAAATTGTTTCGTATAATTTTTATTCAAAATTAATTAGATCTTAATTTTTTGAGAAAGAGAATTTCATTACTTATTTGTAGAAAAAATTTCAATTTTTTTTTACTATTGTATTACTTTTTATGATTTTTCTAACAAAAATCATACTTTTAATTTAAAAATATTTTATAGAATTTTTTTTGTAAATTTTATTTTTATGTGATAAAATATCATGTTTTTTGTCAAAGAAAATATTTTCGAATTGTTTTTTACCGTTATTAAATTTTCTATGAATTATTTATCCAAAATGCTAATTTTTAAATATTAAAAATTCTTGAATATTCAATTTTTAAAAATTATTTTTTATATAAAAATACTTACTCTATTACATTCTCAAAAAAATTTCCTAGATTTTTTTAACTTAGAAAATATTTTTAAGCTTTTTTTAAGAAAATATCTTTTTCTGTTGAAAATAATTTATTACTGCTTAAATTAATTTCATTATTTTATGAAATTTTATCACCGTCTTCGATATATTTGTTTAACCGTTATAAAAAATTTGAAAATTTTCCAACAAATATAAATGATTTAAAATTACTTTTTCCAAAATTACTTTATAAATCACAAAATTTAATTTTTAAAAAATACTTACCAACTTTTTTTTTATAAGTGTTAATCACTAATTATGTAACCTTTAGGTCTTTTAACCCCTATTTTTAATGTGATTAATGGGGAAGAATTATAGATTAAGTCTAGGGGGAGATACATTTTAATTTGTATTTTTTACTTTAATATTTCATTTTACCCTAACTTAACTTTGGTTGATCCACATCAAGAAGGGGGAGATTGTAAGTACCCCGCTGTGGTTTTGGTATGATCAACCAAGTCAAGTTAGGTTCTATGTATATTTGATGTCTTGTGTCTAAGTGGGTAGAAATTTAGGAGCATAGGAAGTCGAACAAAAGACGCAGCTAGCGAGAAGGACGGCACGGGAGAGAGTCGACGGGTTCAGTGCGTCTAAGAGATGAGGTGCTGCCGAATACTACGCTGGCATACGAGAAGGAAGCGTGTGACATTTTTGAGGGGCGAGAAGCTGGAGAGGAAGTTTCAAGGAGAAGACTGGAAAATGGGTTCGGGTGAGCTCTATTTTGGATAATGGAAATCACCCAAGCAAACGGAGCTGGAACGGAGGAGAAATCGGACAGTTAACACTATGTTGACTGTCTGAGAGCCCGGGCCCCCTGGGGGCAGCCTAGGGTGCCTCCTCGACGTGCCTCTTTTCAAAGTCGTGTCAGTACAGTCCGGGCGCTTAGAGCGGTTCGATCACCCGGACCAGATAAGTTTTATCCTTATTAATCCGTTGCGGATTGTTATGACATGGACAAAGTTTTATCCATGCTCTGGCACCGAAAGCCATTCCAGGCGCCCAGAGCCGTCACATCAACAAATAGTCAGATTCGACTAGCAGACTATAAATAAAGTTTTGGTTTTAGTAGTTTAGAACAACACTTGTAAACGAATTCTGTACTTCAACTTCTAGTTCTATCCTTTACTTTTATAAGTTTTCAACGTTATAAGAGGCTACTCTGCCTTTGTGAGATGGAGAATTTAGTGAGTCACATTTACTTTGGATTAACAATCTTTTGATTGCAAACTAAGTAAATATTCTTGTCTCTTTCATTACTTTTACGCATTTAACTTTATAATTTTTAAATAAGTGTTTGCCTAACTTAGTCCAAAGATCGAGAATGGGTATTCCTTTAATTTCAGGCAATTCACCCCTCTTGTCGGCTGCCCGGGGACCTACAGAGACCTTCTTCGAACTCAACTCAATACCATCAAACTTGAAAAAGGAGAAAAAGTATCTTCACTTCATGCTAAAATTAAAGAAATATTAAGTGGACTAACAAGTGTAGGTGAGAAACTCTCTAACCATGACATAATGATGAAAGTCATCAATGCTTTCCCAAGAACTACAACTTGAAGTTCAATTGTAGATTCATTCTACATTTCAAAGGATCTAGAGAAGAACTCTCTAGATGAATTCTTTTCAACTATAGAGCTTCATGAGACTCGAATTGAAGGGTTTAATAGAGAATCCCATGGATCAAGAGGAGTGACTCTTGTGGCAAACAAATAAAATGGTAAGAAGAAGAAGTCTTTTTCCAGACCATCCTCCAACTCCAAAGAATCAAATGCCTCAATGGATAAGAAAAGTTCAAGAAGTAAGAGTAGAACTAGGAGGGTCATTTGCTACAATTGCTAAAAAGAGGGATACATGAGGGATCAATGTCCTCTTTTGAAGAAAAATGAAGGAAAGAAAAAGGAAGGAAAGAAGAAGGAAGAAAAGAAGAAGACAAAAGAAAAAGGGAAGAAGACTCAAAATCTTATAGCAACATGAGATGATTCATCATCATCAGAGGAAGAACACCATGTCTCCCATTTTGCCTCAATGGGAGTTGATGACTTAGCTTCCACCTCATTCGAAAATGAAAAAGGAGGAAGCTCAAGTGAAAAAGAAAGGAACTCAAGTGAAGGGGGAGGGCAAACATCAGATTTGGACTTCTTGGTAAGCGAGGTATACAATTTCCTACTCAAACTTTAGTGAAGATCATTACAAGTACAAATAGGGATTTATTCAAGGCAAAAAGGAAAAAACAAATCCTTGAAAAATGATATCATTTGCTTTGAACAAAAATTAGAATCCATGTCTTTTAAGGATAACAATGCCTCTAGTACGCATGCTTCTTCTAGTTTAAATGATTCATATTTAGAAAAAAAAATTTAAGGGTAAAGATAGAATATCATATCAAATCCCTTGAAAAATTTAAAATTGGCTCTAAAACCCTAGACATGATCATTGGAAGCTAAAGGGCTAGCTTTAATAAAAGAGGATTAGGATACAATGAATCCAACAATGAGAAAACTTACCATTATTTACTTGCTAGGGCAATCCAAGACAAATAGTATAGATAGAAAATGAATTCCCAAGGAATATTTGGTTAACCCCATTAGAAATAACTTCTATTGGATGCCAAAATTAATCCTTAAGGGTTAGAGGATTTAGGGTTTAGTCAACCATAAATTTTATAATTCAAATTTTTGAAAAATGGTTGGCTTAAGACCTAAGGGGGAAAACTAAGACCATTACCGTCATTACATCTCACAATACACTATAAGCATGACTTACTTTACATATTTGTAGACATGGATGTGAGATGATAGGATGATACTTTTAATTCACTTATGCTTATAACATTTTGATGAGTTATGAATTGTATCAAATTTTAGCAATCAAAATACCAACTATGAGAAAAACAAATGTTTAATTAATGAACATCTTTCCCATAGATCATAGTTGAACATTTTAAATATTTTGAAAATAATTTAATGTTTTATAAATAGTGGTTTAGTTTTTTAAAAACATATGAATTCAAAACAAGTTTTAAAGTTGATACAAAGTTGAGTGATTTTCAAAGTTTTTGTGTTTTTGTCAAAACTTCAAAAATACATTGACTTTTCATGAAAATATATTTTTCCTAGTTAAAAGAATTTAAAAGAAATATGTTTTTAAAATTTCATGATTTTTTTTATTTTTTTTTAAATTTTTTATATATTTCTGAAGTTGGCTTCAGAAATAAAATTTTGGCCTGCCTTTGTGCCAGTCGACTACATCAGAGGGCAGTTGACTGGTGGCTGTGTTTTCAGTATTCTGATTATGAATTCAAAATTCTTTTTTTTTGTCAAATTTGATCAAAATTGATACCATAATATGTGTGATTATTGGTAGCAATCTTTTTGTTGGTGTCAAATGGGGAGAAATGGGAAGATTTAAGTTAGAAACTTTTATTTCTCCATATTTGTGTAAGAAACTTGAAAATTAAATTGATAGAGCATATGCTAAGGAGGAGCTTAGATTTTATACTTTATGTTTGTAATTTTTAAAGTTATTGTTTATGCCCAACTTAAACATATTGTTACACATCAAAAAAGGAGAGATTATGAGTACAATCGACCTAGGTTTGATCAAGTACGATCATGGTTTTGATGTGTGTGTCAAAGAGTTTAAGTTAGGTTTTCATAATATTTTGATATGTGTTTTAGTCATGCAAGATTTGGTGAAACACATGAGAAAAATCTCATCTTATGGCTCGAGTCCTTGAGATCGGTGAAGGATGGTGCATTCGAGGGACTGTCGGACAAGGAGCAATGGTGTCACGCCCCGAGAGTAAGGTTATCCGATAAAAATCGGATAGCACCTTCCCTATTACAGTGACAAATGAAACCAGTATACGTTACCACAAGGCTACTCACAAGTTATCAACAACAGCCCACACAGCTAAAACATATACAACCACGCAGTTATATACATAACACACACAGCTGGAACAAAACATAGCGGAAGTCACAAAATAACGAATGTAAAACCACAATACAACTAATTACGAACTGGCTCGGCTTGACACCACAACATCAAACCAAATAAAAGAAACCACAAAGCTAAACATCCTGACCTACTGGAATCGCACATCTGGTCTTCTCCCGTTGGGAATCACGCATCCCGACTTGCCGGAATCGCACATCTGGACTTCGCCCATCGAGAATCGGATATCCCGACTACTAATCGAGAATCGAACATCCTGACTGGACTTTCTTCCAATTTGGAATCAAACATCCCGACTGGATGTTCTTTTAATCGGGAATCAAATATCTTGATTGCCAATCGAGAATCGAACATGCCAAAATCTGCACACTTAGTAATTGCATTAGATCATGACAACACTTAAACTTAAATCATTTATCATTCATCAAAACCTGAGTTAGACCGTTAGTGAAATTTGCACCAACATGATATTGGTTCCAATCGATTACAATAGTTGACTACACATTAAGGTGACTAAACAACTCCTATCAATTTACTGATCATGCTACGAATCTATTTAAATCTCAAATTTTTGGTTTCAAGTTCATCAGTAGATTAATACTCCTATATTAATCAACTATACCTTAGTTCTGGCTATGCCAAAGTTAAACCCACACCTTATCTAGTATCTAATAACTTCAATCTATCAGGACTTCCTTTGCCTAATATTTGGACACCAAGACTTCTGCACTCGCCTAAAGTTCACTCCTCTAGGACTTCCACACTACTTGACATTTAATTAATATTGACTTATTAAAACTTCACTCATGTGCCCGATGTCTAGTCTTCCATGATCTATTAAGACTTTCACTATCATGCCTAGCATCGATTCTATAACTTGTTAGTATTTCCACTCCACGTGCTTAACATTCGGGCCTCCATGATGAAATTTCTTTCTTATAACTAACATTTGATTCTCTATGACATGTTAGAACTTCACTCATTGTCAAATGCCCAATCAATAGTGCCCAACTTAGAATTTACTACATTTCTTGGCAGTCAGTTCCTCCGACAGTGAACTAATAGGGAGCATTTAAGATTTGTGTGAGTTGTTGGGATTGTATGATTAATTGATTTCCTTGCCTTCATAGCTCCAACCAACACAGATTTAGAGCGATTGGTAGCTCTGGCCATCCTTGTTTATGGGCGATCCATAGCTTGGGCCACCATTTCTGACAGCAAGATCTTTAGCCGTAAGATAACAGGGCAACAACCAGATTAAGGTAAGCTATGTATGGAGATTTAGTTGCATTGTTGTAATGGATATGGGTTTGTATCAAATTATGTTGGAGATTTTATAATATGTTGTTGCTTGGATAATTAGTGATTAGTGGATTTAGAAGGATTTATGATGATATTTAATTAGTGATTGATTGGTGAAAATTAAGGAATTGATTGGTGGATTAAGGAAGGACTTATTATCTAATTCGATTTGGATCATTATGTGGAATTAAACATGGTTACCTAGTTGAATTCAAATTGGATTTTGAGTTTAGCTAGTTGTTGTATATGTAATTAGCTAAACTATATATTATATGATTTGCAGGATGTTGATTTGAGATGAGCGTCTCGACATGGATTTGTTTAGCACGATCAACAGATAAAGGCGGGTACTTCTTGCTTTGTCTCTTTAGTACTTTGACCTCAGTACATGAGCTATATATTCAGATAGTTACTGTATTTACCTTAACTTCACTCGTATTTTTCCTGTGCTTGATACTTATCCACTCGATTTGTGAGATACTCATTTCCATATCTATACAATCTCATGTTGCTATCTATGATATTTAGTAGATACTAGATATCATGCTTACTTGCTTTGATAGCTATTTATTCATATACCTTGTTGAGCATGCTGGCTTCATGTAGCATACCTGATTTGTGTTTATATATGTGATGACTGTTGCATCTTGCACTTCATGTCATTGCATGCATGCCGACAACCATGTCTCCCTTGTGGTTGAAAGGGTCATTGGCTAGAGTTGCACGCTCGACCACTCATGGGTAGTGGTAGCTAGAGCAGATGCCGCTTGTCCTGTCGTGCCACACTCGACCACTCATGGATAATGGTAGTTGAAGTTGTGAGCAGCAGGGACCCCCTTCGCTATGTAGCTAGATAGCTATTCAGCACCTGCCCACTCGGTCACTCAAGAGTAGTGGCGGCCTTTGAGTGTTGTATAGTTGTCATTGATCCAACCTCTCGACCATACAGGGGTCGTGGTGTAGAGAGGTGACCATCCGTGCATACACTGTTATTATTATACCCGTTGATGCTGTTGATTACTTATTTGTGCAGTTGTTTTATTATATTCATGTGATATGATTACATACGTTGAGTTATATACTTATTACATGTGCTTAGACATTGGCTTACTTGTTAGTAGTATATATATATATATACCTTGCATGTTACCCTTGTTACTCGTTGATGCCGCTTATCCTGTCGTGCCACACTCGACCACTCATGGATAATGGTAGCTGAAGTTGTGAACAGCAGGGACCCCCTTCGCTATATAGCTAGATAACTATTCAGCACCTGCCCACTCCGTCACTCAAGAGTAGTGGCTCCTTTGAGTGTTGTACAGTTGTCATCGATCCAACCTCTCGATCATACAGGGGTCGTGGTGTAGAGAGGTGACCATCCATGCATACACTGTTATTATTATACCCGTTGATGCTGTTGATTGCTTATTTGTGCAGTTGTTTTATTATATTCATGTGATATGATTACATACGTTGAGTTATATACTTGTTACATGTGCTTAGACATTGGCTTACTTGTTAGTAGTATATACCTTGCATGTTACCCTTGTAGATATGAGTAATACTGTAGTAGATCTGTACTACTCCTGACATTCTATTACTAGACTAGGATATGTGTTAGATTGAATGGGTGCGATAGAGGGGGGGGGGGGTGAATATCGCACCTTTTTAAAACTTCTCTTTTTCTTTTAAAGCAGAGTCGTGTACAACGGAAAGTAAAAAGAAAGACAAGCTTGTTTATTTCGTTCGGAGTCTAGGTTGACTTCTACTCGAAGGCCCGCGATCCTCGATCGCACCGATAGGCAATCCACTATAACCTTTCTTTCTGAAATCCTCGGAAAAAAGCAGAACGTACAAAATGAGCAAGATAGCAACAACCTATTATCTTGCTTAAGTTAATTACAATGCAAGCTAATAAAATATACCGACAAGTAATAGAGTTGAAGCTTTGGTCGGCACTATCGGACGGAGTGACTTGCAGAGCTGATGAAGACTTGTAGCACGAGTAACTTGCAGAAGAGAACTTCAGTCGATCAGAAAGTGTTATTATAGCCTCAAACCTCCAGCCTCTTTTTATAGGTGTAATGAACGTTCGATCGACCGATCCCTCTGTTTGGTCGACCGAACAAGCTCCCTTCCTTCTTGGTTAGAGTCTAACGCTGGCTCGATCTCTGGCATTAATTGCTCATTAAGGGTTCGATCGACCGATCCCATTTTTCGGTCGAACGAACAGACTCCTTCCCTGTTCGTCGAGATTTGTCGAGATTCGCATTTACTGTGCATTAATGTTGATTGGTTCGGTCTACCGATCCAAGGGTTCGGTCGACCGATCATCTCTATTTCCTTTTGCTTTTGATCGATGCTGACGAACTGGCCTGTGCTGAGTCAACTTGGTTCGGTCGATCGATCCCTATGTTCAATCGACTGATCCGACCGAACTTGCAACACAGAATTAAACAAAGTATCCCTGCAACACAAAGGTTAGCATAGTAATATATATAATGCATGAGTAATATTAGACAATAAAACTGTCTTGATCTCAACTTGGAAACCTTCCCAGTTTCTTCAGTTAGATCAGCGATCTTAGGTTGTTCCCTTCAGGAACCCGACCTCACTGTCGCTCCTCTAGTTGTTTACCTCAACTTACCTGCCAAACATGTTGATGCGGGAAGCATCCGACGATCGAACCTGAGTTTTGATAATGGCAAAAGATTCAAAGTTAAGATGTGTGGTGATCTAACGGTTTGAATGAGATTGCAGGAAAGTCCTAAGTGTACTTAGGAAAAAGCCCTAACTGTGGTTAGGCAAAGAAAAAATCCTAGGGGGTGGTAACCCTAGGTCATAGGGGGTGGTAACCCTATGCGAAAAGTCTTGGTGGGTCGAGTGCCTCAGGCAAAAGTCCTAGGGGGGTAACCCTAGGTGGAAAGTCCTAGTGTTGCGAACCAGGTGAAAGACAGGACTAGTCGGGAAGCGGAAGTCCAGCAGAAAGTCCGGAAGCATCGAGCACTGAACAAAAGTTCAGTCGATCTGGAGGATCGCACTGGCAACAGGTAAATCTCCTGAGTGGAGTAGGTGAGGATGAGTTTCCCGTAGAGGGAACAGTAGGCGTTGGGTCGACCTAGGGTTTTCGGTTGGAAATCCGAAGTCAGACCCGGACAGTCCGATGACTGTCAAACTTCATATTTATGATATTATATGTGCTAACTTTTATTTTGCAGGATATGTTTGTGTTTTGGATCTAACATGTCTTGCAGGTACGAAAGAACAAGGTTAAGCCTCGGATAAATAGTGTCCGAGGCGCCTCCATGGAGCTTGGAGGCGCCTCAGGTGCTAAAGTGACGTGGCTGCGCAGACTCGCTGGAGGCGCCTTCGTGGTGCGCGAAGGCGCCTTGGATGCCCCATTGGAGGCGCCTTGGAGATGGATGAAGGCACCCCCAAGGCGATAAGCGACGACTGTTCAGCGCTGATCTGCACGAGCGATTCGGAAGGGATGGAGGCGCCTTCGGAGGACTTAGAGGCGCCTTGGATACCCTTTATAAGGGGAGTTCAAGCAGCAGTTCCTAATAACTTATTCCAAGTGATCCTCTTGCTGCGTTCTGCTAAATCAACGACCTGGAAGTGCTGCAACTTGACACCGACGACCCGGAGCTTCGCTTTTTCATCCATTGTTGTCGGTATAAGATTTCTGATTTAAATTAAGCTGTAAATTGTTATACTTGTAAACCTTATCGAGCTTATAGTTGTTGCCCATGGAAAGCGATAAAGGATCGCGAGCCTTCGAGTAGGAGTCGATCTAGGCTCCGAACGAAGTAAATCCTCGTGTTCTTTCTGTTTGTTTTTCTTTATTCCGCTGCGTGTTTTAACTCCGATAGTTTTACGAATCGAATGAAATAGCCGCGAGCGCTATTCACCCCCCTCTAGCGCGTCTCGATCCAACAATTGGTATTAGAGCAGGGTTGTTTTGAATCGGTGCAACCACCATTCAAAATAATTTTTTCATGGTATTTTCAGATTTTTTGGAGTCGATTAGAATTTAGCTTTATAGCTATATTCTAATTCTTTTCTCGAATAGGTTTTTGCTCGAAGTTGGTGTAACACCACTCGAGATCGTTTTCTTTTAAATACTTCCCGCACTACTAATCCAGGACCAAGTCCTAGAATTTTCTTATCGTTCATTTTCTTCATAGTTGATCTAAAATGGTCCAACAAGAGGGTTATAGCACTGTCCGTCCCCCGCTCTTCACCGGAGAGGACTTTGGTTACTGGAATGACAGAATGGAGAACTTCCTGAAGATCCAGTTCAAGACGTGGATGATCGTCAAGACTGGTTTGGATCTGCCAACGGATAAAGACGGCAATCCTACACCCTACGAGGATTGGGAACCTACATTAATCAAGAAGGTGGAGGCAAATGCCAGAGCAACTTGTACCCTCCAGTGCGGACTAACAAAGGAGGAACTAAACCGCGCCGGTTCATTCTCAAGCGCCAAGGAGCTATGGGAGAAACTGATCGAGCTTCACGAAGGGACCTCTGATACCAAGGTAAGTAAAAGAGATCTTTTACTTGATAAATTATATAATCTGAAAATGCAGGAAGGTGAGACAGCAAGTTCACTGCACGCAAGAATTCAAGACATCCTCAATTCTCTCCACGGAATCGGGCAAAAGGTAGAGAATCGGAACGTCATAAGGTACGCACTAAACTCGTTTCCGAGGAGCACATTGTGGGCATCAATGGTAAATGCCTACAAAGTCTCGAAGGATTTATCTTCAATAAAGTTAGATGAATTATTCTGTGAGTTTGAATTACATGAGCAGACTAATGCACAGCCAACTGAGAAGGGGATTGCTTTGGTTGCAGGTACTAGCCGAACGCGCGAACCGAGATCATGACGAAGAACTGAACCAGAGTCAGAAGAAGAACCCGACTCAGATGATGAAGATGAAGAACTAACAACCGAGCTCATGAACCTTGTGAAGAGACTCTACAAGAAGAAGAAAGGCTTCAACAAGAAGGACTTAAAGAAGACAGTCCAATCCAAGGAGGTCCAACCAAGTTCTAAGGTAAAGTTCGAAGTGATCTGCTACGGGTGCAACCAGAAGGGGCACATCAAGGTCAACTGCCCTAATCAAAAGGATGCAAAGAAGCAAAGAAGGAAGAAGGCCTTAAAGGCGACATGGGACGAATTTTCCTCAGAAGACGACGATGACGAACTCGATCAGACGAGTTTACTTGCACTGATGGCCCGGGACTAGATCGACAAATCCGAGAGCGAGATCGAGTCGGAGGCCGAGTCCGAGCGAAGCCACGGATCCGTATCCGTTTCTGAAGGGCCCGATCCCTCTGAACATAAAGAATTGGATCAGTGGATGTTATATAGTGGATGCTCCAGACACATGACTGGAGATAAACTAAAGTTCACAAAGCTCAAACTAAAGAATTTAGGGTCTATTGCATTCGACAACGACGACAAACTTAAGGTAATCAGAAGAGATAATATCGAACTTAGTTCCGATTTTATTATTCGAAAAGTTCTATTAGTTGAAAACTTCAATTTTAATCCTCTAAGTATAAGCCAATTATGTGATAGTGGATATTTAGTTACCTTTGACAGATCTAGTTGTTTAGTTAAAAATATTGAAAACCCTAAAATCACACTTAAGGGGCTTAGAAAAAATAATATGTACTCAATTGATCTACCCACTTCCTCATTAAAGTGTTTTCTAACACAAGAAGAGGAAACTGAGTTGTGGCACAGAAGATTGGGTCACACTCACACTAGACTCATTTCAAAAATGAGTCAAAATAGTCTAGTTAAAGGTTTGCCCAAATTAAAATTTATTGAAAACTCAATCTGTAATGCTTGTCAACAAGGAAACAAACCAAGTCAACCCACAAATCAACTAATCTAGAAAGAACTAACTCTTTACTTGAGCTCCTTCACCTTGACCTATTTGATTCACATGGAGCTAAGTCACTAAGCAAGAACCAGTATTGCTTAGTAATAATTGATGACTACTCTAGGTTCACCTGGGTAAAATTTCTAAAAACAAAAGATGAAACTTTTGAAGAATTTAGTAATTTTTGCAAGTTAACTGAAAATGAAAAAGATACTAAAATTAAAAGAATAAGAAGTGATCATGGGGGGGGGGGGGGAATTTGAAAATCATAGGTTTACCCAATTATGTAAAATCAATGGATACCAACATGAATTTTCATGTCCTATAACCTCCCAACAAAACGGTCTAGTGGAACGTAAAAATAGAACCCTACAAGAAATCGCTAGAATCATGCTAAATGAATATAACTTAAGTCATCAATTTTGGGCCGAAGCCATAAATACAACAAATTATATTCAAAATAGAATTCTAATTAACAAATATCACAATAAAACTCCTTATGAAATGTATTAATAAAACTCCCAACCTAAACTACCTAAAAGTTTTTGGATGTAAAGTTCATATTTTAAATACTAAAGATTACTTAGGAAAATTTACACCCAAATTAAATCAAGGAATCTTTTTAGGGTACTCCACAACCAGTAGGGCCTATAGAGTCTATAACCAAAATACCCTAAAAGTTGAAGAAACAACTAATATAATATTTGATGAAGAAAATAATCTACCTAACTTAAATGAAAATGTTGACATTAATCCAAGAATTATTGAAGATGATGAAATTCATCCCAATAAACCAGAGGAACCAATTTCTGACCCAAATATAAGACCAACAAGAGCAAGTACCTCTCACCCACCTGACCAAATTTTGGGTGATCCAAACCTAGGAGTCAGAACTAGATCCTCATATAGGAACCTGAGTCAGATTGCCCTTATTTCAAAGATTGAGCCTAAGACTATAGAAGAAGCCCTACCCGACCCAGACTAGATCATTGCTATGCAAGAAGAGCTAACACAATTCGAGAGAAATCAAGTCTGGGAACTTGTACCTAAACCCATAGATAAGTCCATAATTGACACCAAATGGGTATTTAGGAACAAATTGGATGATCAGGGTGAAATAGTTAGAAACAAGGCCAGACTAGTAGCCAAAGGATTCAGTCAGGTTGAAGGTTTATACTATGACGAAACCTATGCACCAGTAGCTAGACTCGAATCCATCAGGATGCTGCTAGCCTATGCAGCACATAAAGGGTTTAAATTATACCAAATGGATGTAAAATCCGCATTCCTAAATGGGTTCATTAAAAAAGAGGTCTATGTAAACCAACCCCCAGGATTTGAGGACTTAGACTACCCTAATCATGTATTTAAATTGAAAAACGCCTTATATGGACTTAAACAAGCTCCTAGAGCATGGTATGAACGACTATCTAATTACTTAACATCCAAAGGCTTTAACCAAGGTCACATAGATCCAACTCTATTTGTAAAAACTATAGAAAAAGACATCTTCATAGCCCAAATCTATGTTGATGATATAATTTTCGGCTCAACTAACTCTAAATTTCTAAAAGAATTCGTTAAATTAATGGAAAATGAGTTTGAAATGAGTATGGTTGGAGAACTAAATTTCTTCTTGGGTTTACAAATTAAACAAATAAAAGATGGAATCTACATTTACCAAACTAAATATGCTAAAGAACTAATTAAAAAAATTTGGCATGGAACATTCTAAAATCATAAATACCCCAATGGCCACTAACATCAACATTGACTCGGACCTAGAAGGAAAATCAGTAGACCCAAAGTACTATAGAAGTATAACAGGAAGCCTACTCTACCTAACTACAAGTCGACCAGATATAATATTTGCAGTTGGTATGTGCGCAAGATACCAATCTTGTGCAAAAGAATCACATTTAACATATGTTAAAAGAATACTTAGTGATCCGGTAGTAAAGACGGGGGACCCCCTTTGAGGGAAGTCAACGCCACGTGGAGGTCAAAAGCCTAAGGGCAAGATGAGGTTCGACCGATCGGGTAAGGGTCGGATCTGTTGGTGCAGCGAGGACCGACAAGAAGGGGGTGAATTGCCTGCGAATAAAAACTAAACCCTCCTCAAGGCTTTCAACTTAAATAATAAGGCAACAGTTATGAAATTCAACAGAACTAAAATAAACAAAAATAGAAGACTCAGCTATTTACTTGGTTACAACCAAGAAGATTGTTAATCCAAGGCAGTAAGAGAGTGCACTAAAAGAAGTCTCCTTCTCTGAAGGCGGAGTAGCCTTTTACACTTGAAGAGCACAGAACTGTTGCTTAGGAAATGAGAGTATAGGAGTTGTATTTCGAAATCGTTCGTCTTCGTTATACTGTAAAGCTGCTCGAGACCCTCTTTATATAGGGGTTCTAGAGCTTATCGGATAACCTGATCTTCGGGATCAGGTTTTGACTCGAGAGGGATCGGTCGACCGATCCCCAGGTTCGGTCGACCGAACCTGCTGTACCTGCCCAGTCTTCTGTCCAGGTGCAGTCTCTATGGATCGAGCTTAGGTTCAGTCGACGGATCCTTTTGTTCGGTCGACCGATCGGCCAACGGTCTCCAGCTGAGTTGGCCCGATCAAACTGCTCGACTTGGTCTCTGGATGAATGTTGGTTCGGTCGACCGATCAAGGGGTTCGGTCGACCGATAAGTCCCCCAACGGCTGGCTTGCTGACGTGGCTTTTGACGTGTCACCAGCGGTTGGTCTTCAGAGGATTGGGGTTCGGTCGACCGATCATGGGGTTCGGTCGACCGAACCGTTGACAAGTCAACTCCAGTTAACTTGCTCCGGTTCGGCTCCTTGGGTGATTGCGGCCATCCGGAATAAGTCTCACCCGAACCCAGTTCCCGGCCTTCTCCTCGAGCAGGCTTCCATCCGGCTTCTCGTCCCTCGAACGCTGCGCACGTTCTTCTCGCTCCACCGGAGTACTCTTCCGCAGCTCTCTCGTCCTTTGGACGCACCGAGCCCGTCGGCTCCCTTCCCGTGCCGTCCTTCTCGCTAGCTGCGTCTTCCGCTCGACTTCCTGTGCTCCTAAGTTCCTGCACACTCAGACACAGGGGTTAGACAAAATGCAGGACCTAACCAACTTGGTTGATCACATCAAAACTACCACGGGGTCCAACAATCTCCCCCTTTTTGATGTGCATCAACCCAAGTTCAAGTTAGGGTTAAAAATAGACCTACGTAATTTTAAGAAAATTACTAAACTAACAGTTATAGCATAGATTTGCAATTAATAGAATTGCAACACAGTTTAGAGAAGTAACAGATTAAAATTAAAAAAAAATTCTTAACTCCCCCTAAAACTTGTACTTATATTTATTCTCCCCCTTTGATCACAGCAAAAAAACGGGGGCAAGCAAGTTACAGAAGTTTAAAAAATTTCCTAAGTGTTAAATTTTTTTTCTAAGTTAAAATTTCAAGAAAACAATTTAAAAAAAAAATTAAAGAGTTCCTAAGGATATGTTTAAAAAAAAACTCTTCAAAGCATTGTTTAATTCTAATATTAATGCTTTTATTAGAAGGTTAATTAAACATTTTTATTTCGATATTTCGGCTTCCAGGTCGTGCCGAGGTACTAGACCTTCTTGGTTATTGGAGCAACAACCACTTCCTTAGACAAAGCTTCCATAAAGAAACTCAAAGTTTAATTATCTCACTGCAAGCTCTTAATTTTTTGAAAAAATTAATCAAGTACAGATTTTGGAACCCAGTAAAGGTTCCTTCCTACAGGATTCTTTAAAAACATAAGGGGTATATAACTTTTAGGAATTTTCCTAAGTTGACCCTGATGTTGTTTAATGTACCAATTCAATTTTCCATAAATTCTAACTTTTGATTTTGAAAATTTATTTAAGCATGCATCAGTTTTCAATTTTTCAACTTCTAATTTTAGTTTATCATTTTCTGATTTTAGATGATCATACATTTCTAACGGGCATGCTCTTGCTAGGTTCAACTTTAGTTCAGCATTCTCTTTTTCTAATTGATCTAACTCTCTAGAAAGAGACTTGATAAATTTAAATGATTGAGTTGGGGTTAGATTGCGTACCTTACTTACCTGTTCTGGTGACGCTCCCCCTTCACTGCTGCTTTCTTCTTCTGATGTTCCTCCCCCTTCATCAATGCTCATTTCTGAGCTATATGTTTCTTCTAGCTGATGGTTGGCCATCAGTGCTAGTCCCGAGAATTTTTTGACTTCTGACTCGGAGGATGAAGAGTCGTCCCATGTCGCCTTCAGATTTTTGTGCTTGGAAGAATTTGGTTTCTTGTACTTGGTCTTTGTCTCCTCCTTTTGCTTGCACTTTAATTTGGGGTAGTCATCCTTGATGTGCCCTTCTTCGTTGCAGTTGTAGCAACGAATCATCTTTTTCTTTCGTTGATGTCTCTGCGATCTAAACTTGTTAGTATTAAAAAATTTATTGAAGCGTCTTACCAGAAGTGCCGCTTCTGATTCGTCGACCGAGGCTTCAGAGTCAGAACTGTTCATTTTTGCCTTTAAGGCAATGTTCTGACTGGACTTCTCTACTCCATTGGACTCTGAAACTCGAGATTCGTGAAGTTCAAAGTGGAAAATAATTGTTCTAAAGAACTTACCTCAAGATCCTTAGAGATGTAGTATGCATCTACTAAGGAGGCCCACTCTGGAGTTCTGGGGAAGGCATTGAGCGCATACTGGATTGAGTCCCGGTTCGTTACCTCTTCTCCAAGATTGGTTAGTTGCGTGATCAGCTCTTTGATCCTTACTTGGAGCTGCGCTACCTTCTCTCCTTGGTTCATCCGGAGGTTCGTCAACTGGTTCCGGAGGATGTCGCGCCTAGCTAGCTTCGCTTCGGATGTACCTTCGTGAAGCTCCAGGAATTTCTCCCAGAGATCTTTCGCGGAGTCGTAACTTCCGATTCTGTTTACCTCCTGAGGTGGCAGAACGCTGAGGAGGTGGAATTCCGCTTTTCCGTTGGCGACGAAGTCGGCTTGCTCCTTCTTGCTCCACGTGTTTTCTTCTTTGTCTTTAGGAGCTGCAAAACCATATTTCATAGTAATTAAAATATCAAAATCTATTTTGAAGAATACCTCCATTTTTCGCTTCCATGTAGCGAAATTTCCGTCGAACTTCGGGGGATGGATATTTGCGCCGGCCATTGTTCTGATCTTTGTGCTTCAGATGGCGGTTAGTCCCTCTGAGGCTGTTGGGCTCTGATACCACTTGTTGGTGCAGCGAGGATCGACAAGAGGGGGGTGAATTGCCTACGAATAAAAACTAAACCCTCCTCAAGGCTTTCAACTTAAATAATAAGGCAACAGTTATGAAATTCAACAGAACTAAAATAAACAGAAATAGAAGACTCAGCTATTTACTTGGTTACAACCAAGAAGGTTGTTAATCCAAGGCAGTAAGAGAGTGCACTAAAAGAAGTCTCCTTCTCTGAAGGCGGAGTAGCCTTTTACACTTGAAGAGCACAGAATTGTTGCTTAGGAAATGAGAGTACAGGAGTTGTATTTCGTTCGAAATCGTTGTTATACTGTAAAGCTGCTCGAGACCCTCTTTATATAGGGGTTCTAGAGCTTATCGGATGACCTGAGCTTCGGGATCAGGTTTTGACTCGAGAGGGATCGATCGACCGATCCCCAGGTTTGGTCGACCGAACCTGCTGTACCTGCCCAGTCTTCTGTCCAGGTGCAGTCTCTGTGGATCGAGCTTAGGTTCAGTCGACCGATCCTTTTGTTCGGTTGACCGATCGGCCAACGGTCTCCAGCTGAGTTGGCCCGATCAAACTGCTCGACTTGGACTCTGGATGAACGTTGGTTCGATCGACCGATCAAGGGGTTCGGTCGATCGATAAGTCCCCCAACGGCTGGCTTGCTGACGTGGCTTCTGACGTGTCACCAGCGGTTGGTCTTCAGAGGATTGGGGTTCGGTCGACCGATCATGGGGTTCGGTCGACCAAACCGTTGACAAGTCAACTCCAGTTGACTTGCTCCGGTTCGGTTCCTTGGGTGATTGCGGCCATCCGGAATAGGGCTCACCCGAACCCAGTTCCCGGCCTTCTCCTCGAGCAGGCTTCCATCCGGCTTCTCGTCCCTCGAACGCCGCGCACGTTCTTCTCGCTCCACCGGAGTACTCTTCTGCAGCTCTCTCGTCCTTCGGACGCACCGAGCCCGTCGGCTCCCTTCCCGTGCCATCCTTCTCGCTAGCTGCGTCTTCTGCTCGACTTCCTGTGCTCCTAAGTTCCTGCACACTCAGACACAGGGGTCAGACAAAACGCAGGACATAACCAACTTGGTTGATCACATCAAAACTACCACGGGGTCCAACAGGATCAACCGGTCGGACGGGTCAGAACAAAATCAAAGACAACCCGGCGGGGAGCCGGGTTTCCGACGCTCATGGTGAACAGGGTCGCCGGGCTAAGCGAGTAGCCCGCGCGGCCGAGGCATAAAGCAGTAATGCTAAGAACAGTTTCATCCGAGCACACGACCTGGAATCTCTCGACCGGATCAGTACCTACGTCCGGTCGGACGTGATGGGACTGCCGAGCGGCCGGACGCTCGGCGTGGGAACAGAAGGGACAAAAGAACATCGGGAAACATCTTTTGACAACAAGCATGTCCCACGACCAAGTCATACGCTGAACCTTACGACAGAAGGTTCTGCCGTCCCATCAGAGAGGTGCTCGGACTGTAGTGGTATGGTGTCAGGCAAACTCCTCTAACAAGCCCATACTGAGGTAAGGTAAGGGGACATGTATTCACCTCAGTATGTGTGCACAAGCCTCTTCACAACTCTATATAAGGGTCCTCACACTTCACCGGAGGTACACAATCACGCATTCTCGCATCTTCGGAGCCACTTCGTAATTTCCTCTTGCCTGACTTGAGCGTCGGAGGGTCATTACCGGGAACCCCTTCCCGGCCCGACTTCCTTGCAGGTTCGCCGGCGATCCCTACGACCGGCCGGAGATCCACGTCATCAGTTCGGAGAGCGCCACGTGCCCAGCGTCCGTTGATTCAGCGTTCGGACAGGATCAAATTGGTGCCGTCTGTGGGAACGCACCTGCATCCGAGCGGAAGCAATGGACGAAGCTGGACGACCGCATACGATGATGCTCTCCATGGAGGAGCTCGACGCTCTGATCGAGGCAAGAGACGCTAAGCTTGTGGAACAAAAACAGAAGGCACAAGCCGAGCGGATGGAGCAACAAGCGACGTCCGCATCGGGAGGCCGAGCGGAAGCACCACTGGCCACGGTTCCATTTCATCGGGCCCTATTTCGTATGCCTCCTGAAGCCGCAACAGTTAATCGTGACTGAGGATCTTCATCCGACGAGGTGCCTATGCGAGACAACAGAAAAGGCAAGGCCCCCCGAAAGGACGCCTCCCCCGAGCAGATCAACCGGCAATTTTCAGAGGCCATTCTGCGGGACCCTCTACCAAAGCACTATGTGCCCTCGGCGATCGGTGAGTACAACGGAACCACCGACCCGGACGATCATCTTGGTAAGTTCGACAACACGGCTACCTTACATTAATACACAGATGGAGTAAAGTGCCGGGTGTTCCTTACCACCCTCTCGGGATCGGCTCAACGATGGTTTCAGAGGCTGCCGGACGGATCCATTACAAGTTTCAAGGAGTTCCGCACGACCTTCCTCCACCATTTTGCGAGCAGTCGACGCTACCAGAAGACTAGTGTCAGCTTATTTGCCATCAAGCAAGAGCCCAGGGAGTCGCTCAGAGCATACATCCAACGATTAAACCGAGTGGCCATGGATATTCCAACGGTCACCTCAGAAACGATGATGAATGCGTTCACGCAAGGCCTTGTGGATGGTGATTTCTTCCGGTCACTCATTCGGAAGCCGCCCCGAGACTACGATCATATGTTACACCGGGCCAACGAGTACATTAATGTGGAGGAAGCCCAGGCGACCCGGAGAAAAGAAGTTCCAACTGAGCGGTTGGCACCTGCCGAGCGGAAGCCTGTCAATCGCCAGGATCCGCCCAGAGGACCGAGGGTCGAAGCAGTCCGCCCTCACCACGCGAGGTCCCAAGCAGTCCAAGAGGTAGCTGCCGAGCGGCCCAAACCTAAGAAGAAGGTATGGACCCCTATTTTTTGCTCGTTCCACCGGACTGACACACATAACACAAGAGATTGTCGGAGCCTTCCCCTGATCGCCCACCCCGCTCCTCGGAGTAGCCGTCGTCGCTCACCATCATCCGACAGGCGACAGCAACACCATAAAGCCGATCGGCGTATATCCGACAGGCGACAGCGACAGTCTCCCGAGCGGCATCATCCTCAGAGGCACGAGGATTATTCCCGAGTGTCTAGGGACCGGCATAGGTCATCCGCTCGGGAAGAAGAAAATAGAAGCAACATGTCCCGCGGTGAAATCAACATCATCGCTGGCGGGCCGACCGGAGGTGACTCCAACAGAGCACGGAAGGCAAGTGTCAGCACCCAGATCCATGCGGCTGCTGCACCAAGAACGGTGAGCGGGCCGAATCCGCCGCCCAAGGACTTAGAGGAGTCGAAGTGCCACATGACGACGCTCCTCATTAAAGCGGTAATAGCTAACTATACTATTCACCGCTTTTCATCGATATGAAGCTTCGTCAATATTATATTCAAAAGGTTTTCACCAACCGCAAATTGATCGAGCCGAGTCACGCCCATGACAACCCCCACGGGTTTACGGCACGAGTTCGCCGTTGACAGTCCGATCGCTATTTCACGGAGAGGAGCCGCCGTATGACGCTGGATCGCCAACTTCATCGTGGTCGACTCTCCCTCTGCATACAATGTCATCTTGGGGCGACCGGCGCTCAGCGAGTTCCAAGCGGTCGTCTCCACCTTCCACCAGAAAATTAAGTTCCCGGTGGAGGATAAAGTGGGAGAAGTACGAGGAGACCAGCTGGCGGCTCGACGATGCTATGTCAAGATGATCCGAGCTGAAGCTAATTCCACTCGGAAGATGCCGCATATCGAGGTGAACGCCATTACTGAAAAGCCACCCTCTTTGGTTTATGAAGAAAAAGAGGAAGTGCAGATTCACCCGACCCAATCGGAGGCCACCACGTTTATTGCGGCCAATCTGGAGGCAAGCCAGAAAGAGGAGGTAATCAAATGTCTCCAGAAAAACTGCGATGTCTTCGTTTGGTCGACGCATGAGCTGCCAGGAATTTCGCCAAGCATAGCACAGCATGAACTTCACGTCCGACCGGATGCTCGGCCGGTGAAGCAAAGGAAGAGGGACTTCAGCGCCGAACAGAGCGCCATCATCCGAGCGGAGGTCGAGAAGCTTCTGTAGGCGGGCCACATACGTGAAGTGTAGTTTCCGAGCTGGTTGGCAAACGTGGTGCTAGTCTCCAAGCCGGGCAATAAGTGGAGGGTTTGCATTGATTTCCGGGATCTCAACAAAGCATGCCCAAAAGATTTCTACCCTCTGCCTCGGATTGATCAACTGGTGGACTCCACAGCCGGGTGCGAGTTAATATGCATGCTGGATGCTTATTAGGGCTACCATCAGGTGCCGCTCGCCAGAGAGGATCAAGAGAAGGTTAGCTTCGTCACGGCCGATGACACTTACTGCTACAATGTAATGTCGTTCGGATTGAAGAACGCAGGAGCAACTTACCGGCGCTTGATGAACAAAGTATTCAAGAAGCAGATCGGACACAATTTAGAAGTGTGCGTGGATGATATTCTCATCAAGTCCGTTCGAGCGGCCGATCTTTTTACTGATATGGAGGAAACCTTCCGAACGCTGAGGAAGTATGGAGTCAAGTTCAACCCTCAGAAATGTCTGTTCGGAGCAAAAGGCGGGTGTTTTTTGGGCTATATAGTGACCGAGCGGGGCATAGAAGCAAATCTCAGCAAGGTTAAAACACTGCACGATATGCCGCCCCCAAGAAATCTAAGGGAAGTATAGCGTCTGACCGGTTGGATAACTGCGTTGTCCAGATTCATCTCCAAGACTGTCGACCGGAGCCTCCCTTTTTTCAAGATCCTGCGCAAAGCTACTAAGTTACATTGGGATGAGGAATGCGATCGGGCGTTTGAAGAACTGAAGACATATCTGAACTCTTTGCCCGTGCTAGCCAAGCCAACTGTAGGTGAGCCGCTCTGTATTTATTTATCTTCAACCGAGCAGGCAGTAGGCTCGACATTAGTGAGGACGAGCGGAGAAGAACAACCAGTGTACTTCTTGAGCCATATTTTAAAAGACGCTGAATCTCGCTACACTGGGCTCGAGAAGCTGGCTTTTGCTTTGGTCCTCGCTGCTCGGCGACTTCGTCCTTATTTCTTGGCACATACAATCATCGTCCGGACAAATAGCCCATTGGGAAGAGTGCTGTTGAACCCAGAAGCGTCCGGACGGCTCATCAAATGGACAACGGAGTTGAGCGAATTTGACATTCAGTATCAACCTCGTTCGGCGATAAAGGCGCAGTGCTTGGCAGATTTTGTCACCGAAGTGCAAAGGCCAGAGCCCGAAGCTATGTGGAAAATATTTGTGGACGGATCGTCCACTCGGCTCGGGAGAGGGATTGGTGTGCTATTACTCTCTCCCCAAGAAGAAAGGATGCACCTATCCGTCCGGCTGGACTACAAAGCCACCAATAATGAAGCGGAGTATGAGGCGCTCATAGCCGACTTGCAAGCCGCCCGGCATGTTGGGGCCGGTCGGGTGATGCTCCATTCCGACTCTCAGCTGGCTGCCCAACAGCTCTCGGGCACTTTTGAGATTAACAACGCTCGGCTCAAACTCTACGCTGAAGCCTTTGAAAAGCTCAAGGCCAACTTCAGAGAAGTCATTATCCAGAAGATACCCCGAGCGGAAAACCAGGCGGCAGATGAGTTAGCCAAACTCGCAAGTTCAATATCACTGGTCGTCATCCAGCATTCAATCGAACAAGTATACTTGGTGGCGCACATCGACTGGATGGAGGGCCTCGCATTCCCGAGCGATTGGAGGTCAGCCATCATGGAGTTTCTGAGATCAGGGGCAACACCGTCCGATCGGGAAGAAGCCCAACTATTAAGGAGGAGAGTCGGTCAGTTCACACTCATTAGAGACCAACTCTACAAGAAGACTTTCTCCCGCCCACTGTTGAAATGTGTGAGCTCGGAAGATGCGGCGTACATCCTCCAGGAAGTGCACCAAGGATCGTGCGGGGGACATTCGGGCGGGCGATCGCTGGCTAGGAAGATCCTGCTGGTCGGGTACTTCTGGCCAACACTGCAAAAAGACGCCGCTCGGACCGTCGTGACGTGCCTCTCCTGCCAGAAGTACCACAACTTCTCCCACCGACCGGCGGAGGAGATGAAAGCGTCTACGGTATCCTGTCCATTCGATCAGTGGGGAATGGATATCGTGGGTCCATTCCCTATGGCGACCGGTCAGCGGAAGTTTCTACTGGTGGCGGTCGACTACTTTTCCAAATGGGTGGAGGTCGAGCCACTGGCCAAGATCACCGAGTAGATGGTCAAAAAGTTTATCTGGCAGCATATAATCTGTCGGTTCGGCGTTCCTCGCCGACTCATATATGATAACTGGCGACAATTCGTCGGGAAGCAGCTCGAAGAATGGTGCAAAAGTTATGGCATTGAACAGCACTTTACTTCCGTGGCGTATCCCCAAAGCAACGGCCAAGCAGAAGTAACCAACAGAGAAATACTCAGAATTCTTCGGGCTCGACTTGACCACATAGGAGGAAGTTGGGTGGACGAGCTGCCAGGCGTCTTATGGGCTATCCGCACGACTCCAAAGGAAGGAATGGGCGCCACGCCGTTCCATTTACTATACGACGGCGAAGCAGTTATCCCTGTTGAAGTTGGCGTAGAGTGCGTCCGGATCCAGAACTATGATGATGACAATGCCGAGCGGAGGAGCATGGAGCTGGACTTAATCGACGAAGAACGAGCCAAGGCGTCCGTCCGGCTGTTGGCGTACCGGCAGAGGATGAAGCAGAATTACAACCGACGCGTGATCCCTAGAGCGTTCCAGGTCGGCGACCTAGTGTGGAAGAAAGTAAAGCCGGTCGGGGACATTGGCAAGCTGAAGGCTCCTTGGGCGGGTCCCTTCAAAGTCATCGAAAAGCTCCGCTCGGGTGCTTATTATTTGGAAGATGAAGACGGACGACGGCTGGATCGGCCATGGAGCGCAAATCATATCCAGCCGTACCGAGCTGGGGGTGAGAGGTGCGCTGATGTAATTCATTTTGTGTATCTCTTGGTCGCCTGTGTTCTTTTAATGCAGGAAGCAAAATGATAAGAAACACATTTGGCAATCTTCGCCGAACGGCAGTGTAGAAATTAGCCTTAAAGGCCATCGAGCTTCGACGTTAAATATCGAGAGTCGGACCGGCGACTATAAACCCCCCGGACGGAAGATTGTCGAGCTCCGACGTTAAATATCGAGAGTTGGACCGGCGACTATAAACCCTCCGGCCAGAAGACCGTCGAGCTTCGATGTTAAATATCGAGAGTCGGACCGGCGACTATAAACCCTCCGACCGGAAGACCGTCGAGCTCCGATGTTAAATATCGAAAGTCGGACCGGCGACTATAAACCCCCCGGATGGAAGACCGTCGAGCTCCGACGTTAAATATCGAAAGTCGGACCGGCAACTATAAACCCTCCGGCCGGAAGACCGTCGAGCTCCGACGTTAAATGTCGAGAGTCGGATCGGCGACTATAAACCCCCCGGACGGAAGACCGTCGAGCTGCGACGTTAAATATCGAAAGTCGGACTGGCGACTATAAACCCTCCGGCCGGAAGACCGTCGAGCTCCGACGTTAAATATCGAAAGTCGGACCGGCGACTATAAACCCCCCCGACGGAAGACCGTCGAGCTCCGACGTTAAATATCGAGAGTCGGACCAGTGACTATAAACCCTCCGGCCGGAAGACCGTCGAGTTTCGACGTTAAATATCGAGAGTCGGACCGGCGACTATAAAACCTCCGGCCGGAAAACTGTCGAGCTCCGACGTTAAATATCGAGAGTCGGACCGGCGACTATAAACTCCCTGGATGGAAGACCGTCGAGCTCCAACGTTAAATATCGAAAGTCAGACTGACGACTATAAACTCTCCGGCCGGAAGACCGTCGAGCTCCGACGTTAAATATCGAGAGTCGGACTGGTGACTATAAACCCTCTGGACGGAAGACCGTTGAGCTCCAACGTTAAAAATCGAGAGTCGCGCCGGCGACTATAAACCCCCCAGACGGAAGACCGTCGAGCTCCGACGTTAAATATCGAGAGTCGGACCGGCGACTATAAACCCTCCGACCGGAAGACCGTTGAGCTCCGACGTTAAATATCGAGAGTCGGACCGGCGACTATAAACCCTCCGGCCGGAAGACCGTCGAGCTCCGACGTTAAATATCGAGAGTCGGACCGGCGACTATATACCCCCCGAACGGAAGACCGTTGAACTCCGACGTTAAAAATCGAGAGTTACGCCGGCGACTATAAACCCCCCGGACGGAAGACCGTCGAGCTCCGACATTAAATATCGAGAGTCGGACCGGCGACTATAAACCCCCCAGACGGAAGACCGTCGAGCTCCGACGTTAAATATCGAAAGTCAGACTGGCGACTATAAACCCTCCGGCCAGAAGACCGTCGAGCTCCGACGTTAAATATCGAAAGTCGGACCGGCGACTATAAACCCTCCGGCCGGAAGATCGTCGAGCGGTGACGTTAAACGCTAGAGTCGCGCCGACGACTATAAAAGCCGGAAGACCGTCGAGCTCCGACGTTAAAGATCGAGAGTCGTGCCAGCGACTATAAACCCTCCGGTCGGAAGAAGACAACAAAGAGGTCGACTCTTAAGTCGTTTGGCC
Source organism: Zingiber officinale (assembly GCF_018446385.1). Taxonomy (NCBI): domain Eukaryota; kingdom Viridiplantae; phylum Streptophyta; class Magnoliopsida; order Zingiberales; family Zingiberaceae; genus Zingiber; species Zingiber officinale. The sequence goes on along the minus strand of NC_056000.1, from coordinate 136,039,889 downwards.
GGTCGGCCAACTAACCAAAAGTACTTCGTGAACAGCTGGAGAAAATCCTATTTGCGAAACATGATATATTCCGCCGAGCGGACTAGCTACGCAAAATACATCGTAAAAAATCCCTTTCGAACACAAGAAAGGTGGGATGAGAGACGGGTAACGAGGAGAAGCAAAGGAACATGAACAACGGTAGTTGGCGAGCCGAGTGGACAACACTAAATTTGACTAGCAAAAGAAAAAGAAACAGCAAATAAAAGGATAGCATTAAAGAAATTAAGGCCGAGCGGCCGAATTACAAAAATGATAAGTGTTTGGCCGAGCGGCCGAGTTACATAAAAACTTCCTATTCAAGGAAATCATAAATGTCCTGGGGGATGGTGTTGAGAAGCGCCGCTTGGTCTTGGGCCGGGATGATGACGGAGTCGGCCAGATAACCCTTGGACTTCAAATAATTTGTGGTGGCAGTCATAGCAAGCTCGAAGGCAGTGTACATCCGTTCGCAGACTTTCTCCGAGAACACTTCCGAAAGGATGTAATTCAGCCTCAGGGCTGCGACTCGGCCAGACTCAACTTCTTGATACTCCTTGAAGGCCGCTTGGGAGGCTGCGAGAGACTCCTGCAGAATTTTCAGCTCCTCCTTATGCTTATTTGCCTCCGCCGAGCGGGCCACCTTCTTGCCGGCCAGCTGGTCCATCAGCTCTTTAACTTTTTGCTCCAGGCCTCGAGCCTCGATATTCTTCTTCTCCAGATCGGAGATAGCTGTCTTCTTCCGCTCGATCGTTAGGCTTATTTTGCGATCCAGTGATTTGTTCTGGCGATCAAGTTCGGCCAGAGTGTGAGCCTGGTCGGCCGTCTTCTTCCGTTCGACCTCTAACAGATTTTTGGGTCTTTTTGAGCTCCTTCTGCAGCTCGGCATATGATGGGCCTTGGGAAGGAGCGCCGCCCGAGCTCCGTAGCCTCTTGAGCTCCTCGTCCACCATCGCCAAACGGTTGGAGACGGCGATCTCCTCCACCCATCTCTGTCAATCAATAAGATCATTGACAGCCGATCGGAAGAAGCTTATAAAAGACTTGAAGAAAATAAACTTACCCCCGTGGCCTGCTGCATGTGGCTGTTGGCCAGATTGCTGAGGGGGATCATTGCGACGCGCGCCCGAGCGTCGGCCCACATCTCGGCTAAGGGCCCCTTCATTGTGATCATGTGCTCGAGCGTAGTTGGCCGATCGGCCTCGGGCATTAATTCATCGGTGGGGAGATGCAAAGAGACCCGGATGGTACAGTGTCGACCGAGGGTCGTCTGGGCAGAAGCCGGGGAAGGATCGGAGGCCGGCGCAGACATATGGGATAAAATTGCTGAACGTTGAACTCGGCGGGCAGCGGGCGGAAGGACGTTGACTGGAACGGCCTCGAGGGGGTCCGCGGACGCGTCCAATTGGGACGGGGTCCGATCGGACGAGATGGCCTCCACCGTTGGGGCTTTGCCGCGGGAATCAGTGGTGGTCCGTTCGACCAGCTGGACCGCGGAAGTAGCCGAGCGAAGAGGTGTCTCCACTCGGCGTCTCTTTTGCCTGAGCGGGCGCTCTTCCTCTTGAGCAGTGCCTTCCTCCCGGGCGGAGTGCTCTCGACTAGCAGTTGTGCCAGCCGCTGGCTCCGGGAGAGAAGCCTAAGCAGCCAACTCCCCAGCATTTGTCTCTCTCTCTCCTTCGTTAGAGTCGATCGGCTGAATGCCAAGCGTCTCCATCTCTTTGGCCGCTGCGGCCTCGAGCGCCGCTGCCTTCCTCTTCAAAATTCCAGCCATCACCGACTCCATGACAATGTTTGCTGCAAAGGAAAAAAGAGAAAATCAGTTAGCAATCAAGGCAAATGTGCAAGTAAGATTCTTACCGAAGCCGCTCGGGAGGGGGGTTCTGATCGGACTCAGGCCGAATATGTACATCACCCCTTCAGGCAGGAACTTGGTGATGTCAAACTTCAGACTGGCTAACATGTTGGCGGCATGTAGATAGTCCGGTCGGGTCTTGAACCTTTTGAGCTCAGGGGAGGTTGGTGGTCCGATCTGCCACTGCGTTCGGAAGGGGGCTGGCTCGGGCATACGAAGGTAGAAGTAGAACTCTTTCCAATGTTTATTGGAAGAGGGCAATTTATTGAAGAAAACTAAACCAGGCCGAGCTTGGAATATATATGTGCCCAGCTCGGACTGTTTAGGGTAATAAAAAAAGTAGAAAACCTCCGGTCGGAGGGGGATATTGTGGATTTTAAACAGGACGACAATGCCGCATAAAAGGCGGAAAGTGTTGGGGACTAGGCTTCCGAGAGGAATGCCGAAAAAGTTGTAAACTTCTACGATGAACGGATGGATGGGAAATCGCAGACCAGCTGTGAACTGGTCGTGGAAAACATAAAAAGCTCCGCGCGGCGATTTGTGTGGCCGAGCGGAGGGAGAAGGTAAGATAATTTCGAAGTCAGATGGAATGTCAAAAGTATCCATCAGAATATCGGCGTCGCGCCGATCGAAGTGCGACTCCATGGTAGTATACCATGGGCCGAAAGCTTGGTCTTGAGGCTGAGAGGAACTAGCCATTGTCCGAGCGGACGAAAACAACAAAGGACAAAGAAAGGTAAATGATAGAAAGAAGAGGACGACAAACGAAATAGCGACTAGAGGACGAAAGCACAACAAAAAACACAAGGCTAACACAGAAAGAAAGAAGAAGAACCTTACAGAGAAGAATGAGGATCAGGGAAGAACACTGAATCGCCGGAAAAAGAGAACCGAGGCTGCCGGAGCACTGAAACGCCGAAGGAAGCTTCTGGGCACGCGAGAGCAGAAATGCGGCGAAGGCGGAGGAGGCGGAGACTTTATAGGGTTGAGCCCGAGCGGCCTCCACTGTTGGATTCAGGTCGTGAGAACCGGAGCACGCATCGTACCGTCCATTTCAAACCGCCTCGATCCCGTCAGAACACCACGCCGCCGCCGTACAATGACGGCAGCATCGCCACGTGACATTCAGCCACTAGAACGCATTTAATGAGCGCATGCTCGACCTTAATGATGGAGATTGGCGAAAACTTCGAAAAGATACCGAGGAATGTTGGCATTGACTGGCGTTTTAGTTGCCCCCGTGGGGGCCGAGCGGAGGATAGTGGCGTATGGACGCCACTCGGCGCAACTGATGGTCCAGTCAGTCGGACTAATCGCCTCCTTCGACTAGACTTGAAAGGGAGGCAAGTGATCCGGCAGTAAAGACGGGGGACCCCCTTTGAGGGAAGTCAACGCCACGTGGAGGTCAAAAGCCTAAGGGTAAGATGAGGTTCGGCCGATCGGGTAAGGGTCGGATCAACCGACCAGATGGGTCAGAACAGAATCAAAGACAACCCGGCGGGGAGCCGGGTTTCCGACGCTCATGGTGAACAGGGTCGCTGGGCCAAGCGAGTAGCCGCGCGACCGAGGCATAAAGCAGTAATGCTGAGAACAGTTTCATCCGAGCACACGACCTGGAATCTCCCAACCGGATCAGTACCTACGTCCGGTCGGACGTGATAGGACTGCCGAGCGGCTGGACGCTCGGCGTGGGAACAGAAGGGACAAAAGAACATCGGGAAACATCTTCTGACAACAGGCATGTCCCACGACCAAGTTATACGCTGAACCTTATGACAGAAGGTTCTGCCGTCCCATCAGAGAGGTGCTAGGACTGTAGCGGTATGGTGTCAGACAAGCTCCTGTGACAAGCCCATACTTAGGTATGATAAGGGGACACGTATTCACCTCGGTATATGTGCACAAGCCTCTTCACAGCTCTATATAAGGGTCCTCACACTTCGCCGGAGGTACGCAATCATGCATTCTCGCATCTTCGGAGCCACTTCGTAATTTCCTCTTGCCTGACTTGAACATTGGAGGGTCGTCGCCGGGAACCGCTTCCCGGCCCGACTTCCTTGCAGGTTTGCCGGAGATCCCTACGACCGGCCGAAGATCCATGTCATCAGTTCGGAGAGCGCCACGTGCCCAACGTTCGTTGATTTAGCGTTCGGACAGGATCACTTAGATATATAAAAGGCACCCTCAATATAGGACTTTGGTACCCTAGAACTAACACCTTTGACTTGTTTGGCTATTCTGACTCAGACTATGCCGGGTGCAAATTAGACAGAAAAAGTACAAGTGGTAGCTGCCAAATCCTAGGTCAGTGCCTAGTAAGTTGGTCAAGCAGAAAGCAACATTGTGTTGCTCTATCCACCACTGAAGCTGAATACATAGCCCTAGGAGAGTGTGCCTCTCAACTTTTGTGGATGATGCATACTTTAAAAGACTATCAATTAGAATACAAAAATACAAAAATATTAATTGATAATATAAGCTCAATTAATCTAACAAAAAAATTCAATTCACCACTCTAGGACTAAACACATAGAGGTAAAGCACCACTTTGTAAGGGATCACGTAGCTAAAGGTGAACTTGCACTCAACTATGTTGAGTCCAAATCAAACCTAGCTGACATTTTCACAAAACCCTTACCTAAACTTGAGTTCAGTGCACTTAGAAGACAAATAGGAATATGCTGGGTAGAATAGATGTTAATTTTCAAAACTCATTCTCTCATTCTTTTCAAAATCTAGGAAAAATAATGATTTCAAAATCCCATTTTCTTAGAATTTTCAACTATTGGACTTAGCCTAGGCTTTTACCCTAGAAATCCTGTTCCCCTATATTTAAGTCAGAGCATCTCACAAACACCTAGGTATACCTTGCTTGTGTTTGAAAAACATAGAATGGTGTGAGATGCATAGGGTACAGCCTGGACTCAAGAATACTTATTTCTGTGCATCAATATGAGTCTGGGCGTTAAATACTTTATTAACAGCAATCAAGTCAAGTCTTCCAGCCTCAGTCAAATCTAACTGGACTAAATGACTTAACTTGACTAACCAAGTGAAAGTTGCTGCCCTCTAGGCAATCAGCAAGTAGTTAAAGGTTAGACAGTTGGTGAAGGAAATAGAAATATTAAGATTAAGCATGCTTGTAATTTAGGGTTCTGATACCTGATCAAGACAAGTTATTTAACTTGACTCATGCTTAGACTTAAGGACCAACCAATTTGATTAAATAAACTAAATTAAATATTTAGTTTCTCCCTCTTCGTCCTAAAAATTAACAAGTTCTTACTCCTATGTTTTCAACAATAAGTATTGTTCTATTCAAATTAAGCTAAGTGTCTTCTTAACTTAAGCTATATTTTTAAAATTCAATGTTTGCAAAAGACTAAACTAAGTGGTTCATATAGAAACCTTCAAACTTTTTCGAACTTAACCAATCTTCAAATCTAACTTTTTATAAATTCTTGCTAAGATATTTTTACTTACCTTAAAGTATTAAAAATCATAGTTTTGCAAAATTTTACTCATTGCTTTAAGATTTCCAATTTTCTTTAAGATTTTCAAAATTTAGCTAAGTATATTTCAAAAAACAACTAAGTTTCAGAAGTGGCTAAAATCGTCCTTCACAGTCTACTATATATTAGTCTTTTAAACTTAGGCGAAATTTTTTTCCGAATTCAATTTAGCATTTATCCCGTCTTTCAAAGCCTAATCTGTTTTTCAATAAGAAAACTTATAACTTACTTTCAAATAACTTATTTTTGATAAATGGCAAAGGGGGAGAGTAGGGAAATTCAAAATTAAATCTGATTCAAAAAAGAAAGCCCTGTATTAAGGGGGAGCTTCACAAAGTTTAAGTGTTAGCTTAAGTTATGCTTGTATTTGATTTTATATACTTAAGCTTGCTCACTTACACTTTTTAAGTATCTTATGCATTTGTTTTACTTAACTTTGAATTTCGATTGTCATAATCAAAAAGGAGGAGATTGTTGGTGCGGGAAGCATCCGACGATCGAACCTGAGTTTTGATAATGACAAAAGATTCAAAGTTAAGATGTGTCATGATCTAACGGTCTGAATGAGATTGCAGGAAAGTCCTAAGTGTACTTAGGAAAAAGCCCTAACTGTGGTTAGGCAAGGAAAAAACCCTAGGGGGTGGTAACCCTAGGTCATAGGGGGTGGTAACCCTATGCGAAAAGTCTTGGTGGGTCGAGTGCTTCATGCAAAAGTTCTAGGGGGGTAACCCTAGGTGGAAAGTCCTGGTGTCGCGAACCAGGTGAAAGACTGGACCAGCCGGGAAGCGGAAGTCCAGCAAAAAGTCTGAAAGCATCGAGCACCGAACAAAAGTCCAGTCGATCTGGAGGATCGCACTGGCAACAGGTAAATCTCCTGAGTGGAGTAGGTGAGGACGCGTTCCCCGTAGAGGGAACAGTAGGCGTTGGGTCGACCTAGGGTTTTCGGTTGGAAATCCGAAGTCAGACCCGGACAGTCCGATGACTGTCAAACTTCATATTTATAATATTATATGTGCTAACTTTTGTTTTGCAGGATATGTTTGTGTTTTGGATCTAACATGTCTTGCAGGTATGAAAGAACAAGGTTAAGCCTCGGATAAACAGTGTCTGAGGTGCCTCCATGGAGCTTGGAGGCGCCTCGGGTGCTAAAGTGATGTGGCTGCGCAGACCCACTGGAGGCGCCTTCGTGGTGCGCGAAGGTGCCTTGGATGCCCCATTGGAGGCGCCTTGGAGATGGATGAAGACGCCCCCAAGGCGATAAGCGATGACTGTTCAACGCTGATCTACACGAGCGATTCGGAAGGGATAGAGGCGCCTTCGGAGGACTTAGAGGCGCCTTGGATACCCTTTTTAAGGGGAGTTCGAGCAGCAGTTCCTAATAACTTATTCCAAGTGATCCTCTTGCTGCGTGCTGCTAAATCAATGACCCAGAAGTGCTGCAACTTGACACCGACGACCCGAAGCTTCGCTTTTTCATCCATTGTTGTCGGTATAAGATTTCTGGTTTAAATTAAGCTGTAAATTGTTATACTTGTAAACCTTATCGAGCTTATAGTTGTTGCCCACGGAAAGCGATCAAGGATCGCGGGCCTTTGAGTAGGAGTCGATCTAGGCTCCAAACGAAGTAAATCCTCGTGTTCTTTCTGTTTGTTTTTCTTTATTCCGTTGCGTATTTTAACTTCGATAGTTTTACGAATCGAACGAAATAGCCGCGAGCGCTATTCACCCTCCCTCTAGCGCGTCTCGATCCAACAAAACATGGTCCTCCAAACATATTTGGACTTTGTCTGCTCAGTGTCTGATCGCCTGATCCACTAAGATCTTTCCTGCAATACTATATTAGCCAATAGTAATAATAGTAATATAGAATATAATGGTAAACCTAAACCTAGATTTACCGAGATCCGTTGGTCCGACAACCTTGCTTGGAGTTCACTCCTCCAAGACTTCTTATTACCTAAGGTTATCTCCCCCTAGGGTTTCTCCACCTGGCTTCACTCACCAAGACTCAGTATTCGGCTACTCAGGGATAAGACCTTCCAAACCTATCTACTTGGCTTCCACGATATACCGAGATTTCCCCCTTGCCTCAGTATTTGGCTACACAGGGATCAAGTCCTCCAGACCTATCGACCTGACTTCCATGATATACCGAGATTTTCCTTGCCTAGCCTACAACTAGGACTTTCTAAGACTCAGTTGACTTCTCACCCTTGCCTAGCCATGACTAGGACTTCCCATGATCAAGCTCCATTAAACATACTTAAACATATTTGTCGGACATTAAAACCTTGGAGGTCGATTGCACCAACAATATGATTTCAGGTATGAATATTTATTATGATATCACTGTAGTATCTGCTATTTTTTCTATGAGACTATATACCTTTGTATCTCTAGTTTTTATTATGTTCATGCACTATATCCCAGCACTCACCACTCCATAAACTAGTTTTCCTTTGCCAGGAAGTAGGTAAAGGATTTGATCCTATTCGCCAGTCTCATGTCACATCGATTGACTTTTTTGTTATTGCTACCGTTCGCATTATTGGCTTTAGACTTGTTTGTGTATATATATCTTTTGTATGGAGTTTAGCTTTGTGGTTTCTTTTATTTGGTTTGATGTTGTGGCGTCAAGCCGAGTTGGCTCACAGTTAGTTGTATTGTGGTTTTACGTTCGTTATTTTGTGACTTCCACTATGTTTTGTTCCAGCCGTGTGTGTTGTGTATATAACTGCGTGGTTGTGTATGTTCTAGTTGTGTGGGTTGTTGTTGATAACTTGTGAGTAGCCTTGTGGCAACATATACTGGTTTCATTTGTCACTACAATAGGGAAGGTGCTATCCGATTTTTGTCGGATAACCTTACTCTCGGGGCGTGACACCATTGCTCCTTGTCCGACAGTCCCTCGAATGCACCATCCTTCACCGATCTCAAGGACTCGAGTCATAAGATGAGATTTTTCTCATGTGTTTCACCAAATCCTGCATGACTCAAACACATATTAAAATATTATGAAAACCTAACTTAAACTCTTTGACACACACATCAAAAACATGATCGTACTTGATCAAACCTAGGTCGATTGTACTCATAATCTCTCCTTTTTTGATATGTAGCAATATGTTTAAGTTGGGCATAAATAATAACTTTAAAAATTACAAACATAGTACAAACATAAAGTATAAAATCCAAGCTCCCCTTTAGCATATGCTCTATCAATTTAATTTTCAAGTTTCTTACACAAATATGGAGAAATAAAAGTTTCTAACTTAAACTTTCCCATTCCCCCCCTTTGATACCATAAAAAAGATTGCTCTCAATAATCACACATACTATGGTATCAATTTAGATCAAAATTTGACAAAAAACTAATAGCATTCCTAATATGTATCTCTAAAATTGAAAGGAGTTCAAATATACTTTCTATTGTTATTTTTGGTAATCCTAATAGCATATCAAAGACTTTGAAAAAACTAAATCTCTCTCTTTCTTTTTTTTCCTTTTCCTTTTTTTATTGCCGAGCTTGATATGAAGAGATATCAGGCCCACGTTGGGCCTGATATAAAAAGATATCAAGCCCACGTTAGGCATGATATGGGGAGATATCAGACACAACAATAGAAAAAAAAAGAAAAAAGAAAGAAAGGGAGATTTAGGTTTTTCAAAACCTTTGGTCCACCACTAGGAATGTCGAAAATAATAATAGAGAGCATATTTTAACTCCTTGCAACATCAGAAATTCACAAGAACTGAAATGAGTGCAATTGGAGCTCTCTAGATCCATTAGTGGATTTTGACCGAAATCCACTGATCGACCTAGAGACCTCAAATTGCAGGCATTTCAGGTCCTGTGGTTTTCTAAAATTACAAAGAGTTTAAATATACTCTCCATTGTTATTTTCGACATTTTTAGTGGTGTACTAGAGGTTTTGAAAACCTAAATATCTATTTCTTTCTTTTTTTCCTTTTTTTTTATTGGGCCTGATATGGGAAAATATCAGGTCTAACAATAGAAAAAAGAAAAAAAAAAAGGAAAGAGAGAGATATTTAAGTTTTTCAAAACCTCTGGTCCACCACTAGGAATGTCAAAAATAACAATGGAGAGCATATTTAGACTTCTTACAATTTTAGAAATCCATAGAACCTGAAATGGCTAGAATCTAAGGTCTCTAGGTCGATCAGTGGATTTCGGTCAAAATCTACTGATGGACCTAAAGAGCTCTGATTGTACCTATTTTAGTTTCTGTGGATTTCTGATGTTGTAAGGAGTTTAAATATGCTATTTATTATTTATTTATACTTCTAAAAGATGTTAAAATATAATAAGAAAGAATCGGCAAAACAATCCTCATACGTTTTAGGTTTTTCAAAATCTCTGGTCCACCACTAAGAATGCCGAAAATAATAATGGAGAGCATATTTGAACTTCTTGTAACATCAGAAATCCATAGGAACTGAAATGAGTACAATCAGAACTCTCTAGGTCTATCAGTGGATTTCGATCGAAACCCACTGATCGACCTAAAGACCTCAGATTATATCCATTTCAGGTCCTTTGGATTTTTAAAATTACAAAGAGTCCAAATATGTTCTCTATTGTTATTTTCGACATTTCTAGTGGTAGACTAGAAGTTTTGAAAATCCCAAATCTTTTTTTTTCTTTTTCTTTTTGTTATTGGGTCATATATGAAGAGATATCAGACCTACCAACAGAAAAAAAGAAAAAAAAAAAAGAAAGAAAGAGATATTTAAGTTTTTCAAACCCTCTGGTCCACCACTAGGAATGTAAAAAAATAACAATGGAGAGCATATTTAGACTTCTTGCAATTTTAGAAATCCACAGGACCTAAAATGACTGCAATCTGAGGTCTCTAGGTTGATGAGTGGGTTTCGGTCAAAATCCACTTATGGACCTAGAGAGCTCCGATTGCACCTATTTCAGTTCCTGTGGATTTCTTATATTGCGAGGAGTTCAAATATGCTATCTATTATTTATTTTAACTTCTAAAAGATATTAAAATATAATAAAAAAGAATCATCAAAATAAATATGAATCATATTAGGTCTATGTTGTGCCTGATATGATTCCATATCAGGCCTAACGTGGGCCTGATATGATTCATATTAGACCCACGCATGAGGATTTTTGCCAATTCATCATTATTATAATTTTACACCTTCGTAAAAGCTGAAATAAATAATGGATCAGTCTCTGTTGATTTATAGGGTTGCAAAGAATTCAAATATATTATCTATTGATTATTTCGACTCCTCTAAATGTATTCAAATGTTATAAAAAAATCAACTAATCTCTTAATATTGTGGTCCTGATATGATTTATATATCAGGCCTATGTTATGCATGCACGCATGGGAAAAAAGAGAAGAAAGAGAAGAGCGAAGAGGAAAAATTAGATTGGTTGCATGCATAGGAGAAAGTAAATAGAAGAGAGAGTGAGAAACAACAGTGAAAAGAAAAAAAAATCATATTTGTCAAAAGGATAAAATAGGAAATGCACTTTAAAAAGTGCGTTCTTTGGTAAATATCAAAGTAACATACGCCTTTTGATAAATTTAAATTTCTATATGTGCCATTTGGTAAATTATTGGAAACAATTTGATTTATATAGTCGTTACTCCAAAAATCATTTTTTATACTAAACACACTATTAAAATTAACTGGAAAACAATTAGTTATTGCATTTCTTAAACCATTTAAGTCAATCAAATTCTAAAAAAGTAAAAAAAAATATTTCTCTCTTAATCGAGTCAATATTTATCTCCTATATATCCTGCTATTGGGTCTAAGATCAAACATTGGAGGTGAGTATATCCCCTAGCTAATTTAACAATTGACTATAAATTAATTTTGTAATTGATCACTCTTCATATAATTGGAGATGGATTGTGAGAGACATCTAGAGTGAGTAGAATCATCTTTACTATAATAAGATCAAATATCAAGAACCTCTCCATTGCTTCTTTTATCCATCCCTCTTGCGACCAAGTCTTAATGTACTAGATCCCATCAAAACTCAAAAGTGAAGCATGTTTGAATAAGAATAGTACTGAAATGAATGACCTCCCGGAGAATTTTGATGTTACACCTTCCGGAGAAACTCATTGAAATGATGGATACAATGACACTATTGTTCCAACGATGAATAATATTGAGTTTTGAAATTTTATTGAAATGATATATTTCAACTATTTAGTCAGATACAATATGAATTTCAAATCATAAATCAAAATACCAGAAACATTACCGAGGGTCTTAACCCTAAGAATGGGATGGGTGAGATCCGATGCAATAATATTAAAACAGGAATTTAATAGAATGCAAATTAATTACAATTTAACTCACATTCGATTTTCAAAAACTTATCCAAAATCCAATCCATACCCGTTAATAATGTGAATGAAATGTGGATGCGGGTCGGAAAACTCGGATCCATTAACTATCCAAAATCCGATCCATACCCGACAATAATATGAATGTGAAGCTGGATGGATGCGGGTCGGACACTTCCACTTCCACTTCCACTTCTTCGTTGGAATTGGAGGCAGAGAGAACAAATAAAAAAAAAAAATAAAAAAAAAAGTAAAAAATCTGCTTCGCTCCCTCGCTCTCTCGTCCGCTCGGCAACGGATAAGATTTCGCATGCTCTCCGCCTTCTTCCTCCGGCGAACGCAATCTGCCACCGGGAACTGATAGTAGCAAATCACATCTTTCTCAGGCTGCCATTCGCAAATACACATGAGCTTCACGGCGGATCTCTCCTGCGCCTCCCAATGCTTCAATTGCAGCGCTCTCCGCTCCTGGGATTACCTCTGCACGCCTGCGTTTTCTTCCACGAATGCGCTACCCTTCCGGAGCTTGTATTCCAAACCTCCCACCCTCCTCAGGTCTGCTGGCGTCACAGCAAAATGGTGCACTTTCACCTCTTCTCCCTCTTCGTTGAATGGATTCCATTTCCTCGATTCAGGTTGAAGTCGAGAAGATATTGGATAGCGTGCCAGGGCATGACGGAGACTGAGCCAGATAACGACGAGGAAAAGGTGCGTTTTTCTAATGTCTTATTTATTTATTTATTTATTGTTGAAATGGACTATCTCTTGCTTGTTGTCACTGTTTCATTTTCATTATTTCGGTATAGTGAAGTTGTAGCTGTTGACTTCTGTGCTACCTAACTGCAATTGGCTTCATGTGTTACCCTAGTCGTTCAGTCCTTCTCCTGCCTTCATTTAAACTGCAGAATCTTTGTTTCTACTAGATATTTTATGTGGCATTCATTGTTGGTTGGCTTGAGTGGTAGTCCTCTCTTTTACAATACACTGCATTTCTACTTGCTACACAGAACTTCTGTTTTTCTTTCTCCGTGAGATCATAAACCCTCCAAATGTTTTGTGGAGAGTTCAAATTTTACTTCATTTTTGTTACGTTTCAAATTGCGTTGGCATTTGAGAACTTTTAGAAAATGTGCTTATTTTCTTTAGTTTAGATGAGCCTAAATTGACGACTTTTCCATGTACTGAGGGTTGAACCATTTCGGCAGGAGAACTTGGCACCGAGACAAGGAGCCCCACCATCATCGATTGATGGCCTTGTCCAAAATAATGGCTATGTGGATTTTATCAGCAATGATTAGCTTTGCATTTTTGTCACACTATATTACAGCACTATGTGAAAATTCAATTATATATTTGTTGCAATGCTCCATTACATGATACTTCAAAATTTTAATATTATTGATGAGTTGAAGTTTAATGTTCATATTCATTTATGCTGTGTTTTAGACTTTTCTTTTCATTTGTTTAATGTTGTTTGAAAATGGCTCTCCTTCAGCAGTGTTTACTTAAAGGCAGAGAGAATGGGAGACGAGAAGAAAGATAATAGGAAATTCATGCTTTGCTTGTTGTCAGGGGAGGACACAAGGGAGGGTGAGGTGGGGTTGGAAGCTAAGGGTATTATTGGTTAGACTCACAGCGATGTTGGAATTGTTGACTTCTATGCTTTCGATTTGCAATTGGCTTCATAAGTTACCCTAGTCCTCCAGTCCTTTCCTCATTTAAACTACATAATCTTTGTTTCTCCAATAAAATCAATATAACATTCATAACATAATTAGCTTACGTGCTAGTGCTCACTTTTAGATACCCCTATATTCCTATTTATATATGGAACTTTTGTTTTATTTTTCTTTGTGGGATCATAAACCTTCTTGATTTTGATTTAACATATAGTCAATAAGGTCAAATTGACTATTGAAGTTCCAAATATCTATTGGTCTCCAGTGTGGGTTTTATGTTCTTCATTATTGTTATGCTGCAAATTGTTTGATAGTCAGAGAAGCCTTAGAAAATGTGGTTATTTCTACTTTGAATAAAGCTAAATTGGTGTGTTTTCTGTGTATTGAGGGTTGAAAAGCAACCACACCATCCATTAATGACCTTTTCTAAGATAATGACTATGTGGATTCTATCATCAACCAAGTAACTTCATATTATTATCGCACTATATTATTGTATTAGTGTCAAAATGAATTATATATTTGCTGTGGTTGTCCATTATACAATAGTTTAAAATATTTACTCAAGATTTCAAAAAGTGCATGTAGGCAGTATATTGTATCACACATATATATAGTATGCAAGAATAAATGTGGAGGCATATTTTGTCAGTACTAAAATATTAAAAAATATTATATCAAATACTTGCAAAATAGCTATTAAGGAAATACCTAAAAGTTATAAGCTATTTAGGAAGCTTAGAATTTTAAGTCTATTTGGTTTAGTAAGTGAACTAAATAAGATTCTATTGCTACAGATATAGTATACAAATAATGTATGCAGTCATATGCGATCATTGATTGGCCCCTTAAAACAAATGTGCCTAGGTGGTCAAGTAGGGCTTTTTACAACCATACATTTAATACTTTTATGATTATGTTCATTTCGACTGTCACAAATTAGAGGCTACTTTACCCAATAAGAGTAAAGCCATGTTAATTGGGATAATTCCATGATTCAAAAGCTATAGTATATACACACAAAATAATATAATTACATCATAGAATAACATAAACATATAAATGAACAATTAACTCCATTCAGCACATCATAGAATAACATAAACAATTAACATTATACCTATAAATTTGACTTAACTTCTAGTTTGAGCCACCCTACCTATACATTCAAAAGGGCGAAGGTAGAGGGACAATATACAAAATAATGCACTCAATGCATATAAAGTTCTGCATGATATAATAAGCTCAAATGTAAAAGAGCAATAATAACTCAAGAAACTAATGCCTATAATTGAGCTCTCTTTGGTTATGTCAAGTTTTATCTATTTGATCTTTAATTTAAAATTTTATTCTCCAACTTTGGACATTTCAACTTCATATTTGTGTCATAATCTCCAACTATCTAAAGTAGCATCTAATATATTATCTTTGGCTACAACAATCACACATGTGGGCAAAGGCATCTCATGCACTACTCAATAATGTAAGGGTATATATGATATATGTTACTTGAAGTCTGCAACTCACACATAGTGACTTGCACTTGGATGGTTGGTTGAAGTTGCATTATCATATATGATTTATTCTCCTTTTACTATTATTAAGGATTAGTTTGATGTAGTGCCTTATTTTTCTCATCGGCCTCTTTTGTATCTCATCAAATTTTAGTAGATTTAATATGTAACATATTTTTTTAGGGGACAACCCTATGTGAGCCATTAATCTGTGATTTCTTCAAAAATATATTATTTGCACACATTATTAAAGTATTTCATTTCCAACATAGGGTTATCATGGTATTAGCAAAAGATAAATAAATCAAGATTTCTCTTGCAATAACTTAAAAACGACAAGAGAATTATCATAGTATCTCATGCTCAAATGAAGAGAACAAAAGTATCTACCATGACATCTCATGCAGTAACATAAAACAAAACAAAGATATCTGTCATAACTCATAACATCTCATGTAATATTGCAAAGAAACTTATTTAATAAGCCCCACATAAATATATTCTTTTTCTCATTTTATTGTTAGTAAAGCAATTAATTCTTAAATTGAATGGAAAATATTCATTATTGCTCATTTCATTTTCTCATGCCTACTTAAGCTATCATGCATAAAAGAACACTCAAGGAAGGCAGCAAAGGGTTACCCACCTCTAAGTAGATTCCTAACTCATGCCTTTAATTCCATGAACTCTTTTAATGCTCCTATATGCTAGAATATCTATTACAAGATTACACCATTACTCGTTATTTTCAGTCATAAGTCACTAATTAAAATGGGCACTAAAATACTATAAAGTCAAATTCTAATGATCGTGAACTAGTATGGAGCTTACTCTATTTTTTAATTCAAGTAATACAAACTATTTATTAGGTTGCGAAATTAGAACCTTCTTTTACCTTAGGATCAATATGTTGAAAGTTCACCTTAAAAAGATTTGACATCACATGTCCATTGTTGGTCGCGACTCTTTGAGAAAAACACAATGTGTGTCTTGCAACCTCTCACTTACCCTATTAATGAATCTTCAGTTAGATTAGGCCCAAGGCATCTCACAATAAGTTGAAGATGTTTCAAATGAAGAGAAATTATTTCTATACCTCAAGAGACACATTGCTACTTATGTGAAGGGTAGTGCGGTTTGGAGTCAATGCTCAAAGTGGGCAGTGATTTGCTGTTATCCCTTGATTAATCTCGTAGCACAATAAGTGCTTGGTGGGTGCTGATTTCAAATGAACTCCAACTCATGAGGCATTGGCCAGATGGGAAGGGCTTCAACTCATTAGAATAGGTATCCACAGTGAAGGGAAGACATTTATCTTGAAGGAATAGGTACGGTCTCTTGAAGGAGTAGGTACTGATCTTGAAGAAGACACAAAGTGGGGTCCCGAGGAAGGATCCATTGTACGCAGCCTTACCCTACTTTTTGCAAGAGGTTGTTTCCAGGTTTTGAACCCATGACCTTTAGGTCGCAAAGTAATAACTTTACCGTTGCGCCAAGACTCCCCTTCAATCTCGAAGAAAACATCCATCTTAAAAAAAGGTTGTTTTAGAAAAAAGAGGAAGAGAAAGGGAGAAATGTTTTGAACCACATCAAATGGGATTGAATCAGGTGCTTGTAATGCCCTCAATGCTTTCATTCTGAAAACCTCAACACTGTGTAGTATGAGGATGTTGGCGTACATTGCTTACACTGCAGCGCCTTCCTTTTCCCCTTGTTCTCAATCATGAAGTCGTCCAAGTTTGTGAGAAGTTGGTTTGAGTATTTCTCCTTACCAACATCCTTTTATCGACTATTGGAGCACATCACAAGCTCAATTATTGCCAATTTCTATCCTTTCAATGTACTCCGAGTGGTTGACAGATGGATGATTACATAAATCTGAACATGGTAGAATAAAAATTGAAAGATTTAGCTGAAATGATTTGTTTGGAAATTTTCAAAAAGCTAATTCCAGTTTCTTCTTTCCATTGGAACAATAAGGTTATGCATTACTAAATGTTAAAAAGGTGAAATATAACCAACAAAGATGGCCAATAACTATGAAGGACACGGGCTCTTATAGTGGTTCATGGAGATAGATGGGAAAAATATCTGATCCTCCTCCAAGGAAACACAGCATAAACAATGATTAAGACTGAAAAGTAGTATTATATATATATATATATATATATATATATATATATATATATATATATATATATATATATATATACAAGACCGCATGATAGATGCTCTGAAAATTGTTTAATGATGCAGAAGATTTGTGTCCTTACTATGAGAAGTTCCTTCATGGTTGTTGTCGTGTATCCCCAGGATAAGGATGTGGCTTCTAGCAACAAACTGTTGGATCAGGAAGTAAAAGTTGAAAATAACGAGGAAGAATTTGTGGCTCAAAATAGTGACACGGTATTTTAAGATTTGTTTCCTTGTTGCATAGGTTTGAATGGCTTTGTCAGTACTAATCCCACTGTAGGTCAAGGATGATGAGTTGGAGTTTGCTATTGGTTCACCTTTGCCCGGAATGAAGGTGATATTTTGGGACAATTATGCTTACTTGCTTTTGTTATAGTGTTTTTTGTAATTTTTTGGCTAAAATATTCTTCTTTACAGCAACAATTTGATGAAACTATGAAGATCTCGAAGGCAATTATTGACATCCTTAAAGATCAAGTTTTTGGTTTTGACACATTTTTTGTAACCAGCCAGGAAACTTATGAGGTGAAGCTTCTGTTTTTGTAACTAGAAATTGGTCTATTAAGGATTTAACTTTTAACTTATATGTGGTTTAGTCTGATGTTGCTTTGCTAACTATTCAAAAAACATCATTTGTCATACTTCCAGCTAAGGTTTGCTCAATCACCCAAATATAAATGTATTGCCTTCAAGGTTTAAAATCTTGTTCCATGTTGGGGTTTTGGTGTTTGATAGACTTTTGGTGCTGACCAGCATATCGTGGTGCCAATGGCATTGACCAAGAAGGATGGAGGAGGGAGTGGAAGAGGAAGAAGAAAAAGAGGAGGGAGAACATGGGGAAGAAGTAAAGAAAAGAGACTTGTCTAATCCATCTATTACCTTCCAAAATCTAAGGTTTCACTGTTCATTGGAGATTTGCTTTACGCCTCTTCTCACCACATTTAAGATCTTTGTCAGCTCCTATGCAAAGATCATCCCCATGTGATCACCCTCTGATGCGATTCCACCATGTCCTCAAAGGATTGTGTTGATTTTCCTCTGTTGGATGCCATTTTAGTGCTAAACCTCTCTCTAATGGAATTGAATCACCTATTTTGGGCTATATGGATAGATGTTTAATTCTGGTTGTCCCTCGTTGATGAGATATACTATTTGGTAAGTGCATTTATACTTCAGACTTTAGGATTGTTTAGGATTCGATAGCTCATTTGTATCTACAAAAGGAAGAATAGTAAAGTGAGGAGGGGAAATGAAATTTTCTTGATTTGAAGAATGGGAAATTATACGCAATGACAATGGAAAAGAAAGAAGTTCAAGGATAAGACTTTTCTGCCATAGTTATAATCAGATTGGATAGCTAAGTGAGTTAATTTGTTGTTTGGTCATCCAAGAAAATGCTTGCTTACAGAAATTTGTTCCTGCCATTTGAATCTTTCTCCTTTATAGGACTGATATGTTGTTGGCATCAATTATAAAACAGTTGTAATATGATAAACATGATTCTCATACTTCGTATTTATGCAAAATAAAGAACATTGCGACCCCACCTCTTGTAAAATAATGCCCATGTTCCTTAGTGTCAATAGGACCATGGAAGTCCAATTTACACTTTTGTCTATCAAAGCATCGAATAATTTTGCCATTTTATATTAAAGGAAATGGCTTTCCACATTCCTGGTTGACACGGTTTGTTAGCAAAGATCTTAAATTCTTGTTTTTTTTTGTCCTTGTTGGTTTAAAGTGATTCTTATAAGTTATAACACTATTATTATGATCAAAACTTATTTATATCCCTCAGCTCCTCATTGGTTCTAAGTAGGGGTGCAAATGAGGTAAGCCGCTCGCGAGCGGCTCGGTGAAAGTTCGACTCGAGCTCGGAGTTGACCAAGCTCGAGTCGGCTCGTTTAATATTCGAGCCGATCTCGAGCCCATTTAATACTGGCTCAATGGCTCATTGTGCCTGTTCGAGCCAGGCTAATTCAATATTCTAGTATTTAAAATAATTACGACTTTAAAATTAAATAATAAGTTGAGGAGGTGTTTGTGGTTAGAGTGTTTCATTGGGTTTGCTAGAGGTTGAAGGGTTGAATCCTAGCCTGCGCAACTTATTTTTTCATTTAAATTCATTGTTTCGAGTCTCGGGCCCATGATTAAATGGCCGAGCCAAGCTTGAGCTCAAATTCACAAACTCAGTTGAGCTCAAGCCGAGCCTCTTTAATTTTCTCGAGCTTGAGCTCGGCTCATTTGTACCCCTAGTTTTAAGTGATTCTTATAAGTTATAACACTGTTATTATAATCAAAACTTATTTATATCCCTCAACTTACATATTCCTTATCCCAGTTATGGTTCCTTGTCAAATGAGTTAATAATAAATTTTATATACCTAGTTTAGGATAATTGTAGTTTTTATTTAGTCAATTAATGCTTGCTAGGATTTTATTCAATAGGTAAAAGGCATGACTGCATGACGGTAAAAAATGAAAAGCAACTTCTGCTAGGAAACAATAGCATCTCAACACAAGCTAAGGACGTCTGTAGTCAGTTGATCATATTTAGAAGGGTGGTATAGTAGTCACCCTTTTATCTTTGTTCTTCATGTGCAGACCAACTTTGAAAAAGTAAGTTTAATTGTTCTTTTATTGAATATGTGTGTGAAAACTGCTATTTATTGATGTCAGTCTCACAGTAAATATTTTTGAGGGAAGTTGCAACAACCACAGATTAACCATAAGCCCCATATTGTGGAATTGGTTATATGGATCTTTTCACGAGGTTGTAGATATAATTTTGATTTTTGAGGAAAATGCCAATCTTTACATATACAAACTAGTTTCTTTTCTTTCCAAATTGCATAGTTTCAATATGGTGAACAAATGTTTTCTTGAACTGATTTTAAATTGTCTGAAAGCTCAATGTACAGGTTGTTTATGATATTTTTTTATAAAAAAAATACTAGGTTCATATGTTATTAGAAACTGAAGTTGTTGAATTGTGCAACTTTTGAATTGATAATTGTTCAATCTTC
Organism: Zingiber officinale; assembly: GCF_018446385.1. Taxonomy (NCBI): domain Eukaryota; kingdom Viridiplantae; phylum Streptophyta; class Magnoliopsida; order Zingiberales; family Zingiberaceae; genus Zingiber; species Zingiber officinale. Next base: position 136,019,739 of record NC_056000.1, on the reverse strand, counting down.
AATCTCTTAGGTTGGTTTCACTGAGTTATACCATCCATTGTCTTTCATAATAGGGAGGAGTGTTATTTAAGGGTAATCTTCGAGGAAAACCAGCAAAAAGTTATGAAAAGATAACAAATAGAATGCAGGTGGGTTCAATGTATTTTATTTCATGTGACTGTTAAGAACCTATAAAACATAGCAACCTACAGAGTTTCCAGCTGACTTATCTTGACAGGGCAAGTTTGGAGATCAGTATAAGCTTTTCCTCCTTATCAATCCAGAGGATGACAAGCCGGTTGCAGTAGTGGTGCCAAAGCAAACCTTGCAGCCAGAAACTACTGGTAATTAGAAATTTCAGGTTGCCTTATGCCGCAGGACATTTTCTATTTATGAGAAAGTGGCTGTCTTAATTTTGACATAACTATTTTCATTGCTGATATCACTTTATTGGTTCAGATGACTCTAGATGCATTAGAGTGATATATTGGAGCAGGATACGATGTATAAGAGCTTGTATATATCTGATTTTGATGTGCTTCAGATAAATTTCATTTGCAGCTGTTCCAGAATGGTTTGCTGCAGGGGCATTTGGCTTGGTTACCATCTTCACATTACTTCTTCGAAATGTCCCTTTTCTGCAGTCAAACTTGCTGTATGAGTTTTTCTCACCTGCTTTTTTCTATTCTTTATGATACACTTCAACAATTCTTTTCTCTCATGCAAGCTGTTGTGAACAATACTCAGAAACCATTCAATCAATGGAAGATTAGATTTTTTTATACCCTTTGTGTATACTGTATATTAGTCAGCTGGATTTTGTTTTTGTTATTCTCTTGAAATCTCTAATGTTCTTTTAGATATTAATTACTTACATTTAGACTTTCTTTCAGATCAACATTTGATAATCTGGAACTGTTGAAAAATGGCCTTCCTGGAGCCTTTATAACTGCACTAATTATAGGTGTTCATGAGTTTGGTCATATTTTAATTGCCAGAGATACTGGCATCAAGCTTGGAGTGCCTTTTTTTGTTCCTAGTTGGCAGGTAAGATCTGCTACCTAACTTTTGGCTTATACTTTTTTCATAACTACACTGGTTTTCCTGAATGATAAAGAGTTTTCATTGATAAAACCTTATTTTCCACATGCATTTTGATCCTAAACTAATGGTTTTCTGCAAATCAAAGACAGTAACATGTTGTATATTGATGTAGTTAACTGTTATATGATTCATGGCTTAGGCATTCTCTCACTTTGAGGTTATGATATTGACTGCATTGTAAATGTGAATTGTACACCTTATGAATGTGCACAATTTATTGGTTTACTCAAACAATTTTACATCTACTTTCCAGTTAAAAAGGATCCTGAAGTGAGTACTTTGGAGTACATAGACTGATTGTAAACTCAGACTACTCACGAACTGTCATTTTGATCAATGGTTTTATTGTAAATTGGAACTTGCCTAAAAACATTCATATTTGTCAATGGTTCAACTGCTCAACTAAAGTGGTACTAAATTATATTTAAAGAATAAAAACCCAGGTAAATTGTCTAGGTCATAGGGGTTTTTAGAGTTGTAAATGAACAAATGTTTACGAACAAGCTTTTGGTACTAGACTCAATAAGAGCTCATTATGTTAATATAAAACAAACAAACTCAAACACTAATCAGTTTGGCTCAGTAACGTCCATAAAGAGAGCCCATTAACAATTTATAAATAACTTTTCTAAATCGATTAATCTTGTTTTTATTAAATATATAAAATTTAACATTTTTAATTTTAAATTATATATACTAAGTTAAAAATGAGAAAATTATACAAATTTCATTTAGCAGATCAATATTTTAACTAAATTATAAGAATACAAATGCCTCAAGTTGAGCTTGATAAAAAGCTCTAGTGTGCTCAGTAACATTTAATAAATAATCTTGAACAAACTTGATAAGAAAATCAACAAGTTTAAACACTACCAAGCTCAATATATGGCCAAGCTCATCTCTTGTGGCTTGTTTACACCAGTATGGGGTATGAACACTTTTCATAATCTTCAACCTTTGGCATGAACTCCCAGCTGAAGCACTGGTGCAGTCAAGTTATGGAAACACTACATTTGCAGACCCACACTGCACTGTATTTCTATTTGAACAATGCAGCTCTTGCAGATTAATGAATCTAATAGCAGTGCCAGATGGAGATATCGCCATAGTCATGATAAAAAGATTATTTGCATATAATCTCTACTTATCAATTTTGTGTGATAGATGTCTTGCCTATTGCTTGCTTTATTTCTTGAGAAAATTATAGGTTAAAATCACCTAATCCCAATAAATGCAATCAAATGATCAAACCTCTTTGTTCTTATTATATTAAGCAACTAAGTGCAACTAATGTGATCAAATGATCACATTTCTGGTTTCCTGTTCTCATTGTTTTCTGAAACTGATGCATGAATTAATTACTTACAGATTGGATCTTTCGGTGCTATTACAAGGATCTTAAGTATTGTACCAAGCCGTGAGGATCTCCTCAAGTTGTCAGCTGCAGGGCCATTGGCTGGGTTTGCAGCAGGGGCACTTCTTTTGATTTTAGGATTTATCTTGCCTCCCATTGATGGCATCGGCATTGTGGTTGATCCAGCAGTCTTTCATGAATCCTTTCTTGCTGGTGGTATCGGTGAGTAATCAATTATCCCATGTTTAATGTGCTCTCATCCATAAATTCCATATCCATATGTAAAACTGCTCTTGCCTTGCTAGTGGGCATCTGCACCTTCATGCAAAGGCTATCATAATTTTCTGTATGCTTGTATGAATTACTTTCAGTGCACAAGAACAAAGACCATTAAGAATAATTAGTTTAAGATATCTTCCCTCTTCATTGAGGCCTCCTCCAAGAACAAATATATGCATGGAAAATATTCAACAAGGACTTTGCTTTTCATATCCTTCACATGTTAAAGTCCTTTTTCATCTTTTTGTTGGTTTTCAAAATGGAGTTAGCTATAGAATATGCAGTAGCACAGGATATAAGCCGTAATTTCTGTTTACTCTGCCAAAGTAACAACAATCAACTTTTTGAGATTAAGCATTAATATGCAAATAAATGGTTTGTGTTTGTTGTAAACTTAGTATTATACCCGTGCCTTTATTAGTCTAAGATATGTTTTATTCCACACTGCTCAAAAGACTATAGGTAGAAATATGTATTTTCTCTTGTATGTGGACTCATTGACAAAATATTTTCTGTCACATATGGACAGCAAAACTTCTTCTTGGTGATGTTCTGAAAGAAGGATCTCCATTGTCAATCAATCCACTTGTGTTATGGGCATGGACTGGACTTATCATTAATGCCATCAATAGTATTCCTACAGGAGAGCTTGATGGTGGTCGCATCTCATTTGCCATTTGGGGAAGAAAGGTAATCAGTTTCTGTGCATGAAATAAATTCATATGTATCTGGCTTAAGCTTTTTTGTGTTTTAGTTTTTGAGAAAATGAGTCATTAGACATGCTGCATTTCAAGAGCTTTGGACAAAAAATAGGGTTTACACAATTCCTTTTGAAATACCTACAAATTGACGTATGCATGTTACAAGATCATGTTTATTGGACTATTATTATTTCATTTCACGGCAGAGTTGTTTGTGAAATACACATGACGAGTGGTGGATCATCTTGATGTTTCAATCAGCACATTCATGGAAACTAATTGTGTGCATGGCCATGAAACTGTTAGGGTATAACTGCAGCAAGAAACTTATCCAATATATATTTCTTATCAACTTTCCGCTAATCATATGGGTGAGATCACCTATTACCTTATTTTCTAGAGGTTTCACTTGTATGAACTTGTATATTTATATGACAATTATTGCTTCTTTTCTAATCCAAAGATTTACCTCTTTTATACACGGAAGAGCACAGGTTTTTCTATATATTCTTTGTATGGTTTTTTAAAAAAATTCCATGTTTTTCTATGCATTTGCTTTCTCATTGTTGTATGAAACAGGAACAAATAACCTACTCATATGCCTAATACTTAGGTAAAATTTGTTATGCCTCTAGACTATAGACATGAGTTGTAAACCTCGATATATGTAAATTGTTATAAGCTTAGTTATTTTATTTTTCAACTTGGTATTAGTGCATCCTTATTCTCCTTATCCATGTTGCAACCTCCTTTAATATCCCATCATCTCATCTCTACAAGTCCAGTGTGCTTCTGCTACTCTCAAAATTACCCCCTCTATAAATCTTGCTCCCCCTCCCTTGCATCTATGTTGACTTCTGCATCTAGATTTGGAAATTCGTTCGATTCAAGATTTGTGCCTCCTACTTGTTCCCTCCCACTCAGTAATAGATTGTGTCATTGTGCCGCCCTGCCCTCTTCTCTCATCACTTACCACCACCCAAATTGCCCCGATACTTCATGCCACTATCCTTTACCCCTCCTGTCATTGTGCCTCCCCTACCCATCTTGCCTCCCCTCACTTTCCACTATTATCCCTCCCCTCCTCTAATTGTTCTTGTACCCTCCTACCTATTTTGTGCCATTTCTCACCACTCATCTTGCCATGCTCCTCCTTTCTCTTTATTCATCCCACATTTGTCACCTACCCCTTCACCTCACTCTCCTCCTTTCTCTTCTGACACTCTATCTTACAAGTAGGACTTTCCCTCTTAAACCATTACATCATGCATTACTTTGTGCTAGATTATCTCTCGTGGATATTATTGTATATGCGTATCTAAATCTAGTGTTCATTTTATTCTCCCTATCGCTTTTCGAGCATTAAGTTATCCTTGCTACTCATAACAATAACAACAACCAAGCCTTTATCACACTAAGTGTGGTAAACTATATGAATCCTCCTACACCATTGGGCTTAATTTACTACTATATTCTTATTTATATTTAAATTAACTATTTTATTATTACTAACCAAGTCTCCTTTGATTTCTCTTTTCCTCGATTAGCGTGTATTTTTGCTATGGTCTCATCGCCTAACTAGGATATTTATTGGCTGCCTAAGTATATGTCACTTAGCGTTTTTTCTCAATAAGTGCAATTTCAACTTTTTCTTTAATGCTCTCATTTCTTATCTTGTGCATCCTCGTATGTTCACATATCCACCTTAACGTCCTTATCTCTATGACTCATCTTCTGCTCGTGTGTTTACTTTACAACCCAATATTCAGCTCCATATAACATAACATATATAATCATTGTTTCGTAAAATTTCCTTTAAGTTTTGGAGGTACTTTATCATCACAAAGAATGCCCTCCACTTCAGCAATCCTACTTGTATCCCATGTAAAATATCTCTATCAACTCCATCCTCCATCCTTTTACAAAAAAAAAACGATCTTAGATACTTAAAAGTTTTGGTTTTAAGTAACTCGTTATCTCCTAAACTTAAGTTTCATATATTCTATCTTATTCTTCTCAGCCTAAAACATTTATTCTCCAATGTTTTCTTTTAAGATTTGAATTTAGCATTTACTCCATATATTTGATCGCTAAAAACAATATCATCTATAAACAATATGTACCATGATAATGTATGTAAGATGTGCCCAGTGATTTCATACGTAACTAATGTAAAATGATGGCTTACATTGATCTTTGATGTGATTCAATTTTTATAGGGTTTCGGTTAATTTGCTTGGAGCCTTCATTCTTGTCATTATATTCTCATATATATCTTGAATTGTTTCAATATGTACTATGCTAATACCTTTCTTTTTTAGAATTTTCCACATAATTTCTCTTAAGACTCTATCATAATTTTTTTTTTATGATTTCCTACTACCAAACCCAAGGCGTAATCCCCAATAGGGATTTTCTCCTACCTTGAAGGTACTTTGATTATAAAATCTATTAGGTGCCTTGGAGGGTTAGGGATAGGGCGTTGAGGATGACAAACTAAAGATGACACTAATAGACTAACTGATCGCCCATATTCCTTATTTTTTGTTACGCATAACCTAACTGACATTGGTACTTGCCTTATCTACCTACTCCACCACATTGATACTTGCCTTAATTTAAACGGGCCTGATCTTTGATCTCTTATGTTATATGTACTTGACACCTATTATGTAATATGTATTCCCAAAAGTTTTTATATTTTTTTGCCATTTTTTCTTTCAAATTATGACACTTTTACCCTAAATCACATTTAAAGGAAGGGGTTTCTATCCTATCTCTAAATTTGTTTCACACTACAATGGGTCGACTTTTACATATGTAACTTGAACAAGTCTGATTGCCTATCTTGACATTTGTACCTTAAGCCCATAAAATGTCATGCTATCGATCTTATTTTATGTAAAGGTTCAATCGGGGATTACAAAATCTTGGCAATCTTCCCCATCTAATGAATGAGGAGTCCGTTAAGAAATCATCTGACCCTACCCACGCCTCAAGTATATGATTCAAGAGGAATCACATAAGGATAGATTGATAAAAATCTGTGGTGAAATCATGGTTTAAAACTTTGACTTATGCCGAGGTTTCGATCTAATACTGGAATGATAAGGCTTCAATGCCGTATCATGTCGTGCTGATATGGTTTGATACTTTTTTTATTTTATTTTTAAATATTAGTATATATTAATTAAAAAATTATTGTTATTAATATTTGATTGTTATAAATGCTTACTATGGGTTTTATTTCAGGTGTTATTTATTGTTCTCACAACTTCAAATTATTCTTGAAATTTAATGTAATTTTTAATATATTTTTTGTATTTCAAAAATATTTAAAATTATCAATCTAGTTTACAAATATTGATAATATGGAATTTTATATTATCCAATAAAGAGAAGACACTTCAATGGTTTCGGCTTATTAATAAAATGTATATTATATTTATATATATAGTAATTATTAGATAAATATATTTATGTGAATAATTTAAAAATAAATTGTATATTGATTTTATATACATTCTCAATTATTGAAAATTAATATTATTAATAAAAACAAATAAATATATATTTTTTAAAGAAAATTAATATATCTATATCTTGAATTAAAATTGATATATTATAATATGTTACCTTCTTAATACCAAAAGGTATAGCGTGAATTAGAAGTATTGGTTCTTGCAACATTCTAGTTAGATCAACCCATAGTTCTCTAATACCTAAATTAAATAATTATCCTATGATATGCAATATCGATATTGATTTTTCCATATGTCCACCAACATGCCTCGATTCACCACTAAAAGTTGGACTTGAACTAACACCACTAGAATCAGAATTGGTACCAGTATAAGATGAGGATAAACATACGTTCTTGCTCTAATATGATGGATCACCATATGATGCATCAGAGTATGATGAACTTCGATCAGAATTTCAACTAAACTCTCCTGCATATCTCGATAATTATGAGTTTTCTTTTGATTGTCACCCTTATATTGACATTGACATTAACTCTTAATAATTCTATCTCCATGATCATCATCTTGGGTTGCATGTGTGTAACCTTTCTTACATGTCCAAGGTTCTAGTGTTGGAATCGGGGAAATATAAGTTTTACAACCATCACTTCCATGAGTACTTGCATTGCTATCAACATCACTATCATCATTTCGAACTTCTAGTTGGACTACAGTGTCAGAAGGTGATGATGTTTCACCACTATCATCATGTTTTTGCTTATTAATTGCATCAAGTAGATTTTCATTAATTCTCAATTAACCCGTTCCCTTAAAAGCAAGAGTTTTACCTTTTCCCTTCCCCCATGCCTTGACTACTTGCACTAATGACTAGTAGCCACCCATGATTTACTTTCTCCGTGTTGGCCTAGGGACGGGTTGGCGAGGGCGCTGGAGGCAAGCGAATCGCCTTTTGCCACAAGAGTTTTACCTTTTCCTTTCTCTTTAGTAAAAATTGTAAAAGTTTTGCCTTTATCTACGAACTTTGGTTGAGTTTAAGATTGGGATGTTTGAGAACGTCTTGGCCTAGATCTAAAAAATCAAAATTCTTGGTCAAAATCTTCATCATCATTTTCCTCACCGATAACTCCTCTAGCTTGTATTTTTTCAATATGCTGAGTAAGAAATTAAGATGGTCATGATGGATCTCCTGTTTCACCTAGTAATGGATTCTTAGTCTAAACAATGCTCTACCAATCCATCATTTGATCATCTTCAGTTTGACAAATCTAATATCAAATGGGTCTACATCACTAGACTCTCGTTCTTCCTTCTCTTCTATTATCGCTCTTAGTTAAAGACGCATATTATAATGAACGTAGACTATCTTCTCTAAGTGATCATAAGAAAGATAATTTCATACTTTTGTATGAATGAGGGAGAAAGTTGATCAATTTTTTTTTTGCAACCACTTAAAGACATCGGTGAGAGAATTCATACTTAACATTTTTCATATTTAGGGTTGATCCTCCATATTGTAACCACCACTCAGCTATAAGATAAATAAAAACAAAATTAAAATAATATTTATATTTGTTGATAATAATTAGTATTAATTTTTGCTATATTTACCTTGCATCCATTTTATGTCAATATGGCACTGCAAAGGGATCGCTAAAAAAATTATGTCTCTCAAAATAATCGACTTTCATTTAAAGTCTCAACAACTAATTACCTATTTGTTTGTAGCCTTGATATTATATTTATGAGAGTCACGAACAAATCTTCATTTGTGGTAAGATTATAACGATATTAATATGCCAAATTAGGATAATAACCTAAAATAATTAAATATATATAATTATTAATAGCAATATTATAATTTCTTTATCATTAAAAAATATGCACCTGCCAAATGAATATATTTTTCCATTTGGTTGTCCCATCTTACAGTAATTATATCAATATAATATTAATACTTGGTGATTGTAGGTGTCTTTTAATTTCCTCTTTTGCTTCATGAATTAGGTGATAAATGTTGTTCGTTTGTGGTTTCTTGTCCATATTGACTTACATAGAATGACATACAAGAGCTTTACTGTTATAAGAATATATGCAATATAGTCCCAAAATCTAGTAGATATAATAATTTTAGTCATGCTAGAATATCAAGAGACTTCCCTATCCTCAGAAGTGAACATGACCTTAAATCTGACTTTTTTCCGAAACGAGTTTGACAAGAGAAAGTGCGTCGCAAACCTAGTTGCTCTTGGTTGTAGAATCTCCCCATCAATAAATTTCCTCATTAATCTATGAACCCAATGATGATTATGGAGGAATTTTATTAACGATTGATCTCTTTTCACTACCTTCTTCACTATATCGAGTTTATCAATATCTGCCATTATCAAATCAATCCAGTATGCTGTGCATGGTGTCAAAAATAATAGTTGATACTTTTGCTTTAATAACTCTAACCCTCTTGAAGTTGACATCATTATTGTAATCACCTGCATTATATGTTCTACACTTTTCTTTTGAACTATGCTATCCATCAAACGATATATGCAAGATACATCATGAATGATTATAGTTGTATCAATAGATTTATGAAATATCACCTTATTGTAATATAACAAAAAGTTGATAATGCTCATCCGTAAAGGTCATGTCCAGTTATCACACATCAATATAGCTCTGTATAAGCCCCATTGCTTCTTGCATGATAGGATCCAAGTCTTGAACTCCTCAACTTGTTCATCTAAATATGAACCAACAAATTCATATGCAGTCGGAAGTTGAAACCAAGACTCGATTTTTAGATGTTGGACATAATGCTATGGTAATATGTGTTGTTCGCTGTATTAGGGGAAATTCGATTGAAATAAAAAAATTTAGCAATATTTTGATCGATTGATTTTTTCTTATCCCTTGTATATGCATCATCACTCCTAGTCTGTTTGGTAGCTTGGTCTAGGTGCATCAATATTAACAATATTAACTGCACACCTTCGTCCTATAGAATGAAAGAAACGATCAATATCATCTTATGTTAAAGTAACACCAACACTTGCGCTCCTCCCCAATGTTGTTGCAGTAGTTGAGTCACTTCCACTAGCATCAGCCGAGTCACTTCCACTAGTGCCAACTATATTACCACTATATCGCATATGTTGCTCATATTCATATTGAGTTCGAGAGACACCAACAGTTGTTAAAAGTTCTTCGTCATTTTATTTAGACCTTTATCACAATCTTCAAATTCATCATAAACTGATTTTATAGTGCTTTGCTTATAAAAAATTTTACGTTGTTGTTGTTATTGTTGTTTATACTTTAATTTTTTTTTACCATCAAGTTTCTCTTTCATTACACGTCGAATTTCTTAAAAGCTTTTAGACATTTAGAAACATTCAGATATCCATCGACAAGATATTATTTTAGACGTGTGACCCTACCGCTGCATTCAATTATATTGCAATACAAACATTGCCGATAGAATCAATTATCTAATTGACGTGCGTGTCTCTAAGCTGGATCTTAAAATTATTGCTTTGGTGTCATTTGCTATACATTATCAAAAATTAAGAGTAGCAAAGAGAAAAAATAATTCATAATTACAGTATTAACAAAATTAATATAAGAAAATTATCTGATAAAAAATTACAAGAAGAATATCTAATTTTAATAAAAGTAATAAATAAAATAAATATTTTCATATAAGAATATTATTTAAATTTTTTAAATAACTATTAAACAACATAATAGAATTTTTATCTTAAGATAAAAGTTTAAATATTCATAAATATGGAGATTAATAAAATTAAAAGTTCAATTAATACAAAAATAGAAAAAATATCGAAATCATATCGGCACGGTACGATATGTTACCGAAACTGTATCGTTCTAGTTTCAGACTGAAATTTTGGCACGGATAGAAATTTTAAATCATGGTATATTATATCTATTTTACATATGCTCGAATGACCCATCCTTATAGTAAGAATGTACATAAACCTATTCCGGTTTGATTTGGTATGGAAGTATGAAATGAACTTATAATTTGATAATCGAGTTGATTCTAAAGATATTTTAGGCATTTTAAAATTAGAAGGATATTAATGGTGCACAATTTGGATGAGCAGGCAAGGCAAAGTACAATGCTGTGAGTTACGGTCAAATCCATCCTAGTTAAGCTCAGAAAAGTTTGGAAAAGCATGTAAAGGTAAAGCACAATGTTAGAAGGGTAGGGAAGAGAGGTCAGGGCAAATCACAATGTAACAAGAAACTTAAGTCCATAAAATAACCCAAAAAGTGTTGAAAGGCAAGACACAATTTTAAGTGGTTGTCTGAGGGAGCAAGGACATAGGAGCCAGGGAATCCTAGATGGGGAAGAGGTAATGATATGCATAAAGCTTATATCATTGACCTTTCAAACATGGATATAAATTGATTTTTACCTTGGTTTCCTTTAATCTTTTTTCAATCACTCTTTTTCAAAGTTTCATGGTATGATTCATTAGCTTAATATTCTTATAATTTGTATAATTTTGTACATCTCCTTTGTTTATATAGGAAAACTAAAATACTACCCGAGGAATTTTCTTCGTTTTCAATATTAGGTTGAATAACTTCATAAGCCATTTCATATCCTTCTTTCTTAGGCACTTCCAATATCTCTATTAGAATATCATTCTATCCAATTGTTTTTCCATTTTATATTCCATTTAACGCCTATTTAACTTCTGAAATTTAAATTTCTCTAATAAAAACTTTTAAAACTTTTCTTCGTTCTTACAAGTTTATAGTATCTTATAAGTTGTTCTTTTTCCCATCAGTTTCTTCTATACTTCTTCATTCCATCACCAAAATTCTTTATTTGGTGGTGTCCATGCTTTTGACTTATCGAGTACGCTCTTAACCACTATTTTCAGATTTGATGCAATCTTATCCCATGTTGTATTTTGAGTTGCCATGTATTTCTCTTAATCCTTGCGCTTCATCTCTTAAATACACTTTGCTTCCCATCTTTTAACTTCCACCACTTAATCCTAAGCGTCATGTAAATTTTTCTTCTATTGATTCTATGCTTGAGGCACATATCTAATATCACTAACCTATGTTAGGTGGTTAAGTTTTTTCTAGGGATGACCTTGCAATTTTTATAAATTTTTTTACCGCTCTTTCTGACCATAAGAAAGTCAATTTGCGACTTATTATTCTACTTTTAAACGTAACCATGTGTTCTTCTTCCTTTTTGAAAAATGTACTAGCTATTATAAGTTCATATGCTATCGCAAAATATAGTATAACTTTTTCTTCTTCATTTCTTGTTCTAAAACTATAGCCCCCACACACCCTATCATTCTTGATTTCTTACTTCTACATGCTAATTTAAATCTCCTCATATTAAATCATCTCGTTTGTAATAATATTTTGTACTATCCCATTTAGGTCTTCCCAAAATCTGTATTTGGTATCTTCATTTTACTTGAAGTATATTTATGTGAATTGCACTAATAGTTTCTATTGCTATCACTATCTTGAGAGTTATGATTCTATCTCTCTTTCTAACTGCACTACTTTGTGTTGGAGTAATCTAGGCGCCTTACGTTTTGATGTTTGGGCAAAGGTTTAAGTTAGGTTTATTATTGTATTTGATATGCATTGTTGCAGGATACATGTACAACAAGGAAAGTTCAAATGTGATCTTGGCAAAGGAGAAAAGTTCAAGAGGAGTCTTGGCGGTGTAAATCCAAGTATATAGTCTTGGCAACGTAAGTCCAAGTGTGACTTGGCAATGGTTGAAGTCTCGGAGGTGAAGAGCCTTTTGGCAAAGGAAGATCCGACAACAAGGACAAGGCCGAAGGAAGCTCCAGAAGGCAAGGCGTGAAGAATGGGGAGATATCCGAGGGATGCGAGGCTGATGGAGGAGGCTAGAAGCCTAGGTCTAGGTTGGTCGGGCGAGGACGAGTGCTGAGTGAATGTACTCTGGGGTCAAATCCTAGGATTAGGGTTTGACCAATTGACTGGGTCAGGGCACAGAATATTTCTGTGCCCGATGGCTACGAAAGCAGTAAACTGCACTGTAGTAGTACTGTTGCAGTCGATTGGTGTTTTTATTAATCGACTGGTATCGAGTCGTTGGCATGTAACGGTCGAATTTCACATGGGACCAGTCGACTGGTGATTGTGCCAGTCAAGGTTTAAAATCTCGACCCGTGACGATGTTTCGGTCCCGGACCGGAACGATGCAGTTTCGATATCGTATCGTGCCGTGCCGATACTGTTTCGGTATTTTTTATTTATATATAGTAATTATTAGATAAATATGTTTATTGTGTATAATTTAAAAATAAGTTGTATATTAATTTTATATAAATTCTCAATTATTGAACAACTTAATATGGTTAGAAAAAATAATTAAATATAGTTTTCTTTAAAAAAAGTTGATCTATGAATAACTTGAATTAAAATTGATACATCATAATATATTACCTTATTAATACCAAAAGGAGTGGCGTGAATCAGATGGAAGCATTGGTTCTTGCGACATTCTGCTTAGGTCAACTCCATAGTTCTCCAATGACCAGATTAAATAAGCATCCCATGACATGCAATATTGATATTGATTTCTCCACATGTTCATCAGCGCGTCTCGATTCATCACTGGATGTTGGATTTGAACTGGCACCACTGAAATCGGAACGGGTACAGGTACAGGCACAGGATAAGGATAAGGATAAGCATACGTCCCCGAGCTCTGGTATGACGGATCACCATATGATGCATCAGAGTTATAATAAGAAGGTTGCGAGTATGATGAACTTCGACTAGAATCAATCTCAGCTAAACTCTCCCGCATATCTTGATAATTATGAGCTTTCTTTTGTTTGTCAACCTTATATCGACGTTGATATTGAATAGCACTACCTCTAGCTCCATGATCATAATCTTGAGTTGCATGTGTGTAATCTATCTCACATGTCCATGGCTCTGGTGCTAGAGTAGGGGGGACATAATTTTTACCATTAGATGCATCACTACTGTCATCACTTCCATGAGTACTTGCACTGCTATCAACATCACTATCCTCATTTCGAACTTCTCGTCGGACTACAGTGTCAGAAGGTGATGATGTTTCATCACTGTCTTCATGTTCTTGCTCATCAATTGCATCGAGTGGATTTTCTCTAATTCTAAATTGACCTCTTCCCATAAAAGCAGGAGGTTTGCCTTTTTCTTTCTTTTTAGTAAAAATTACAGGAGCTTTGCCTTTGCCTTTATCTATGGACTTTGGTTGGGTTTGTGATGTTTGAGAACGCCTAGACCGAGATCCAGAAAATCGAAATTCTTGATCAAAAGCTTGATCATCTTCTTCCTCGCAGATATCTCCTCTAGGTTGTATTTTTTCAATCTGTTGAGTAAGAAATTGAGATGGTCGTGGTGGGTCTCCTCTTCATCAAGTAATAAATTCTCAGCCTCAACAACGCTCCACCAATCCATCATTAGATCATTTTCAGTTTGGACAAATCCAATATCAAATGGGTCTACATCACCAGACTCCTGTTTTTCATTCTCTTCTGTTATTGCTCTTAGTTGAAGACACATATTATAATGAACGTAGACTATCTTCACCAAGCGACGATAAGAAAGACGATTTCGTACTTTTGTATGAATGAGGGAGAAAGTTGACCAATTTCTTTCACAACCGCTTGAAGATGTTGTCTGTGAGAGAATTCGTACTGCAATCTTTTTCAAATTTGGAGCTGATCCTCCATATTGTAACCACCACTCAACTGTAAGATAAATAAGAACAAAATTAAAATAATTATTTATATTTGTTGACAATAATTAGTAATAATTTTTACTATATTTACCTGCATCTATTTTATATCTGCATGAAATTGCAATAGGATCGCTAAAAGAACCATATGCCTCTCGAAATAATCGAGTTTCATTAATAGTCTCAACAATTGATTCTGTGTTTGTATGCAGTCTTGATATTACATGTCTGAGGGCCACTAATAAATCATCATTTGTGCCAAGATTATAACGATATTGATATGCCGGATTAAGATAATAGCCTATAATAATTAAACATATATAATTATTAATAACAATATTAAAAATTCTTTATCATTAAAAAATATGTACCAGCCAAATGAATAGGTTTTCCCATTTGATCATCCCATCTTGTAGAGATTATATCAATGTAATGTTGATACTTGGTCGGTGATTGTAGACGCCTCTTAATTTTCTCTTTTGCTTCATGAATTAGGCGGTAAACGTTGCCCATTTGTGGCTTCTTGTCCATATCAACTTTACGTAGAACAACGTACAATGGTTCTACTGCTATAAGAATATCTGCGATATAGTCCCAAAATCTGACAGACATAATAATTTTTTGCACCTCCTTACCTTCAGTCGTGTTAGAATATCGAGAGGCTTCCCAATCCTCAGAAGAGAACATGGCCTTTAATCCGACTTTTTTCTGATTCAACGATTTTAACAGTAGAAAGTGAGTGGCAAATCTAGTCGCTCCTGGTCGCAGAATCTCCCCATCAATAAATTTCCTCATTAATCCATGAACCCAATGATGATTATAGATGAATTTTGTTAAAGATTGACCTTTTTTCACTACCTTCTTCACTATATCGAGCTTACCGATATCTGCCATCATCAAATCGATACAGTGTGCTGCGCATGGTATCCAAAATAATGTTTGATACCTTTGCTCCAATATCTCTCCAGCCCTTTAAAAGTTGGCACCATTATCTGTAATCACCTGTACTATATGTTCTGCACCTATCTCGTGAACTACATTATCCATCAAACGAAATATGTAGGATGCATCATGATAGTCTGTAGTTGCATCAATAGATTTATGAAATATCACCTTTCTATTGCAGTATAGTAGAAAGTTGACGATGCTCATCCGTGTAGGTCCTGTCCAGCCATCACACATCAACGTAACCCCATATGAGCTCCATTGTTTCTTGCATGATAGGATCCAAGTCTTGATCTCCTCCACTTGTTCATCTAAATATAGACCGACAATTTCATATGCAGTTGGAGGTTGAATACCAGGACCAGATTTTTGGATGTTGGACACCATGCTACGGTAGTATGTGTTGTTTGCTGCATTAGGGGAAATATGATTAAAATGGAAAAATTTAGCAATACTTTTACCGATTGATTTCTTCTTCTCTTTTGAATATGCATCATCAGTCCTAGTCTGTTTGCTAGCTTGGTCTGGAAATGCTAGTGGATCAATATCAGCAATATCAACTGCACGTCTTCGTCCCATAGAAGAAAAAAAACAACCAATACTACCTTGTGTTGAAGTAATACGAACACTTGCACTCCTTCCTAATGTTGATGCAGTAGTTGAGCCACTTCCACTAGCACTAGAGCTACTTCTATGTTGCATATTTTGCTCATAGTCATATTGAGTTCGAGAGGCATTGAGAGCTGCTAAAAAGTCTTCGTCATTTGGAACTTCACCACGACCTTCCATTTCATCATAGATTGGTTCTTTAGAGCTTCGACTATCAACAAGTTCACGTTCTCGTTGTTGTGTATACTTTAATGCTTTTTTGCCATCAAGTTCCTCTTTCATTGCACGACGAACTTCTTGAGAAACTTTTGGACAATTAGAAACATCCGGATATCCACCAGCAAGATGTTGTTTTAGGCGTGTGACCCCGCCGTCGCGTCCAATCATATCGCAATGCAAACATTGCCAATGGAATTGATTTTCTAATCGACGTGCGTGTCTCCAAGCTGGATCATGAGATTGTTGTTTTGGTGCCATTACCTATGCATTATACAAAAAGTAAGGATAATATACATTTATAGGTAATGATCATCATTTTATAATATCAAAAATGCATTTATCATTGTAAATTTACAAATTAAGTATATAAACTATAAACAACAACTTCTGAAATTTGAAACAATCTGATAAAAATATTAATTCATCTTTCTCAATTTAAATTGATCAGAATTGCACAAGATTAATAGTGTTTTATTAGGAATCATAAACATGACAACATACCTTTATCAAGATTTTTAAAATAAAAGACTTGTAATATTTCTAAACATATTACAAAAGTTAATATTCATGGATCCAAATTTTAAATTAATTCTAAGATAAAAAATATTATCTATAATAAATATATAAATTAGCATAAAGATGTTATTTTATATATAATAATTATACAAATTAATTAATTAATTAATTAATTATTATTTTAAAAATATAAAATATAAAAATATCAAAATATAAATTTAATTTATTAGTGTTTTTAGAATTTTTATTTTTTTTAGAATATTAGAATATAAATCTAAATTTTTATTATTTTTTAAAAAAATTAAATTAAATTTTAAATAAAAAATATTATAATATATATCTGAATTTTTATAATTTTTTTAAAATTTTAAACAGATTTCTTATAACTTTTTTTAAATTTTTAAATACAATTTAAAACATTAAGAATTAATTTTTCAGAATATTAATTAAATTTTGATTTTTAAATATAATTTTTATATATTTTAATTTTTATTGAGAAAATTTAATTAGGATTTATAAATGTCTGTTTGGAATATCACGCCTACCTTAGGAATTGTTATAAATCTAAATTATAATTTATTTTCCTAAACTCACGCACATGCACGGCGCACTCGCAGGGTCTAGCGGCGCCGAAGGCGTCGCCGGATGCCTCCGGTGGCCTGCGATGCATGCGAGACGGGACAAATAGGGAATCGTACCTCTGCCGCTGCTCGCCTCGCCTCGCCTCGCCGCTGCTCGCCTCGCCTCGCCTCGCCTCGCCGCTGCTCGCCTCGCCTCGCCTCGCCTCCTCGCTGCTGCTGCTAATCGATCTCTCGCTGGTACGTTTTATAGGGGTTTTTCGTGCGACAGAAGGAATCGAATCGATTCCTTCTGTCGTGCGATCGATTACAGGAGGAATCGATTCCTTCTGTAATCAATCGCACGACAGAAGGAATCGATTTGATTCCTTCTGTCGTGAGTGTCGCTTGTGCTGGCGCGCATCAACGCGCGTATCACGCGCCGAAAGCACAGCCCACGCCCGCGCGTATCACGCGCCGAAATCGCTGCGTGTCGGGTGCCGGTTTTGGCCGGGCGACGGAATGGTAAAAATCGTCCGTGCCGCCCGACACGAAATGGCATTCTTTTCCATGGTGCCAGTCGACTGGTGATTGACTGGTGGCTGGAAAATAACTTGGTATTTTCCTTCCGAGCTCTATTTAATAGAGCTCGGGTTGCTTGGGCATGGTCGACGAAATTAGTAGTAGTTAACCTTGATTAGAGTCTATAAATGCTCAAGTGATCTAGTGTGGTCTTGTGTGAGTTGTGGTGAGGTTTCTTCACCCACAAGGAGGTACACGAGCTAGCCGGAAGTTCTTCGGGGAATCATCCACCGATGGATCAGGATCGTCCACCTTACAGACAGCCGTGGAGTAGGAGCTTTATCTCCGAACCACGTAAACGAGCGTGTCTTTGTGGTTTGCTTGTCTTCATTTTTCTTATTTTAGTTTAGTTTTCTATTTGTTAGTTTGTTTTGTATTCTGCTGTGCACTAACATTATAGAGAGCGAATGATTTGGGTATGACGCTATTCACCCCTTCTAGCGGCTTCCAACACTTTGTTTTTTAACGAACTATATATAATGATACCTATTTCATTTCTCATTTTATTCTTTACCATAACTTAAAATCTAAGTTTTCTATCCTCTTTATCTTTTCCCCTATTTATTGTCTCTTGTAAACATATATTAATCTTTCTCCTAATCATCATATCTACTACCTTGATTGCTTTACCAGTGAGTGTTCCTACATTCCATGTTTCAAATATAAGACAATCAATATTTTTTTTTATCCGACATAGGGCATGAGAACTCTTGCATATTTGACATTACAGTCAAGTTCTCGTGTAGATGTAGCGGTCTTTGTCAAGACGTTGCAGTTGGGCCCTATAACGCATTCCTTTCGAGGAACAACTTAATGTTAGTGCAATAGTTTGATGGATCTATATAAACATTTGCTTATGTTTTAACGCTGGCTAACAATTTAATACAGCCCTCCTTTATCAAATGTTGGGACTAGCCATGCAGAATTTTATTTACTATGGGCGGAGTTTTGCTAGTCATAAGCAATATTAAATTTAACATTCCATTCTCTCCTTTGGCATGGGTATTTACACTTGTTGATCTTTATGAGAAAGGATAACCATCTCAAATCTTTCCTTCTAGATGAAAAGGGCGAATTTGCTTAGTATCGTGAAGTACAGATCTTAGTATCTTTATATGACTTCTCAAAGGCATAGCAATAACAGTAATTGCACTAGTGATTCCTCTCCATCTCTAATTAAATACTATGCCCTTTGGTAGATTTTTTTTATGAGTAAAATGCATCCCTCATGCATTAGGTGTAAGAAGAGTAGGTGTATTTTTCTCACAAATACAAAACTTAAATGACTTCCACTTAATTAAGGCTCAAATGACCAAGTCATCTTGATTCTCTTGGCTCATGCATCTAACTTCATATTTATAGAACACGTGGCTCCAATTGTATTCTGGCTCTATGTTTAAAACAGAATAGGACTTCCACCATATTTTGCCTTAGTTCTATTTCCTCGTAATGTCAGCCCACTAGTGAAGATATGGATTTCCCCCTTAGTACATGGGATTTCTTCATCACTTGTAACTCTTTGAGTTGCTAGTTTTGAATTTGTTCTTTATGTCACCTTTTCAAGTGCATGCATTTATTGGTGTCATAACTATAGTCATTACGGTATTGACAGTACTTAGATCATCCCTCTCGTGGAATAGGAATGCAACTCTAGCAAAGATAAGTTCTTTTTCTCAAACACTAGAAGTGGCTTGAATGGTGGCCCATTAAGGGTTATACCCTCCATCTGCCTCAACATAGGCGTTTGTCTATCGAACTGACTATATTGTTTGTCTTTTGGCTCGTCTTTTCAATTCTTTGACTCTATAAGGCTTTATTTCGCTTGGATTACGTGATTGACTATGACACATTGTTTTACTCTCTCTAGCATCTTAGTGAAGTTCCTTGGAGGGTTCTCATATAGTGAGTTTGAGAAACTTAAGATCTTTAAAGGAAACTTAAAATCAGTAAAAAAATACAACAAATTCTGAGTCTACCTATGTATTGTCTTTAATGAAATTGTTTAGGAATTTAGAAAGAGTCTCGGTAGCTTCTTACCTCAAAGATCATCAAGCTACCATGTTTTCGGTGACGCCTACAAAGTAGGCCTCAAAGTTACAACCAAGCTTTTCTAAAGAGGCAACTCTGGGAGCCACTAGTGCACCACCCATCAGAATGTTGTTGAGAAAATTCAGCACATCATCCATTAGATATTCAATATAAGAACATTGTGGAATTCAATGCCTGTGCATACTCCTCGCCGTCTATGCTTCAGCCAGAGGTGCCCATACACAGGACTCGAAATGCTTTGGTATTGGTTCATCTTACAATTTGAATATGAAAAGAATTTGAACCATAAACATTGGATGCACCTCTATTTTAGAACTCTCTTTCTTTTAGGGGACTCCCTTTCTCACTTTGAAATTTCAACCCGTGGCATGCTCTTTCTCCTTCACAGTGGTTTTGGCTCTTCATTGACTTCTACTGGCTCATAGCTTCCTTTCAACTCTTCATTATACTACCTTTGAGTTATCAACTTCATCTAGGCAATTATGTTTTCCTTGTCAATAACCAAAATGCTTATGGCCCCTGAGTTGAACAACTTTCTCCTGCGCAGGAGGAGGCTGGTGGGTCCTCGTCTTCTTGCCTCTCACCATTGGACATTCTTCTTCTCGGGTGTTGGGCGAACTAAGCATTGATATGTTTTCTTCCCTTATTGACTTCCTGTCTAGTCCAATTTACCATAAACGACAGAAAACTTATTATGATATTTTTATGGGGGCTAGTGGAGTTCACCCAATTCGAATTCAATTTGTTCTAATGGTAGTTTGGGGGCTAGTTCACTTCACCTAAGGTCCCAAATTGGTCGGGTCCTGATTGGATTCGCCCAAGTGACCAGAAGCTAAGGTCCTTCCATTCTATTAGAAATTGCTAAAATTGTTTCCTTTTGAAAAGTCAAAAAAAATCTTAAAGAGATTCTATAAAAAAAGTGTACTCTTTCAATGATAGGAAGGTTCTCCATGTATATGTCCCAGGAGTGAGTGGGCCGTGAGCCTCTCTAAAACTCTTCCCGTCTAGTGCCACAATAGTTGGCTCTTCTTTGTTCTTGTGGATAACACCTGTGCTCCACTGTAGCTATGTGAGCCTCACACATAATTCCATTTAATAGTGTTGAGATTTATAAAACAAAATGTGACAAATCAAACAAAAAGAAAGAGTGTCCTTAGTCCTAAGATTGAGTTCTACCTCTGCACGCCTATTCTTATTCTTCGGAGTCTTCCACTACAAGAGGAAACATAAGTATAGAATATATCTCAAGAATAGTCTTCAAAACTTTTTTTCCTGTAATTTTTATAGCTAACTGGTGAACTTGTTTGTTGAATCAGACATCCACTCGCATATCCGGCGTCACTATTGCTCTGCTTGGAGTATCATCGCTCTTTAACGATGTGGCTTTCTACTGGACGGTCTTAGTATTCTTCTTGCAGAGAGGGCCTATTGCCCCTCTCGCCGACGAAATCACTGAGCCAGAGACTAAGTACATTGGCCTTGGTGTTGCAGTGCTGCTGCTGGGATTGCTCGTGTATCTGCCTTACCCTTTTCCATTCTACAACGAAGGGGTTAATTTTGATTTCTAGGGCTGTTTGCGCTTGAGTTTTATGTTTTAAGTAAACAAAAATTGTAGTTAGTTGATTTCAAGCAATAAAAGCTGTGTTGTTGTTTGTTAAGCTCTTCACCTAACTCTTGCTGCTTTGTTCCCCAAGTAGTTTGCCATTTTTATCTTCAGAAGTTGTATATTGCAAGCCTTATTTATTTAATTGGAATAAGGCTCTCAAAAGTCAAATTTCTTTTTAATTCCTAAAGAATGTTTATGTTATAAGCAACTGAAAACTATTTATATTTATGAATATTGAATTTTGTAAAAAAAAAATTAGTGAAATGAATTGTAATTTAGAATTTCAAAATTATTTTAAATATTATTTTTTTTTAAAAAAATGTGTCTTAGTTATACGTTTGATTATATTTTCTAGTTGCATAAAAAGTCTAAAGTATTTAAACTAAAGAAACATTGTTTATTCATATTATCCGATAAAAGGTGCCCAAGCATTTCATGGGAAATGCTAGTTTCCTTTGCATTTGGTAATAATAGTTATTGTATTGTTTTATAATTAATGAAATTTAGCAGGGATATCGATGATATATTTAGTGGATAATCATAAAAATTAACTTCTACTTTATTATTATTATTAAGTTGGCACTGGGTATTCAGTTTATGTTGACTATAATGTAATCGACTTAGTGTTACGAAAATTTTTCACGGACTATTTTGATAAATTAAGAAGTGTAATCTACCTCCATGGATTGTCATCCTTGTTGCTTCTCATCCTATAATCTCTTATTCTGCCCCATGGAATTAAGTATAATTGTTGATAGTTCCAAAATTACTTTAACACAACCTTAGTGCTCCTTGTTTTATGGTCTTTCAAATATCCCAAACCAATTTTCTAATCTTACCGGACCTTCAAGCCACTAAGCATGTCACCTTAGCTATACCAAGGCACCATCCATGTATCACTCAACATCCTCAAGCCATAAGCTCCCAAGCTCCACCTTCCTTTTCCAATCTTACCGGACCTTCAAGCCGCTAAGCATGTCACCTTAGCCATGTCAAGCCACCATCATGTATCACTCAACCTCCTCAAGCCATAAGCTCCCAAGCTCCATGATATTTTTGTAAATCTTTACATATTCAAATACACATATTAAATATAGGCAAGATCTAATTTAAATCATTTTGACCCAATATCAAAATCTAAGATCATACTAGACTATTTAAGGGTCAATTACATTAAATGATGTTTAACCATCTATTTAAATTAGAAAAACCAAAACAACATTAAATTGCTCATACACATGCAATGAATGCAATACTATGCACCAAGACATAATCCTAGTCTAGCTCCCCTTCACCTAAGCTTTCCCTAGGGTTAGAAATTTTCAAAAATCATCATTATTTTCTCTCATCTCCCTCTAATTTCAAATTAGGTTCCTTCTAATCCCAATATAGGAGAATTCCCAAGAGGAGAATAAAGTTTCTTACTTGAACTTTTTTTTAATCTTCTTCCCTTTTCTATACATAAAAAAAATGCACCAATTATCTCCAAATATTGGTTTTAATTACACATCACCCTCCTTTTATTTAAAATCTCCCATTGTATTTTATACATGGATACCAAGTCCCATGGTCATTTCCACAAGTTGAAATCTCATTTTAGCTTGTGGCAGTTGACTAAAACTCATTCTTAATCGATTCTATAGATGATCAATTCAATTTGATCTCTTAGTGATAATATCAATTGACTCCTATTATTACTGGGAAGGAAGTCATTACTTGAGTGACGACAAATATGGTCACAAATAATACATTCTTCTAAGTGTTAAGAGAATGAGAGGTTGTTGGTTAGTGGTCGGTATGTGAAGGTGAGGTGTGTTTCCCTCCCATCTCCCTCGCATTCCCTCTCCTCGGTGTTTCTTCCTCTCCCACATATGTTTTGTGTTGCGTTGT
The DNA here is from genome assembly GCF_018446385.1 of Zingiber officinale. NCBI lineage: Eukaryota > Viridiplantae > Streptophyta > Magnoliopsida > Zingiberales > Zingiberaceae > Zingiber > Zingiber officinale. Next base: position 135,996,102 of record NC_056000.1, on the reverse strand, counting down.
TTCCTAGTTTTCTAGGTTGGGTTGCTGTTCATGGAAGGATTTGTTCTGGGATTTCATTGTACAAGCAAACTGTTAGGTTTCTGGGTTTTCGATGGGAGCAAGCTGCTATGGTTCTGCTAGGTTTCTAGTTTCCTGCTATAAACAAGCTGTTGTGGTTCCATTTTAAAGTTTTTCTAGAGATCGTTGGAGCTCTTCTTGGCCTAGGGAGGAGGTGGTTGGTCCACAACAGGACAAGGGGGTTGTGGCTGGTCTGAATGTGCAAGGGCAACTACAGGAGGGTGCAAGATACCAAATAGTCTGTTATTATTATTTTGGGTGGTGGTAGGTTCTTATCAGGCTTGTGTAGGAACCTCCCATTTGGCTCTTGCACTAAAATGGCAAGGAGGAGACAAGGGGCTACTGTAAGCAAGGTCCAAACCCAATTACCAATCTGTCTTGGTCCCCAAGGTCCAAGGAGATGGAAATGTGCAGGGAAGTGTAAAAGCTGCTATTGCGATCCCAAAAAATATTACTGAGTTGGAACCACTTGGTGACAAGGCAAAGTTGGTGGCTGCTGAGAATACTCTTATGGAGGACCTGGTTGGCTTCGAGAACGCTAATGTAGCTGATGAACAAGCTCAAAATGTCATAGAGGATGTTGTACAACTGCCACCTACTGCTAAGGTAGACTGGTAAGGACAGAATGAGGTTGATGGCTAGAATCTAGAAGAACCTATTCAGAATAAAAACATTGACCAGCTGAAGGTATGGCCAGAGCTACTGGACTTCCGGTGGAGGATAGACCCCTTGGTGGTGGGAAGCTCTGGGACATAGAAGGTCTTGGGTGGGGCTTTTCAAGGAAAATCAAAAGGTAAAAATGACGACATACCTACAATAGCATAAGGCCATGGGGAAAAGAATATAGGTTGAATATGATGACATTGAATTTGTGGAGGAATCAATGAGCTACTGCTTGGTAGGTTGCTTCATGGGACGACATCTGAGAAAGGATGGTGTGGAGACTATGACTTGTAGATAGAGGCTGCCTCATAAGTTTTTCATGCACAAGAGTGGCTGAATAATTTATAGGTTTTATACGATTGAAGACCGAGAGAAAGTTTTGCTTGGATGCCCTTATTTTGCTTTTGGAATTCCTCTATTCCTAAAGCACATACCTAATTGTTTTCTTTTCAATGAGGATGGGAGATTCATTCTAGCATGGGTTCAAATCCATGATCTTCCTTTGGACGGTTGGATGTTAAAGGTGCTTAGCTTGATAAGCTCAAACATTGGGAAACCATTATACACCGACAAACTGACACAAACTCGAGAAAGACTAACCTTTTCTTGTCTTTTGGTACAGGTTTCTGTAATTGGTAAGAAAGTTAAGAGGGTTCTAATCACATTGCCAAGGGAGTTCATCTTGATTTGGAGATAATATATGAAGTCATGTTGGATTTTTGCGACAAATGTTGGAGAAATTGGCCATCGAAAGGAGAGCTACTGGAAGGATCCACAACACCACACAGGGTCAGCTAGAAATGCAGCGGACATTCACTACAATCTATGAGAGGAAGATGCCATTCAATGTATAGATGGTGACCTCAAGCACCTCCAGTGGCAGATGATAAAGCAACAAATGGTGAAGATGTTGTAAATGAACTTGCAATAGTGGAAGTGGTGGACCAAGTTGTTGTGGAGTATCCATTGGCAATGGATGATCATCCCTAACCATTGCGAACAAAACCTGGGCAACATGAGGCATAACCAGATCATTTGCAATTACAACTAGGCCAAGAGTAGCAAGAGTGGTCACAACATCATCAACTAATTCACAACAACATGAGATGGAAAAGGAATTAGGAAACGATAGTGAGACTGTGGGCTCGTAGAAACAAAGTTCTTGGTCGGTACTTGAAGAACAGAACCTTGCTACACAGAATGTGTCGAGCACTGATAATCTAGCGAACAGCAGTCGAGAGCCCACTAAGGGTTTGACCAGCTACTCTACATTTGGAAATGCTTAACCCTCAACATCAGGCACAAGCAGTGGTGCCATGGAAGGTGTTGGGAACATCTTGTTGGAACCCCAAGGTGTTTTGATGTGATCAAACAAGCTAAGTTAGGTCCTGCGTTTGTTTAACCCTTGTGTCTAAGTGTGCAGGAGCTTAGGAACACAGGAAGTCGAGCGGAAGACGCGGCTAGCGAGAAGGACGATACGGGGAGAGAGCCGACGGGCTCGGTGCGTCCGAGGGACGAGAAACCGGGAAGGAAGGCTGCTCGAGGAGAAGGTCGGAACTTGGGTTCGGGTGAGCCCTATTCCGGATGGCCGAGATCACCCAAGCTAGTGGAGCCGGAACAAACAAGACCCGGACCGAGACGAGCTGAACCGGAGGCGAAAAAGTCAACGTTATTGACTTTGGGCTCCGGGGCGCCCGGAGCCCTCCGGGGCGCCCGGAGCCCTCCGGGGCGCCCGGAGCCCTCCGGGGCGCCCGGAACCCATCCGGGCGCCCGGAGCTGGATTTTGACCAGGATCGGGTCAAACACGATCTGATCGTTGGGGATATAATCTTATCCCTGTTGGTGCAACCTTAGGTCAAGGTTGACCTGGGTGACTCGACTCGAGTTGACCTGACTCGAGGTATATTTTGATGTTTGACAAGAATAGAGAAGTTATATTTTGATGTTTGACAAGAATAGGAACTTGGAGGATTGTGGATGCAACCTTTGGTTAAGGTTGACCTGGTTGACCTGACTTGTGTTGACCTGATTCGGGAAAAGTCCAAGTATGGAGACTTGGCACGGAAAAGTCCAAGCAGGGAGCTTGGCACGGGAAAAGTCCAAGTATGGAGACTTGGCACGGAAAAGTCCAAGTATGGAGACTTGGCACGGAAAAGTCCAAGCAGGGAGCTTGGCACGGGAAAAGTCCAAGTATGGAGACTTGGCACGGAAAAGTCCAAGCAGGGAGCTTGGAACGGGAAAAGTTCAAGTATGGAAGCTTGGCATGGGAGGTCAGAGAGGGCTCGGTAGCTCGTTCTCTGGACCGGACGAAGTCGGAGAGGGCTCGGCAGCTCGTTCTCCGGACTAGGTCAGAGAGGGCTCGGTAGCTCGGTCTCTAGACCGGACGTGAAAGTCGGAGAGGGCTCGGTAGCTCGTTCTCTGGACCGGACAAAGTCGGAAAGGGCTCGGTAGCTCGTTCTCCGGACTAGGTCAGAGAGGGCTCGGTAGCTCGTTCTCTGGACCAGACGAAGTCGGAGAGGGCTCGGCAGCTCGTTCTCCGGACTAGGTCAGAGAGGGCTCGGTAGCTCGGTCTCTGGACCGGACGTGAAATTCGGAGAGGGCTCGGTAGCTCGTTCTCTGGACCGGATGAAGTCGGAGAGGGCTCGGTAGCTCGTTCTCCGGACTAGGTCAGAGAGGGCTCGGTAGCTCGTTATCTGGACCGGACTAGGTCAGAGAGGGCTCGGTAGCTCGTTCTCTGGACCAGACGAAGTCGGAGAGGGCTCGGTAGCTCGTTCTCCGGACTAGGTCAGAGAGGGCTCGGTAGCTCGTTCTCTGGACCGGACGGAGTCGGAGAGGGCTCGGTAGCTCGTTCTCCGGACTAGGTCAGAGAGGGCTTGGTAGCTCGTTCTCTAGACCAGGAAGACGTTAGGGTTTAGGGCTGGGAGGCTCTAAAACTAACACAGGGGCATTGGATCGGTCTGTTGATCGATCCAGTGATACTTTGGTTGACTAGATCGGTCGACAGACCGATCCAGTGATACCTTAGGTATCTGATCAGTCTGTGGACCGATCAGAAACCACACAGAAGCTTTCTGTGGGTTATCTGATCGGTCTGTGGACCGATCAGTTACCACACAGAAGACTTCTGTGGGCTATCTGATCGGTCTGGTGACCGATCAGTAACAAGCGATAGGATTCAGGGTTTAGGGAGGGGGATCGGTCTGTGGACCGATCCACCCATAGGTTGATCGGTCCACAGACCGATCAGGGCTCAACAACCCTCTCTGTGAGAGTTGGGATCGGTCTGGGGACCGATCAGACTAGGGCCTGATCGGTCCAGGTCTAGCCGTTGAGACACAACGGCTAGATTTCTTCTTCTTCTTCACAGGTTCATATAAATCTGTAGAGGGCCTCTACAGTAGTTACCACTGCTTGATCTTCTTCTTGCTGCTTCTTGTTCCTTGCGATCAGAGCTTTGCTGAGCTCTCCATTACTGAAGCTTCGTGTGAGCTTCCCTCGGCTGGTCTCCAACTGATAGTTGCTGCTGTTGTTGGCGTGAAGTTGCTGCTTCATCAACAGTCGACAAGAAGGCAAGCAAACTAGTGTTTTTACATTCATATTGTTCTTGGCTTCTTGTTGTATTTCTTGTACACTGATCTTGCTGTTGCAAGAGAGATTGTGGCGAGGTTTCTCCACCCAGAAGGAGTTTTTATTTGCCGGTTCTCCGGGGTCTCATCCACCGACGGATTGATAGGATTCGTCCACCTTACGGACACGCCGAGGAGTAGGAGTATCATCTCCGAACCTCCTTATATCGTCGCGTTTGAGGTTTGATCTTCTCCATTTTCGTTTCCATCTTTTATTTCCGCCGCGCTAACTAAAATTGTAGGAAGAAACGAGAATTTGGGGTCGGCTATTCACACCCCCCCTCTCTAGTCGCATCCGAAGGTCCTAACAATCCCCTCCAGGGCGCCCGGAACTCCTTCCAGGCACCTGGACCAGTACTATAAATATAGTACTAGTCTGCACATTCAGAACAACTCACTTGTAATAAATTCTTTCTGTGCTTTCAGTTGTTTTCTTTTCATTTGTGTTGTCAACGTTGTAAAGAGGCTTCTCCGCCCAGAGGAGATCATAGTGTGCTTACTTTCCTTGGATTAGCAATCCTCTGATTGCAAACCAAGTAAATCTCTGGTGTATGATTTCTTTACTTAGTCTCTACTTTTTATTACAAGTGTTTATGATATAGTTGAAATCCGAGAAAGGTTCGAGTTTTATTTTGTAGGGCAATTCTGTTGGTTGCTACTCGGAAAGCCTAGAGGTTTCACTGTACAAAAATTTTGTACAAAGGTCTGAACCTTTTCCTAGCTACCATGTGTTCTTTTAAATTAAATTTTAGATCGCCTGCGGAACTTAACACGTTTGATCCAAAACTTAATCTATTTGTTCCTTTTGGTTTTGACTTGGATCTCCTGCGGAACTTAACACGTTCGACCCAAGTCACCTTAAGTTATTAATTCCATTAAATATTAATTTCCATAATCGGTTCCCAGTACTGACGTGGCGAGGCACATGACCTTCTTGGATATGGGAGCAACCACCACCGACTAGACAAAACCTTTTATAGAAAGCTAATATTTAATTTCCTAAAATAACTTTAGGTTAACCAAAGAGAACAATCAAATCACAAGGAAAAGAAAAAACAAAAGAACACAATATCGAAAAACATATTCGAAATTCTAGAACGTAAGCCTCTTGTATTTGGTATTATTTCCATAAATAACTAGCATGATGCGGAAAGAAAAATTACTAGTTATACCTTGTAGAAAAACCTCTTGATCTTCTATCGTATTCCTCTTCTAACCTCGGACGTTGTGTGGGCAACGATCTTCCGAGATGAGAAACCACCAACCACCTTCTTCTCCTCCTAGCTAGGTTCGGCCACAAAAGAAAAAGCTTCACCAAGGAGGAAAATCAAAACACTAACCAAGCTCCAAGAGATGCTAGCTTTCTCTCCTTCTTATTCTTCTTCTCCAAGTAGTATCCGGCCACCACAAGAGCTCTAAGGAAGGGAGAGAGGTTCGGCCACCACAAGAGGAAGAGAGGGAGAGGATGGCCGGCCACACCAAGGAATAAAAGAGGGAGAGAAAATAATAGAGGTTGTGTCTCATGAAGGCACCCCTACCCCTTCTTTTATATTCCTTGGCCCAGGCAAATTAGGAAATTTAATTACAATAAAATTTCCTCAATTTTCTTGACATGATTTTATTGAGAAAAATAAAATAAAATTTTCCAAACTAAAATCAATGGCCGGCCACATCAATGAAGGAAAAAATTAGACAAGTTTTAATCAACAATTAAAACTTCCTAATTTGTTTCCGGAAATTTTAAAAAATAAAATTTCTCTTTAAAAATCTCTTCATGGTTAACAAAAGGAAATTTCTATAATTTTAATTTTATTAATATGTGAATAATTTCAAAGAGAAAATAAAACATCTCTCCAATCTACAAATAAGGAAAGAGATCTAATCTCTTTCTTTAATCTTTTGTAGATCTTTTACAAGAGAGATATTTTAATTTTAATTCTCTTTAAATTATATCTTTCACATAATAATAAAAATTAAAATTAAATTTCTTTTTTAATTTAATTTGGCTGGCCCTACTAGCTTGGGTTCAAGCTAGGGCCGGCCACCCAATAATATACCTAGGCCGGCCCTAGCTTGGTTCCCAAGCTAGCTTGGCCGGCCCCTTATTGGTGGGTATAGAAGGTGGGTATAGGTGGGTATAGAACTCTATAAATAAGAGGCTACGATAGGGACCGAGAGGAGGAATTGGTTTTGGTCTCCGATAAAATTAAGAACTGTCATTGAACACACAACTTAATTTTATCAATGATAATTCATTCCACTAGAGAACTATCATTGAACTACCGCACCAATCCCAAATTACATTTTTGGGCTCCTTCTTATTATGAGTGTGTTAGTCTCCCTGTGTTTAAGATATCGAATGTCCACTAATTAAGTGAGTTACTGACAACTCATTTAATTAATATCTAAGTCCAAGAGTAGTACCACTCAACCTTATTATCATGTCGGACTAAGTCCACCTGCAGGGTTTAACATGACAATCCTTATGAGCTCCTCTTGAGGACATTATCAACCTAGTATCTCTAGGACACAGTTTCCTTCTATAATCAACAACACACACTATAAGTGATATCATTTCCCAACTTATCGGGCTTATTGATTTATCGAACTAAATCTCACCCATTGATAAATTAAAGAAATAAATATCAAATATATGTGCTTGTTATTATATTAGGATTAAGAGCACACACTTCCATAATAACTGAGGTCTTTGTTTCTTTATAAAGTCAGTATAAAAGAAACGACCTCTAATGGTCCTACTCAATACACTCTAAGTGTACTAGTGTAATTACATAGTTAAGATAAACTAATACCTAATTACACTACGACCTTCCAATGGTTTGTTCCTTTCCATTATGGTCGTGAGCTACTGTTTATAATTTATAAGGTACTGATAACATGATCCTCTGTGTGTGACACCACACACCATGTTATCTACAATATAAATTAATTGAACAACTACATTTATCATAAATGTAGACATTTGACCAATGTGATTCTTATTTCTAGATAAATGTTTATACCAAAAGCTAGGCTTTTAGTATACACTCTAACAATCTCCCACTTATACTAAAAGACTAAGCTGCCATATCTGCTATCATACATCTGATTCCCATCCCTTCAACATGTCCATCAAAAGCTCTTGCCTTAAGGACCTTAGTGAAAGGATCTATAGGTCATCACCTGATGCAATCTAGGCGGCAACAACTTCTCCTTGTTTATACGATTCCTCGTATTGGGTGGTACTTGCGCTCTATTGTGTTTACTTGCCTTATAGACTTATGGTTTCTTCGAGTTTGCTACTGCACCAATAAATTGTAATAATTTTTGGACAAACCAGAAATCATATCTAAGTCTATCTTGAGGTTATTGAGTCATTCAGCTTTTATGGCTACCTCAGAGGCTTGCCATATACTAAGCTTCTATGGTGGAGTCCAGAAAAACACCTATGCTTATCACTCTTCCATAGTTATGACTTTACCTCCTAAAGTAAACACAAAACCCCGAGGTTGACTTATTATTGTCCCTATCTGATTGGTAGTCAAAATCCATACAACCCACAAGGACTAAATTAACTGCCTTGTAAGCTAGCATATAATCTCTAGTGCCTCTAAGGTACTACAATATATGCTTTACTGCAGTCCACTGTCCTTATCTAGGGTTACTTTGATATCTGCTAACTATGCCCTTGGCAAAACAGATTTCTGATCTCGTGCATAGCATACATTAGGCTTCCAACAGCCGTAGCATAAAGAACTGCCTTTATTTCCTTTATCTCCTTTGATGTCTATAGAGACATATCTTTAGATAAAGTTACTCCATCCTAAAAGGTAAGAAACCTTTCTTGGAGTTTTGTATGCTTAAAACGAGCAAGGATTTTCCGATGTATGAAGCTTGGGATAAGTAAAATATTCTTTTCTTGCGATCCCTTATTACTTTGATCTCAAGAATATATACATTCTCCCAAGTCCTTTATATCGAATTGTTTGGACAACCATACCCCTACTACTGACAACATTTTGATATTGTTTCCAACTACCAAAAATGTTATCTAAGTATAGTACAAGAAATACCACCACGTTTCCATCACATCTTTTGTATACACAAGACTTATCCGGTTACTAAATCCATAGATCTGGATTACTTTGATAAACCGGATGTTCCAAGACCTTGAAGCTTTGCCTCAGTCCATAGACTGATTGAGCTTACACACAAGATGCTCTTAGCCCTTTGCAATGAACCCTTCTGGTTACTTTATATGGATGTTTTCTTCAAGACTTCCATTAAGGAATGCTGTCTTGACATCCACTTGCCAAATAGATAAAAGAGTCCGGATAGACTTAAGCATGGCTACCAGTGAAAAAGTTTCCTTTTTCATCTAGCCTTGCTTTGAAAGTATCTACCTTCCTGTCTATCCCTCTTTTCCTAATATAGACCTTTTTACACCCAAAGGCTTTTATACCATTTGGTGGTTCTATAAGCTTCCAGATTTTATTAGAATACATATATTCTAATTCTGTTATTCATTACTCTTTGCCAAGATATTACATCTTTATCTTGGAGTGCTTCGTCATATGTCCGGAGATCAGGTTCATGTCCTCCAGGGATCGAGTCCAAAAACTCTCCCAAAACATAAATCTTTTTAGGTTGCCTAACAACCCTCCCACTACGATGAGGCACTATCTGTAATTGTGTATCATTTATGATACGTGTTGCAGTTTCTTGTGATATTTCATCTTGTACAGTTGGTACTAGATTAGACATGTCCTTTATTATTTCCTTAAGAACAAATTTACTTATGGACATGAGGTTTATTACATAGTCCTTTTCTAAAAATCGGTCATTGATGCTAACAATAACCTTCTGATTTTTAAGACTATAAACCTACTTTCATTTCTCTAGGATAACCCACAAACAAGTGAATTCCTGTCCAACTTATCATTGTCTCTCTTCAGCATATGTGCTGGACTACCCGAATCCGAATATGCTTCAAAATAGGCTTACACCTATTCAGCAATTCTATATGAGTAGAGAGTTCTGACTTTGGAAGGTACTATGTTCACTTCCGTTTCCAGAGTATATCCTTAAAATGAATTTGGTAATTTTCTAAATAATTCATCATCAATCTACTTATTTCCATAAGAGTCCTATACCTTCCTTTTTCTACACCATTCTGTTGGGATATACCTGGGTGTAGTTAGTTGGGATTGAATCCCTACTTCTGATAAGTGACTCCTAAATTCTCCCAAGAGGTACTTGCCACTACGAACTCACCGTAGTGTCTCGATACTTTTACCTTGACATTTCTCCACATCAGCCTCATACTCTTTGAACTAATCAAAGCACTTAGACTTGTGGCACATCAAGTAAATGTATCCGTATATCAAATAGTTGTCTATAAAATAGACGAAATATTTGAAACAACCTCTTGCTTGGATAGTCATAGGATCACACAAATCAGAATGAACCAATTTCAACATATCTTTGACTCCATACCCCTTAGACTTGAAAGCTTCTTGGTTATTTTTCCTTCCAAGTAAGAATCGCAGGTTGGAAAGATTTCCACTACTAATGAACCCAAAAGTTCATCAGCTACCAATGAATCATACTCAAGTTAATATAACCTAGCTTTAAATGCCAAAGATATAATTGGTTCATTTCTGAAGGTTACTTTCTCTTAAAGTTTAGAAGATGTGTTACTAATTTCCATTTGTTGCATCGTGAGAGTTATTGGATTTATAAATTGCCAACCAACGTACCAGAACAGATAACTTCCCTCTTTTTCTTAATAACAACTTTGTTATTAAAAGAGGCAGAATATCAAGTTCTTTAAATAGTTTAGAAACTGAAAACTAGTTCTTTCTAAACTTGGTGTGTAAAGACAATTACTCAAAAATCCATGTTTTATTCTTATCAAAAGATAAACATCTCCCACTGCAACAGCTACCATTTTTACAGTAGTGCCCATATGGACGGTGTTTTGATTTTCATTTAGTTGCTGGGTTTCCTGGAACCCTGCAATGAATTGCGAACATGATTAATGACATCTGTATCTACACTCCAGGTTCTGGTAGATAACACCACTAAACATGTTTCAACTAATGAATTAAATACACCTATATTGTTCTTAATTCTAAGAACGCAGTCTACCTTAATGTCCAAGTCCTATTTCCAATCATTATAATTGGGACCACTAAGTCTATCCTAAAGTATATCAGCTAGGGATTGACCATCATCCTAAGAATCACAAAAATATTTGGTTAAAACCAACTCCTTAAAAATCCCATGAATTTTGTATGCCACGTTAGTGTGGACGTATACAAATTCAAAGAGGAAATTTTATCATTTAATTTTATTATCTCGTCAACCTTACTTTATGACGAATAAAATTAATAGTTGGTCTATCTTTAATCAAATATTTGGTCAAGACTTCTAAATTTAAAATAATATTGATTCCTCTAACAATACTATTTAAATTTACCAACACCTCAAAACACCGTGAATTTTGCATGCCACGTTAGTGTGGACGTATACAAAATCAACATTTGTAAGAGGAGGGTTTTACCCATTAACTATCTTGTCAACGTAACTTTATGACAAATCAAATTATCTCAAACACCGTTAATTTTGTATGCCACGTTAGTGTGGACGTATACAAAATCAATCATTTGTAAGAGGGGTTTTAACCCTTTAATTTTATTATCTTGTCAACCTAGTTTTTTGACAAATTAATAGTTGGTTTCATTTGGTCACACAAATAATAACAGTGACTCCGATGGGGAGGATACTATTAGATGTGTCTAAGTGTATACCATTACTTGACACTAAGTCCATTAATAAGATTATGCCCCTTCCGTTGGGGAAGATCACACACTCTTAATTAACTTCCTATAGTCATCCAAAAATGGAAGTCTGTTCTAGTGATCCACAAACAAGCTCATCCGTTATGGAGGAAGGCACTCAGAGCCAACGCGCAAGCTTGTTTGCATCACTTACAAACCAGTAATGGAGACCATGGGATTTACTTAGAAATCCCTCTCCCACATAGTTATTTATAAATGAGGAATTTTAACTATGCTAGCCTACTAAACTTGTAAACTAACATGCACACACAGCACAATATAAAAGCAATAAATAGAAAATCTAATTTTCAACTATTATGACTTTTATCTCTAGTTGTCCTCCGTGTGTTGTCATCCCAAGCTGCTGCCATATTTGGCGTCCATCTTGCTCCTTGTACCGCTGCGCCTCTGGTCCTTAGAAGGTTCCACGCTTTGCAAGATTCGATCCGCGACATAAATAGAATTTTACAATTTTGATCCTATATTCCATAAAAGAAATGTACATGTATCTAGATCAAAAATAAAATCCTAATAAAACTAAATACAGCTCCTGCTGTATTTTATAATACAATCATGCCCTTGACATGTCCAAGGGTCCAATCACACACATAAAACTATAAGCTATAATAGTTGGATCCTGCATCCACAAAGTTAGCACATCCTGCTATTATCCTGCCTAAATTATGTATGACATGTGCATAATTAAACTAATACCAAATACACAGAGGCAAAACCTGTAACGACCCAAATTTCCTCATTTTGAGCCCCAAAAATAATTCAAAAATATTTAGAAATGCTATAGAAAAATTCTAGAGATTTTTAGAAATTTTTAGAGTATTTTTATGCAATTTTTGGAGTTCGTTTGGTATTTTTACCAAGGAGAATAAGTTTTAAAAATAAACTAAAATAAAAAAAAAAGGATTGTAGAAGCTGGGTTTCGAACCCAGCACCCCGGACCCAAGCAAAACCGGCCCAACCAACCGAGCTACGCTCGATTTGTTAATTATATATGGAGCGATATATATTTAAGTAGTAGTTAGGAACAGTAAAATAAATTGGAAATAAAAGTGCGCGGCTGAGGAATCGAAGCCGAAATCTCAGACTTGGTTAAAGCCGGGCTGACCAAGTGTGCTAGTGATCGTTTGTTATTAAAGGAGAAGAAAAATTCTATTTAAGCAGTAGTTAGGAAACAGAGAATAAAAAGGAAATAAAATGGTTGCAGCCGAGACTCGAACCCACGAACCCCATTTTAAGCGGAACTCAGCCAACCAACCGGTCTGCAAGAGTTTTGTTAATAAATTATGGAATAAATTGTATATAAGCTATAGTTGGAAACGAAAATAACCTTAAGTATAAGATTTAAATCTTTTTCCTAAAACCTAAAAATTTCTCTCAAAACTCCTCTCGCAACGGCGCGCGACGTTTCTGTTCGGGCGAAAACGAAGACGACGAAGCCGCAACTAGGGCTCATCTCCGGCGGCCGGCCAAGGACCTAATCCGAGAGGGTTCTCTGCCATCGTGATCATCTTGTCGAGGAGAACAAGTGGAGGTGAAGGAGTTGCCGAGAGCTTGAGTCCTCTGCAAGCCCTAGAAGTATTGGAAGCCACCTTTTCCGGCTGTGAGTTCAAGGATACAAGGAGTGAGTTGTTTCTCACCTGTAGTAGGAGTAGTTCCGCGAGCTTTGAAGTTCCCTTCGATTGGTTTTCGATTGGTTTGGTTTCTTGCCACGATTATGGGTTTTCCGTGTAGCCTTGCCATGTTCCCTTTTTGGTTAGGGTTCTATTTTGTTGAAGTTTTAGAAGCATGCGTTTTTGTTTTCCTTGCTTTTAAATTCTGTAGTAGCAAGAATTAGTGTCCTGTTGTAGCATACTTAAGGAGGAATTCGATTGTTTCTGTGTAGTCCCATTGTAGCAAGCTTAAGGAAGATCTGATTACTCCTTTGTAGTTCTGTTAAAGTGTGTCACCATGAAATCTATTTCAGAACAGTTTTGTTTTGTAAAGCTTTGATTGTTAGGGATTTTTAGAATAGCCCCAAGATTTGTTGTTTCCTTTGCAACTCTATTGAAGCATGGTTAAAAGATTTCAGTTTTGATTTGGATTTGAGGTTTTAGTGGTGATGGGTGTTTGATTTCTGAGTTGGTTTCAGTTTGCTGGATAATTGGAATTGATGTGTGAGTTATAAGATGGTTAATGAAGAAACTAGAATTTACTAATACCTGGGATTGCTTTATGCATCTAGATCAGTATACACCCTAAGAAAGCATAAAATTCTAGTTTATCATCAACTGTTTCAAAGGCATTCCAACCAGTAATGTATTTTAAGTTTCAATTCAGCAAGTTGACTTCTTGAGGATTCTATTGCTTTATAAAGTATGAGATTTCAGTTTCAGATTTAGTTTCTTATGCTTCCTTAATTAGTTAGAACAACCCATTCCTCTTGTGCTATATGATGAACAAGAACAACTCATTAATCCTATACTAGTTTTAGAGCTTGCATGCAGATTTGATGCAGTTTAAGGATATGCTGCTTTGTGTTCCTTGCATTGTTTAAATAACAGAGATTTAGAACTGAAAAAGAAAAAGGTTGTAAGTATAACAAGTTTTTTAAGCATATAGTGATTTCTATAATAAGCTTGAAACCATGAATTGAGATAGATATCATATTGATTGATTTATGGGAAGAAAATGCATAGATTTAAGGGATTGTTGGATTTTGAAAAGATGATGATCAAATGTTGATGATGTAAATTAAGGATGGAAACTTTACCTTCGGATTTAGCCATAAAGAATTTCGAAAGTGCTAGAGTTTCAAGTTCTAACAAGTTTAGACCTTTTTAGTGTTATTTAATGGGCAAGGACAACTCTTTGTTAAAGTATAAGTAATAGCTCTAGCTATGAAATGGGCACAAACAACCCCACTTTGGAGTTTCTGTTTAGATAATCTGCTTATGTTAAATCTGAGCATGAGGTTTAGATAATTTGCTTACATTAAATCTGAGCATGAGGTTTAGATAAATTGTTTATGTTGAATCTGAGTTTGAGGTTTAGTTATGCTACTTCCATTCAAGTATATGGATAACATCTGTGCTTGGCTGATTCTGGAATTTTAAGTGGAATACGAGTTATAATATCTTTATTGAGTGAATTCCAGATAAGCTGTGTATTAGTCATATTATGGAGAGGAAGTTTGAGAGACGATGGAAATCTGTACTAGCCAGAATATGTTTCTTTTGTTAAGTTGCTTTGCAGAATTTCTATTAAGCAAGTGCAGATTTTGTTAAGCTAGTATGCAGATTTCTGTTAAGCTATTATGCATATTTTTATCAAGCTAGTATGCAGATTTTTGTTAAGCATTAGTGCAGATTTTTGATAAGTATTGTATGTGCAGATTTCTTTTGTATTCTATGCATGATTATGTGTTACATAGTTAGTTTCATTCATAGATGCCTAAGAAAGATAAAGAAAAGTATAAGAAAGATAAAGAAAAGAAAGAAAAGGCCGAGGCCTTAAGTAGATCCCAAAGTCAAGACTTTAGGGATTTTTGGCACACAAGGTGTCTATTAAAATGCCAAGGCATTTAAAGAAGTAGTAAATAAGATAATAAGTATTTTACTTTTAAAGGACATGTACCGGACACAAGGTCCAAGGGATGGGCTCCAAGTTGCCCCTAGGCACAAGGCCTAGAAGTATCTTAGTAGTTTCGGGATTAGCTACCTCGATTCTTATTAAGAATGCGCGCAAAGTGGTACAATGCCGGGCCCAAGAGAAGTTGATTATTATTTTCAAGTATTAAAGTATAAATTTTAAACAAGTGAAATAAAAGAATAAATTTAGAGTAAATGAAGTAAGTTTCACTTTGTTTTAAAAGATCAGCAAGTTTAGCTTTCTTTTATGCTAGCAGCTTTTCCATGTTTAGTTTCTTACATGTTATTTATTTGTTATTTATGAGCATGAGTAGCTATACATGTTAGCTTTTCTGTTAGTTGATTTCTTTACTATTTATGAGCATGAGTAGCTTTACATGTTAGCATTCAGTTTTAGCATGTTTTTATTTGTATACATGCATATCGAGTTTTTGTGAGTAGATAGCGCTCACTAAGCTTTATGCTTATAGACTGCATTTCCTCCTACTGCAGATAAAGGAAAAGCTAAGGTATGAAAGGAAGGCGACAAGGTGGTGGTGATGAAGGTGTGTGATGGCTGGACTATGGAGAGATCAAGAGTCTGCTATGGAGTTGTTAAAACTTACCTGATTAGAGTTTCCTTTTCTTTTCTCCTTAATGCTATGATGAAGTTGAGATTGTAATTGAGTCTATTCCGCACTTTGTTATGTTTTATTGTTGGAGTGTTATCTGTTTACTATTGCTAGAGTAGTTTCATTCTTCTTATTGAGTTATTATACTGCGTGGTTGAGTGATTATATGTTCCAGCCGCCTGTGGCTGAGTATATTATGCTTGTATTATGGGAAATGGTCACCGGTACAGGGGAAATTCTGTCGAAATTTTTCGGTAGGGTTTTCCTAGAGATTTTTTAATAAACCGGTTAAGTAGAGTAGTAGATAAGTAACGGTCACTCTTAGAGAGTAGTAGTAGTAGTAAGAAGGGTGGTCGTTACAAAACCCTAGCTCTGATATCAATTGTTGGTTGCTACTCGGAAAGCCTAGAGGTTCCACTGTACAAAAATTTTGTACAAAGGTCTGAACCTTTTCCTAGCTACCATGTGTTCTTTTAAATTAAATTTTAGATCGCCTGCGGAACTTAACACGTTTGATCCAAAACTTAATCTATTTGTTCCTTTTGGTTTTGACTTGGATCTCCTGCGGAACTTAACACGTTCGACCCAAGTCACCTTAAGTTATTAATTCCATTAAATATTAATTTCCATAATCGGTTCCCAGTACTGACGTGGCGAGGCACATGGCCTTCTTGGATATGGGAGCAACCACCACCGACTAGACAAAACCTTTTATAGAAAGCTAATATTTAATTTCCTAAAATAACTTTAGGTTAACCAAAGAGAACAATCAAATCACAAGGAAAAGAAAAAACAAAAGAACACAATATCGAAAAACATATTCGAAATTCTAGAACGTAAGCATCTTGTATTTGGTATTATTTCCATAAATAACTAGCATGATGCGGAAAGAAAAATTACTAGTTATACCTTGTAGAAAAACCTCTTGATCTTCTATCGTATTCCTCTTCTAACCTCGGACGTTGTGTGGGCAATGATCTTCCGAGATGAGAAACCACCAACCACCTTCTTCTCCTCCTAGCTAGGTTCGGCCACAAAAGAAAAAGCTTCACCAAGGAGGAAAATCAAAACACTAACCAAGCTCCAAGAGATGCTAGCTTTCTCTCCTTCTTATTCTTCTTCTCCAAGTAGTATCCGGTCACCACAAGAGCTCCAAGGAAGGGAGAGAGGTTCGGCCACCACAAGAGGAAGAGAGGGAGAGGATGGCCGGCCACACCAAGGAATAAAAGAGGGAGAGAAAATAATAGAGGTTGTGTCTCATGAAGGCACCCCTACCCCTTCTTTTATATTCCTTGGCCTAGGCAAATTAGGAAATTTAATTACAATAAAATTTCCTCAATTTCCTTGACATGATTTTATTGAGAAAAATAAAATAAAATTTCCCAAACTAAAATCAATGGTCGGCCACATCAATGAAGGAAAAAATTAGACAAGTTTTAATCAACAATTAAAACTTCCTAATTTGTTTCCGGAAATTTTAAAAAATAAAATTTCTCTTTAAAAATCTCTTCATGGTTAACAAAAGGAAATTTCTATAATTTTAATTTTATTAATATGTGAATAATTTTAAATAGAAAATAAAACATCTCTCCAATCTACAAATAAGGAAAGAGATCTAATATCTTTCTTTAATCTTTTGTAGATCTTTTACAAGAGAGATATTTTAATTTTAATTCTCTTTAAATTATATCTTTCACATAATAATAAAAATTAAAATTAAATTTCTTTTTTAATTTAATTTGGCCGGCCCTACTAGCTTGGGTTCAAGCGGCCACCCAATAATATACTTAGGCCAGCCCTAGCTTGGTTCCCAAGCTAGCTTGGCCGGCCCCTTATTGGGTGGGTATAGAAGGTGGGTATAGGTGGGTATAGAACTCTATAAATAAGAGGCTACGATAGGGACCGAGAGGAGGAATTGGTTTTGGTCTCCCGATAAAATTAAGCATCCCGTGTTCGCCCCGAACACACAACTTAATTTTATCAATGATAATTCATTCCACTAGAGAACTATCATTGAACTACCGCACCAATCCCAAATTACATTTTTGGGCTCCTTCTTATTATGAGTGTGTTAGTCTCCCTGTGTTTAAGATATCGAATGTCCACTAATTAAGTGAGTTACTGACAACTCATTTAATTAATATCTAAGTCCAAGAGTAGTACCACTCAACCTTATTATCATGTCAGACTAAGTCCACCTGCAGGGTTTAACATGACAATCCTTATGAGCTCCTCTTGAGGACATTATCAACCTAGTATCTCTAGGACACAGTTTCCTTCTATAATCAACAACACACACTATAAGTGATATCATTTCCCAACTTATCGGGCTTATTGATTTATCGAACTAAATCTCACCCATTGATAAATTAAAGAAATAAATATCAAATATATGTGCTTGTTATTATATTAGGATTAAGAGCACACACTTCCATAATAACTGAGGTCTTTGTTTCTTTATAAAGTCAGTATAAAAGAAACGACCTCTAATGGTCCTACTCAATACACTCTAAGTGTACTAGTGTAATTACATAGTTAAGATAAACTAATACCTAATTACACTACGACCTTCCAATGGTTTGTTCCTTTCCATTATGGTCGTGAGCTACTGTTTATAATTTATAAGGTACTGATAACATGATCCTCTGTGTGTGACACCACACACCATGTTATCTACAATATAAATTAATTGAACAACTACATTTATCATAAATGTAGACATTTGACCAATGTGATTCTTATTTCTAGATAAATGTTTATACCAAAAGCTAGGCTTTTAGTATACACTCTAACAAATTCACCCCTCCTCTCTTGCCGGCCTCCAAAGGGACCAACAAGTGGTATCAGAGCAAGGCGCTTCAGGAGGACTAACCGCCGATCGAAGCAACAAGATGGCCGGACCAAGCATCGCCCCACCAAAATTCGAGGGGAACTTCGCAAACTGGAAGCGTCGTATGGAGGTATTCCTAAGAATTGATTTCGAAATTCGGTTTATAATGAAGTATGGTTTTTTAGCTCCGACGAATCAAGATGGAAAAGAAAAAGAAGAGAGCAATTGGACAAAGAAGGAGCAGAGTGAATCTGTAGCAAATAGCCGTGCAGAATATCACCTGCTGAGTGTGTTACCACCTCAAGAGGTCAACCGCATCGGAAGCTATTCATCTGTTAAAGAACTCTGGGAGAAGTTCCTGGAACTCCATGAAGGCACGTCTGAAGCGAAGCTCGCAAGAGGAGACATCCTCCGGAACAAGTTGATGAACATTCGTCTGGAAAAAGGTGAGAAGGTAGCCAATCTACACGCAAAGGTAAAAGAACTGATTACTGATCTCGAAAACCTCGGAGAAACGGTAACAGATCGGGACAGCATACGCTACGCACTCAACGCGTTTCCCAGAACTCTAGAGTGGACGTCAATCATCGACGCCTACTACATCTCAAAGGACCTGGAGGTAAGTACATTAGAGGAATGCTTTTCTACCCTTGAATTACACGAAACTAGATGTGTAGAGACATTAAAGGACACACCCCAGACTATGGCGCTGAACGCAACCAACAAGGATGAACCCGAGTCAGACTCCGAAGACGATCAAGAAGCGTACATGGTAAGAAACTTTAAAAAGTTTTTTAGATCTAATAAATTTAAAATGCAGAATAAAAAGAATCAAAAAGGTAGAAGAAAGGTGCGATGCTACCAGTGTCAGAAGGAGGGACACCTAAGGGAAGACTGCCCAGAACTCAAGAAGGTCAAAATGAAGACACCCAAGAAACACAACCTAAAAGCAACTTGGGACGACACTTCTTCATCCGAATCAGAAGCTCAAGAATATGCCGGGATAGCACTGATGGCAAGCTACGAAGGACAAAGTACATCAGAACCCAGCATCGATGAAGGGGGAGCGACCTCAGATGGAAGTAGCGAAGCAGGGGGAGAGTCGGGCTTTAAGTCTGATATGGTAAGTGAGGTATGCCTCTTACCCCCTGATGAACTTTACTTTGGTATCAAAGCTATGACTAAATCCATGTATAAATTAGAAAATAAAAATGCCAAATTAGAAAATGAAATTTTAGAAACAAAGAGAATTTTGGCAAAATCATGTCTTATAGAGGATTTAGAAAAATTGAAAATGAAAAACTAAAAGAAGAAATAGAAAGATTGAAAAATCTAATGGTTCAAATATTTCTACTTTTAGGAATTATAGAGGTTTAAATTGGTATTATAGATTTCATCAAAGTCAAATTAGAAATATATCAAAAATCTATGTACCTAGGAAATACTTGGTTAATCCTGTAGGTAGGAACCTCTACTAGGTTCCAAAAACCTGTTTAATTTAAAATTAAAATCAGACTTAGCATTTTCAACAAGGAAATTAAACAACTAATTTCTTTATGAGGCTTTGTCTAATGAAGTGGTTGTTGCTCCAATAACCAAGAAGGCCTAGTGCCTCGCCACGACCTGGAAGCCAAGTATCGAAATGAAAAGTTTAATTGACTAACTGAAAAGTATTAATTTAAATTACTTAATGCTTTAAAAGAGTTATTCAATTTGTGTTAGAAAATATTTTTTTTAAAAAATTTTAACTTAGAAATTTTTTATTATCTTAGAATTTTTTTTTCTTAGAATTTTTTTTTATGATAATATTGCCTTATAATTTTTCTTAAAATTGACTTAGAATTGTTTCTTATGAATATTAACTTAGAATTTTTTTTACTTAAAAAAAAATTGGGGAATGTTGAGATAAGTTTCAAACTTAAATTTTTTTCTTTTCAACACTTATGACTGTTTTTTTTCTGAAAAATATTTTACTTAAATTTTTCTCGAACGAAAAATTCTGAAGAGTGTCTTTACTTAGACATTATTAAATATTTTACAGTTAAAGTTTTTTTGAATTTACCTTAGACTTGTTTATAACCCCAATTTTTATGTGATCAAAGGGGGAGAAGTATGTTAAGTCTAGGGGGAGGTACTATAATTTTTCAATTGAAAAATATTTGGACTTATTTGAATATAAATTGTTTTTATTGCATATGGTTACCCTAACTTAACTTGGGTTGCTCACATCAAAAAGGTGGAGATTATTGGAATCCCAAGGTGTTTTGATGTGATCAAACAAGCTAAGTTAGGTCCTGCGTTTGTTTAACCCTTGTGTCTAAGTGTGCAGGAGCTTAGGAACATAGGAAGTCGAGCGGAAGACGCGACTAGCAAGAAGGACGGCACGGGGAGAGAGCCGACGGGCTCGGTGCGTCCGAGGGACGAGGTGACCGCGGAAGAGTACACCGGTGGACGAGAAGAACGTGTGCGGCGTTCGAGGGACGAAAAACCGGGAAGGAAGACTGCTCGAGGAGAAAGCCGGAACTTGGGTTCGGGTGAGCCCTATTCCGAATGGCCGAGATCACCCAAGCTAGCGGAGCCGGAACGAACAAGACCCGAACCGAGATGAGCTGAACCGGAGGCGAAAAAGTCAACGTTATTGACTTTGGGCTCTGAACCCTTCCGGGCGCCCGGAGCTGGATTTTGACCAGGATCGCGTCAAACGCGATCTGATCGTTGGGGATAGAATCTTATCCCCTCCAGGGCGCCCGGAACTCCTTCCAGGCACCTGGACCAGTACTATAAATATAGTACTAGTCTACACATTCAGAACAACTCACTTGTAATCAATTCTTTCTGTGCTTTCAGTTGTGTTCTTTTCATTTGTGCTGTCAACGTTGTAAAGAGGCTTCTCCGCCCAGAGGAGATCATAGTGTGCTTACTTTCCTTGGATTAGCAATCCTCTAATTGCAAACCAAGTAAATCTCTGGTGTATGATTTCTTTACTTAGTCTCTACTTTTTATTACAAGTGTTTATGATATAGTTGAAATCCGAGAAAGGTTCGAGTTTTATTTTGTAGGGCAATTCACCCCTCCCCTCTTGCCGGCCTCCAAAGGGACCAACACATCTATTACAGTCAGCGGGTACAAGTGCGAGTAGTCTGAACAACCACTCGATAAAGATTAATGCTTGGAACATAAGGGGTATTTATAAGTCCCTCAAACATTGTTGGGGGTGGGGGGGGGGGGGCATCTCCTCAAGAACAAAAGTATATAAGTAATGGTGTTACTAGAAACTAAATTCGATGAAACTACCCTTGATCCAATATTACAGCACAAATGTGCAGGTATGAGTCCTGCAAATAATTTCAACTTTTCTAATCATGGACATATATTGGTTCTTTGGGATATGTAGAGGGTTGTCATGGAAGTTATTATATCAACTGATCAGTTCATACATTGCCAAATCAAGTATCGAGTTTCTTAGTGACAACTATCTATAGTTTTCATACAATTGTCACTTGAAGACTATTGTGAAGGCTCTTACTCAGCTTGGGGAGAGTATCCCAAGAACTTAGTTGATTATGGAAGATTAAAACTCATTGTTGTTCATCCATGAAAAGAAAGGGGGACTACCAGTTACAAATTATGAATTGCAAGACCTCCAACTATTTGTCCAAGCTTGCGGACTCATGGATCTTCTCTCAATTAGACGTTGATTAACATGGAAAAATGATACAATTTCATAAAAATTGGAGAGAGCCTTAATGAATTCACAATGGTTATTAGAGGATTATGATAGTTATATAGAGTTCACAGCCTCTGGGTGCTTATCAGATTACTCTTGTGGTATAATGCATACTCTAGTCCGAGATCGTGTCCCTAATGGCCCTTCAAATTCTTCAATATGTGAGCACTACATGGAGAGTTTCAAGATATGGTTAAAACTCTTGGGCAACCCCTATGCTCGGAAATGCTCAGCTTAAGCTCAAGGCGAAACTTACTCGATTAAAGAGCTAGTTTAGGGGGCTGAATAAGAAGCACTGGTTGATGCATCTGTCACTCACAAATGTAGAAATCAAATTAACAATTCATGCTCAATTAAAAACCCCTTAACTACACAATGATGATATAGTATAGGATCCAAGGTCGATTCTTTTGTGGAACTAATAATAGGATGTTTATTTTAGACTAAATCAATCGAAAGCTATTTTTGGGGTTTTCCTTTGAAAATGGTTTGTTAGATTTTGCTTAGTCCTAGATTATGAAAGATAATTGCAATAACTCAAAACTTAACCTAATGCAACAAGTAAAATCTAGCTGCAACTAACAACTTACTCTTAACAATTAAACCAAACTACACATTATAAAGAAACTACACT
This sequence comes from Zingiber officinale, assembly GCF_018446385.1. Lineage (NCBI taxonomy): Eukaryota > Viridiplantae > Streptophyta > Magnoliopsida > Zingiberales > Zingiberaceae > Zingiber > Zingiber officinale. The sequence goes on along the minus strand of NC_056000.1, from coordinate 135,973,468 downwards.
AAATTATCACTTAATGAACAATAAAACAACTTAACAATTATCTGAATTCTATCAAACTAAAGAAGTGCTAAAAACATTAAGCTAAACTCAACAAAAAGATTGCAATCTAAATTCTGTTCAAAAGAAACATGGAAATGCATAATTTGAAATCATCCATTCTCATCTACAACTAAAACTCTCAATAACCCTCATGCCATCACACAAGATCGGAAAGTGAAATCTCAACTTCGACAATCAGAGGAGAAGAAGGCTAGCTATGAAACTTTGAGAACAATCTGAAGCTGAAATTCCTCACCGAAGAGACCTCTCTGATGAAGAATGAAGGAACAAACTGCAACTCTCTTCACTACAAAAAAATTGGAATTCCTAATTCTGAACTTGTGGACTGGAATACGAACCGGAAGATGGTCGAGAAGATGACGAAAACCTCCAGAGAAACCTCTCCAAATGCTCCCAATGAAAGCTAATGAATCCTCTACTGTCCTCATCATCTCGAGTAGAGGCGACAGTGAAGCTCGGAAATGGGAACCTGGCCGTCGAAACCTCTCCGAAGAGCTTCCAATTGTTGGTACCCCGTGGCAGTTTTGATGTGATCAACCAAGTTAAGTTAGGTCATGTATATTTGATCCTTGTGTCTAAGTGTACAGGAGCTTAGGAACACAAGAAATCGAGTGGAAGATGCAACTAGCAAGAAGGATGGCACGAGAAGAGAGTTGACGGGCTCGGTGCATCCGAGGGACGAAGTACTGTGGAAGAGTACACCGACAGATGAGAAGGACGCGTGTGGCGGTCCGAGAGATGAGAAGCCGGGGAGAAAGATCGCTCAAGGAGAATGTCAGAAAATGGGTTCGACTGAGCCCTATTCTGATTGGCCAAAATCACCCAAGCGAGAGAGTAGCGGAAGAGCCAAAGGAGAAGACTTGGAGCTCGGTAGTAGCTGCTGAAGGCACCTTCAAGTGGATTGAAGGCGCCCTCGCTCCTTTCTGGTGGAAGGCACCTTCAATAGCTATTGAAGGCGCCTTCAACCTTAAACGGAAGGTGCCTTTAATCACTTAAAGGCGCCTTTGACTGGGCAAAAAATTACCGTTGGCGAATGATAAAGTTTTATCCTTTCTTGTCTTGCTGGAGGCGCCTTTCAGCCCCGAATAAGATTTTCCAGGGGCTATAAAAAGACCCATGGGCCTAGAAATTAAGTATCAACTCTGGTATTCATTTCCTAGCAACTATTTAAGCATTCAACGAGTGTAAGAGGCTCCTCGGCTTTTATCGAAGGAGACTTTTAAGAGCTTTTCATTTGTCTTAGATTAATAATCACCTATGTTGTAACCAATTAAATCTTATGTCTTTTCTTTCATTTTATAGTTGTTTCATTTAATTTTTATCATTATAATATCGCTACTAATCTGAGTTGAAAAAATGAGAAAGATATTTTATTTTACAGGCAATTCACTTCCTATTGCCGGCCCGCTGTGCCAACACTAATTAGTCTGGTGACATGTCTAGTAGCCGAGCACACTTCCATGCCAGTTATGTTGTTGAGGAGATGATCGGAGTTGAGATGGGGGCTACGGAGAGATTTGGTATGCAATGAACAGTAGCGTAAGCCACTGTTCATCGTGCCAAATCCAATTTTTATTCTCCCTATTGAATCGGGTTCAATTGGCTTGGTCCAGTTCACTACAATTAGGGTTTTAGGTGTGGAGTTGGACTTGGGTTAGGCTCGATGAGTGATCATCCCCTTTTGAATTGGGTGAATCAATTGAGATCTAGTAAGATTCAAGTTGAGTCTCTTCATTTGGTTTCATGAACCAACTTCCTATAAGACAAAGTGCAATTATTAGATGAAATTCCATAAAATGTAAAGAAAATGCATCAAAGCTCTAAATAAACCTCAACTCATAAAATATAAGGTAACTCAAGAATTAATCACATGAGGAGATAGAAAATATTTAATATAAGAGTTAAAAGAATGCAAAAAGATGCCACTTATCAAGCACATCTCAGAGAAAGCTTGAAGGGGAAAGGAAAGTTTGGAGGTAGCCCAATATATAATTATCTCCGGTGAGAATCTACTGGTTGGTTATGGGGACTTGAGGAAGCTAGCCACATTATTTGGAGAAGAGTTATTCTATCAACAAAGAGCGAAGAATGTATGTCTCAAAAATTCTGACCGGTGCACCAGATTTTTTTCATAATCTAGTCAAGAGGAATAACAAAAGGAATGCTATTGTCATGCTTACTAAACAAATAAAGGAACAAGAAACAAGTTTAGGGGAGGTGGCTAAAGAATTTGTGGGGTATTTTCATGGGCTGCTAGGTTAAAAGGTGCAATGCAAAGATATTGATAGCTTACAACTACCTAGATATCTGCTAAATAGCACCAAGGAAACAAATATTGTTAGGCCAGTCATAGTGGAGGAAATTAGAGCTACTCTTTTTTATATTGGAGAGATAAGGCCCCGGAGCCAGATGGGTATGGAGTGAAAATTTTCACTTCTTCATGGGAAACAATTGAGCTGGACTATTCTAGAATTTTTTCAGACTAGCAAACTTCTTAAACATTGGAATCATATCTTTATTCTTTGGTTCCTAAGGTGGATCACGCACCAGGGGTGGCAGACTATCGACCAATTTCCTATTGCAATGTTTTCTACAAGGCAATCTCTAATATTTTAGTTGGGCAGTTAGCTATGATTATGAATAGCTTACCAGATCTAGTGCAAGTGATGTTTGTGCAGGGGTGATCCATAGGAGACAACATCAACTTAGCACAGGAACTGCTTAGGAAATATTCCGGTAAAAGAATCTCTCCTAAATGTATGATCAAGGTAGACAAACGGAAGACATTTGACATAGTGGATTGGGGTTTTCTACCATTAACACTTGATGATCGAACCTGAGTTTTGATAATGGAAAATGGTTCAAAGTTAAGGTTATTTGTGGTCTAACGAGTTTGAATGAGATTGCAGGAAAGTCCTAAGTGTTCTTAGGCAAAAGTCTTAGCTGTGGTTAGACAAGTGGAAAATCCTAGAGGGTGGTAACCCTAGGTGGAAAGTCTTGGTGGGTCGAGAGCTTTGGGCAAAATCCTAGAGTCGGGGACTCTATGTTGAAATCCTGGTGTCGCGAACCGGGTGGAAGTCTGGATGGGTCATGGAGCTGACATCCAGCATGAAGACCAGAAGATTCAGACGTTGAGTAAAAGTCCAGTTGGTCTGGAGGATCAATCTGGCAATAGGTAAACTCTCCTGAAAGGAGCAGGTGAGGATGCGTTCCCTGGTGAGGGAACAGTAAGCGTTGGTTCGACCTAAAGTTTCAAAGAAACTCGAAGTCAGAATCGGACAGCCCGAAAACTGTCAAATGCTTTATTTTTCATGTTTATATTGTGCTAACTTTGTTTTGTAGGGTGCAGTTGGTTTCTTGGACTAACGTATTTTGTAGGAAGCATGTTTGGCTTGGATGAACAATGTCTAAGGCACCTTCGAGGTTGTTGGAGGCGCCTCAGATGCCTTGGCTGTAATTACGCAGGAAGCAGGGCAGAAGGTACCTTCCAAGGACGCTGAAGGCACCTTGGACAGCTGATGGAAGGCACCTTCCAAGGACGCTGAAGGTATCTTCGGGTGGATAAACATCGCAGGTAACGGGAGTTATCGACACCGATCGACAGGGGATAAGAATCCCTGCTGGAGGCACCTTCCATGGAGGCTGAAGGCGCCTTCAGCAGGCTATTTAAGCCAGTCTCAAGCAGATGCACAGAGACAACACAAAATCATGATCTTTCTTCTGTGCGCTGCTCTAAAAATGATCTGAAGAAGTCGTAGCACTGCTTCGACAACATGAAGCCAGGAATTTCTCATTCTTAGTTGTTGGTATACTTTTTCTGCACTTAAATTATATATCTGTTGTAATTTGTAAAGATTTTACAATTGATTAGTGATTGTCCATCGAAAGCACTCTCATGTGCGGGCCTTGGAGTAGGAGTCGCCATAGGCTCTGAACCAAGTAAAAATCTTGGTGTTTGAGTTTGATTTCTGTTTACTCTGCTACGTGTTTACTCGATTATTTCTTAACAAGTGAATTAGACATGAGCGCTATTCACCCCCCCCTCTCTAGCGCTTTTTGATCCTACATGTCATCTGCTTAGGACTTCCGGATTGACTTAGCAAAGTGTTTGTTTGTATTTTTATTACAAGCTGTATTTATTTTATTAATCTATTATGCTTGTACTTGATAAATTGTAAGACGTATTTCTCCACCTCTGGAAAGCTTTCGGAAAGGAGACCACTAGTGGACTCGCGCATGAGTGCGTAGGCCTTGGACATACTGACCCTGGGGGTTGGGAACTAAGTAAATCCTGCTTGTCTTTTTGTGTTGTTTATTATATTCCGTTGCATACTAACGACTTTGATAGAAAGAATGAACAAAATCGAAGCGAAAGCAACGAGTCGATATTCACCCCCCCTATTGACGCCACCGATCCTATAATTTTAACATATATGACCCCTTACCTCAATCGACCTACTTAAAACTTTGAGTTAAGAAAATAGAATTGAGGAAAGCCAAGAAGAGGAACCTCTTAAAACAAAGAGAAACTCATCGTTTGTCAAAAAAATAAAACTTTGTTAATAATAGAGAATGAATCCTCATACGACTAAATAAGTGTTTATATAATTCTAGACCCTAAGATAAAGAAAGGAAAGAAATCTTAATTTATAGACCTCAATTTCTATCTTGTAAAGAAAAGAAAATTTCTTGACAAAAATTGAATTTAATAAAACATGATGCTGATATAGACAAACTCTAATTCATGAATACAATACCCTAAAAATAGAAATTACTAAAAAATAATAATAAAATCTTTGGAAGTTCCGATGAGGGCCTAAACGTTGCTTTTTGGTCCCAAAACTTAGCAGTTATGTGTTCCCCCATAACAAATATAGATCTCTAAATTTTGCATGTGTGGTTGTCAATAGAGCTTGATTTTGAGTCCCGAGTTAAAAGTTATGGCCCTTTGAAGTTTAAGGGGTCATGTTGGGTTGATCTACATTAGTCTCCCTGGGTCGAAAAGAATTCACCCTCGAGTTAATAGTAGCCTCATTAGCATCCACTAAGTAAGGATTCAAGTGCTTCATATTGAAAACATCAGAAGTCTTTAAATGACTAGGAAGGCATAACTTGTAAGTATTATCATTGATCTCCTATAGTATCTCACATGCCCCAATCTTTCAATCCTTCATCATATTGTACTCACCAACAGGGAGACGACCACTAGTTAAAATAGCCTAGACAAAATCTTTGACCTCAAATAGTACTTGATGGCGATGATTATCAACCTGAGTTTTGTACTTGTAATTACTATCTCGAATTGCCAGTTTCACCTGCTCATGAATGTCCCGAAGATGCTCTCTCATCTCATCTGCTTTTAGACTAAATCATCCTATACGTGGAACAAGGGATAAGTCTAGAACCCTGGATAGATTCCGCCTATAGACAATCTCAAAAGGACTCAAATCTGTGGTCATGTTTCTTGATCTGTTGTAAGCAAACTCTACCTGAGGTAACGCCAAGTCTCACTGCTTCAGTTTAGTTCTTGTGAGAGATCTTAGATATTGCCCAGACTCTGATTCACCATCTTGGTTTGTCCATCTGTCTAAGGGTGCTAGGCACTACTAAAGTTCAACTACATGCACAATTTTTCCCATAAACTCTTCCAGAAATAACTGATGAACTTGGTATCTCGATCTAAAGTCATAGATCAAGGAACGCTATGTAAATGCAAGATCTCTTTGAAGTAAAGATGGGCAATCCAGGCAACATCCATAGTATTCCTGCAACCTACGAAATGTACCATTTTTTGAGAATCTGTCAACCACAATAAGAATTGAATATGATGTTCATTGGGTTCACAGAAATCCTAATACAAAATCCATGCTGACATCAAACCAAGGAGCTTTAGGAACATGTAAGGGAATGTACAAGCCTGCATTGGTGAGAATCCCCTTAAGCCGCTGGTATACAGAACATCGGTTCACAAAGTGAGCCACATCATTGATCGAGTTGGGCCAATAAAAATCAACAAAGATGGAGGGTCAAAGTATTATCACCTCTAAATTCCTTCATTGTGAAGCTCACTCATGATTTACTGCCTTAGTGAGTAATCTGGAACACACAACTATAACCCACAAAATAAATAGTCATTATGCAAAATAAAATTATGTCGGTGGTCATTATGTACCTCCTGGAATATCTTTTCGAATGATGGATCAACTGCGTACATATCTAGAAAAACTTCAAAGCCTACCATTCGTAGCGGTGAATAATGAAGAACGATGACTCATGGCATCTGTGACATGATTCAGACTTCTAGTTTAGTGTTTTAGCGTAAAGGTGAACTCTCGTAAGTAAGTCACTCACTTGGCATGTCTCCTGCTTAGCTTGTGTTGACCATTGATGTACTTCAATGCTTCATGATCAGTAAACAGGATGAACTTCTTCCGCACTAGGTAGTGATGCCAATGTTTCAAGAACTGAACAATGGCATGGAACTCCAACTCGTATGTAGAATAATTCTTCTGGGATTCAGACAACTTCTCACTAAAGAAAGTAACTAGATGCTCAAACAGACTCAGAACACCTCCTATATCGATACCAGATGCATCAAAGTTGACCTCAAACACATGGTCAAAATCAGAAAGTGTCAGAACTAGTGTCTCGGTCATCTTTTGCTTAACCAATTGAAAACTAGCCGCTGCTTTTTTAGACCATTTGAAATCTCATCCTTTGAGACACTTGGTGATGTGAGCAATTAAAGTGCCAAAATTTCTAATGAACCGACAATAGAAAGAAGTCATAGAAACTCTGAACATCATGCAAGGGCATTGGCTAAGGCCACTCCAAGACTGTGTCAATATTTGTTTGATATATGTGCACATCATTAGTAGATACAATAAATCCAAAAAAAGTTATCGATGTAGTAAAAAAAAGAACATGTTTTAATATTCATAAATAAGCACTCTGTGTTCAATTTTTCAAAAATAGCATGAAGGTGATTGAAGTGTAATACTTATGTCAGACTGTAGATAAGAATATCATCAAAGTAAATCACCATAAATTTTTTCATAAAAGGTCGCATGGTCTGATGCATAAATCTCATGAAGGTGTTGGGCGCATTGGATAATCCAAAAGGATGGCCATCACTCATATAGCCTATGTTGCTTCTTGAATGTTGTTTTCCATTCATATCCGATCTTATCTTGATCTAGTGGCATCCACTTTTAAGGTCAATTTTTTAGAAGACTCTAGAATTAGATAACTGATCTAACATATCATCCAGGTGAGAAATTAAAAACCTATACTTCACTATAATCTTGTTGATGGCTTGGCTCTCAGCACACATATGTCATGAACCATCCTTCTTTGGCACTAGTAGGGCAGGAACTGCACACGTATTCATGCTCTCATAGATATAGCCCTTCTCCAATAATTCTACCACATGTCATTGTAATTCTTTAGCCTCTTTGAGACTAAGGCGATATGTTGGCCGGTTAGGCAAACTCAACTCTGGAACAAGGTCAATCTGATGTTAGATATCTCATATAGGTGGTATCCCAAAAGAAAAATCCTCTAGCATCATCTCATCATAATCCACTAGCAGCTATCATACTTCGGCTGGCAACTTAGTGTCCATGGCCAGGACATCGCTTTGGCATGGAAAGCAAAGTATAGACAACACCTCCATGCTCCATCTCATCTAAGAACATTGATATAGAAAGCATATTAGTAATTTTAGCTTTTGGAGTAGGAGTGGTTTCTTCTCAGCTCTGTGCCGACACAATCTTCTTTCCCTTGATGTGAAGAGTATAAGTATTCTTCTGCCCATCATAGATAATGTTGGTGTGGGAGCACTAGATGATCGAACTTGTGTTTTGATAATAGAAAAGAAGTTTAAAGTTAAGTTGTCTTGTTGTCTAACAAGTTGAACTAAGTGTGCAGAAAAGTCCTAACTGACCTTAGGCAAAGGAAAGTCCTAGCTACAGTTAGGCAGGTGGAAAGTCCTAGCTGCAGTTAGGCAAGTGGAAAGTCCTAGCTACGGTTAGGCAACGAAGTCTTAGTGGGTCGAGGACTTTAGGCGAAATCCTAGAGTCGAGAACTCTAGGTGAAATTCTAGGGGCCGCGAACATCAGGTGGAAGTCTGGACGAGTCGTGGATCGGACGTTTAGCATGAAGTCCTGAAGTCTCAGACACTAAGCAAAAGTCCAAACGGTTTGGAGGACCGGTCTGGCAAAAGGTAATTTTTCCTGAGAGGAGTAGGAGAGGACGTGTTCCCCGAAGAGAGAACAATAGGTGTCGATCTGACCTAGTGTTTCAGCAAAACTCAAAGTCAGAACCGAATAGTCCAGAGACTATTAAAAGTTAATTTTGATATATTGTTTACCTATTATTCTTACTCTGTTTTGTAGGAAGACTAACATTTTACAAGTTAGGATTTTGCCTTGATCGGTCTTTTGAACGTTGGGATCAGTTGACCAAACCCCAGTGATCAGATCAGCTCACGGGTAGCCTTGACCAAGGGATCGGTCGACCGAAAGTTGAGTTCAGTCGATCGAACGATGGATAAACAACGACTTGATTAGGCTGGGTTGATTAGACCAGATAAGCTGGTGATCATTGACGGATTAGTCAACTAAATGGAAGGATCGGTCGACCAAATGAAGACTCATCCGAAGTGGCATCATCTGGACAAAAGCTGGGTTGATTCAGGCAGGATTATCAACCTATCAGGGGGATCAGTCCACCGATCAGTGTCGAGTCAAGCATTGATCCCGAGATCAATGGATCTGGATCATGCCCAACTTGGCTATAAAAAGGGGTTCGACTAGTAGCTTCAAGATAATCAATTCCAAGCATCTTTAGCTTCTGTACGCTGCTCCGAGATCCTCTGCAACACCCAAACTCTACTCCGACGATGGAAAGCACGACCTTCCAAATCCTTAGAAGTCATCGATATATTTTCAATTACAGTACATAAGTCATAAATATGTTGTACTCATATTTGTACTATTCTGGATTGATAGTAAATTACCCAAAGTAAACACTCAACGAGTGTGAGCCTGGGAGTAGGAGTCGTCACAGGCTCTAAACCAAGTAAATCCTTAGTGTCCTTGTTCTTTGTTTCTTACTTTCCGCTGTCTATTCTATGTTTTGTAAAAAATAAACATGAGAGCTATGGGTGTTATTCACCCTCCCTTCTCGCTCTAGCACATCTCGATCCTACAGATAACACTACAATCATATTGCCAAGGTCTCCCAAACATGTATCCATGTCCACCACATCACACCAAATACTATCAAAATATTGATTGTCAATTGAAAAATGTACAAGACATCACCTGTCTACTATTACCTCACTGTCTTTATTCATCCACGACAGCTTATAAGACTTAGGATAATGATATGTCTTCTACTATAATTTCTAGATGACCTCTTTAGATACTACGTTTTCACAACTACTATTGTCGATAATCATTTTGTAGACTTTATTTGCGATGATGTAAATAGCGTGAAAAATATTGGTTCTCAACAACTCGTCCCTTGAATCGCCCTTGGGAGTCAATAGACTTTTAAGAACGACAAAAGTCTCACTGTCATCACCGTAACGCATGTCATCAGCTTCATACATCGACTCTCTAATTGATGTTGTCTATTCTTCCACGTCTCCTTTGATCAATAAATTTTTACCTTTCTATTTAGCAAGATCAGGTTTCCTGTATTGGTTTGTCCTATGTCCCTGTTCGTCACCACGATAACACTTGAAAGGAGCCTTAGAATTAACTTGTGACTGCTGCTATTGTTGTTGTGAAAGATGAGAAGTTTAAGGGTGAGCTGGCCGACTATTCTTTTCACCTCTATCCATTGTTTCCAATTTTGCCTCTTTTCATACACTAATGCATGCTGGCAGGCCTCTGAAACCATCAAGAATGAATGAAGATTGAGGACATCTTGTAAGGCCAGGCACAACCCCCGAAGATCATGTCACCTTCTGCTCCTCCATCTCAAATAAATCATGTCAGGCAACCAAGTGTAAGAAATCTTTAGTATATTCATCGACTAATCTCAAATTTTATCTCAACAAATGAATTCGCTAGAATAGAGTTTGGGTGTAGCTAAAAAGAAGGAAGTGCTCCCTCATCTTCTTCTTCATCTTCTCTCAACCAGTAATTTGGGATTTACCTTGTCTATCTCATGAGTGCTTCATCTGTTCCCACTGTTGGTGCAATTTCCAGTAGGTCAAGGTTGACTTAGTTGACCAAGCGTAAACCTTGGTCATGGTTTCGATGTTTGACAATACAGAAAGACATGTAGACATGGACAATGCAGGTACAGTTGTCCATGCGGAGAGATACTAATCAGGGTCTGATCAGGTTGGATGAAGAAGAGTCAAGTAGGTCAAGGTTGACCTGATACTTGACTGGGAAGTCCTAACTGGGATGTTAGGCAGTTCAGAAAGTCCTGGTGAGTGAAGCCAGGCAGTCGGGAAATCTTAGTGAGTGAAGCTAGGTGAAAGGGAAATCCTAGTGAGTGAAGCCAGGTGAAAACCCTAGTGAGTGAAGCTAGGTGAAAGTCCTGGTGAGTGAAGCCGGGCAAGGGAAAATCCAGATGGATCAAGGGTGATCGGACATCTGGTGTTGAGAAGGTCAAGTAGGTCGAGGGAGTGACCGGATACTTGACACGAAGAGAAAAGTCCAAGTGGGTCAAAGGGATTGACCGGACACTTGGTGGGGAGTCTTAGCAGGTCAAGGGAGTGACCGGATGCTAAGCATGATGTACCAACAGGTCAAGGTTGACCGGATGTTAGTTTGGAAGGTTTGGGACTTGGTTTGGGCAAAAACCAAGCTCTGGATCGATCAGTGGATCGATCCAGTGATACACTGGGTATCTGGATCGGTCTGGTGATCGATCAGTAACCAAACAGTAGCCTACTGAGTGTTATCTGATCGGTCTGCAGACCGATCAGGAAACAACGATCAGAAGACAAGAAGTTCGGGAGAAAAGGAAGGGACATGCATGCTGATCGGTCCCTGGACCGATCAGAGGAAGCTCTGATTGGTCCCCATGACCGATCAGGGTCCTCCTAGACCGATCAGGAGATGTTCTGATCGGTCTAGCCCTAGCCGTTGGCTCACAACGGCTAGTCTTCTGTCTTCTGTTCTTCGCAGGTTAAGTGCAGGTTATAAAAGGAGTTCGAGGGCTTCTACAGTGACAGCTGGCTTCTCTTCTTCTTCCTACTCCTGACTGTGATCGAGCTTTGCTGAGCTCTTAGCTTACTGAGCTTCGTGTGAGCTCCTTCTTGAAGCTTCGGGTGAGCTTTCCTCGACTGATCAGCTGCTGCTGTGAGTTTCTGCTTCGGATTCCAGTCGACAAGAACAGTAGGCAAGCTTTGTTTTGTACATTCATATTGTCTTCTGTTTTGTGCTGTATTTTTGTACACCTTTCTTGCTGTTGCAAGAAGTTTCTGTGGCGAGGTTTCTCCACCCAGAAGGAGTGTTCTTATTAGCCGGTTTTCCGGGGACTCATCCACCGACGGATTGATAGGCTTCGTCCACCTTACGGACACGCCGAGGAGTAGGAGTTTCATCTCCGAACCTCGTTACATCTACGAGTTTTAGGTTTGCTATTCTCCGTTGTCGTTTCTATTATTTATTTCCGCTGCGCTAACCTTGATTTGTAGAAAGAAACGAACGATTTGGGGCGGCTATTCACACCCCCCCCTCTCTAGCCGAGACCATCAATCCTAACACCCACCACACCAATGCTCTCCCTTAAGTTTGATTGCAATCAACTTCATCTTCATCCAATCTGGAACTTTCTTATAGTCAAAGATCTGCTCAACTTTGTTAATCTAATCAATGAAGCCCTCTACTTGTAACATACCCAAATATTAGGGTAGTTTAACCCAAAAATCGAGGTCTCCATAGGGCTCCTTCCGTCCATGATATTCTTGGCATGTAGCCCGCCGATGATTTGGGTTCTATAAGGCAGATTTAGATCCACGATTTGAGAACTCATGCTCTTCGAGATCTTATACTGCTAGACACCGAATTAAATCTGTAATTTGCCTCTGTAAATCCTCCATTGACAACTCATGAATGCTACGATCATAGTGCGAAGCTTTCTTAGCTGGAACCTGCATGTTGTTGCGACCGCTACCACATCCATGATGTCCTTCCATTAGATCTGTACCTTGCTCTGATACCACCTGAGGTTAGACAGGATAACGATTATCCTATGGGCTGACAAGAAGATAGAATTAAGGATAAATCAAGAAGTAGAACCTCCAAATATTAAGAGAAACTTGTTGTTTGCCAAAAAAAGAAAACTTTGTTAATTAATAATAGATGATGAATCTGTTATATTTGAAAGATGTCCTAAGACAATCGTCTTAGATATTTTATTATTTATTGGATAAATAAAATTTCTTATTTGAATGTGTATTATATATATATATATATAATATTACTTTTAAACTCAATTAATGAAGTCCACAAAATGCATAACATAATAGAAATTATGATTGGATCATAATTAATGGGTATTTCTCCGTGTGTAATTATGTACGTATTAAAATATTCCCTAGCCGATGAATTGATGAGATTGAACATCATCAATTCTGTAAGACTAGCATATGTTATACTCCTTGGTTTATCTAAATAGTTGGTCCTCACTGCTGGAAACATTGAGATATTGAGAGTTTACAAATAGATGATGGTTAAGGATAACTAGTTCATTGGATGTGACCTGCTATAAGACTTCATATATAGTTCTATACATGTCGATGAAGATCTCATTGTAGCTCGAGTGCAAGTTTTCATAAACTTGAGATATTTAAGTTATCTTGGTCATATAGACTTATACTTTGACATTTTAGCAAGCATCTCCTAGGAGGTGTAAGTCTGGGATGATTAGGTATAAGTCAATAAGCCTAAAGGTGTTTGAGTAGCTCACAAACATCCTATTAGGATTATTACTTGTAAGTCTTTGGCCAAAGTATTATACATTAAGAGGATGGTATTCTTGGACACGTATTTGAGTAACTTAAATTTGCAAGACAAGGAACTAATACTTGGTCCAGGTGTGACGTATTCAACCTAGTGGAAACTGGCACATATGTTGGTGCAATATCCCTTAGGTCAAGGTTGACTAAGTTGACCAAGCTTGAGTCTTGGTCATAGTTTCGATGTTTGACAATACATGTTAGACACATGGACAATGCAGGTGCAGTTGTTTCATGTGGGGAGATTCTGATCAGGGACTGATCAGTGTGATTGAAGAAGAGTCAAGTAGGTCAAGAGAGTGACTGGATACTTGACTGGAAAGTCGTGGTGAGTGAAGTCAGGCAGAAGGAAAGTCCTGATGAGTGTAGCCAGGCAGAAGGAAAATCCTGGTGAGTGAAGCCAGGTGAAAGACCTAGTGAGTGAAGCTAGGCAGTAAGAAAAGTCCTGGTGAGTGAAGCCAGGCAGAAGGAAAGCCCTAGTGAGTGAAGCTAGGCAGATGGAAAACCCTAGTGAGTGAAGCTAGGTGAAAGCCCTGGTGAGTGAAGCCAGCTAAGGGCAAATCCAGTTGGGTCAAGGTTGACCAGACATCTGGTGGAAGTCCAAGTAGGTCAAGGGAGTGACCGGATACTTGGCACGAAAAGAAAAGTCCAAGTGGGTCAAAGGGATTGACCGGACACTTGGTGTGGGAAGTCCTAGCAAGTCAAAGGAGTGACCAGATGCTAGGCATGATGTACCAACAGGACAAGGTTGACCGGATGTTGGTTTGAGAGGCTTAGGACTTGGTGTCGGGCAAAAACCAAGAGCTGGATCGATCAGTGGATCGATCCAGGTGCTGGATCGATCAGTGGATCGATCCAGACCTTTCCCAGCGAACAGAGAGCCTCTGGATCGATCAGTGAATCGATCCAGAGGTCCCAATCGATCAGTGGATCGATTGGGACGCTGCTGCTTCGCGCGATAAGCGCTGGATCGATCCAGGCGTTTTTCCCAGAGCACAGAGGCGCTCTGGATCGATCCGTGGATCGATCCAAAGCCTCCCCGATCGATTGGGAGCAATCCAATCGATCGGGATCCGACCGTTGGCATCGATAAAGGCCGCGGCGCACGATTCCTTCGGCAGATCTTCACCAGCTCCTCCACAGCACTTCTCAAGCTCGAGATCGCCAGTTCTTGAAGGTTCTTGGAGGCTCTTCCAAGTCAAGAGGCGGAACAAAGCAAGAAGAAGAAACTAGGGTTAGGGTTTGTGCACTCATTGTAAGCTTGTAAGCTTGTATTTCTTTACTGCCCTTTCTTCTTCTTGTATTGAGTCTTGTAGGGCTTCTCCGCCCTTAGTAGTTACCATAAAGGAGAGTTTCATTAGTGGAGGGTGCGTGCGTTGTGTGGATCCTTGGACTAGTCACCTCTTGTGAGGTGGATACCAAGTAAACCAATCGCGTTAGCGTGTTTGTATTTGTTTCTTTGTATTTCCGCTGCGCATCCTTGAAGAAACAAGCAACGCCAAGCAATGAGCACGCGACGAGCTATTCACCCCCCCCCCCCCTCTAGCTACTTTTGGTCCTAACAAGTGGTATCAGAGCGAGGCCGCTCTTCACCGGAATCATCGCCGGAAGGGTCAAGCATAACAAGAAGAGCTAGAGGGTGAAGAAGTTGAAGCAAATTCATCAAAAGTCAAAGATTTCAAGAAGCTCAACTTCAAGATGCAATTCCAAGATGGACTTGGATTTGACACAAGGGTGGCTCCACCGTACACATCCACAAGCTTCGATTCTTGGAAATCAAGAATCGAAAATTTTCTTATGATGGAGATAGAGCAATGGTTTGCTCTAATGGAAGGCTTCAAAGCTCCAACAAACTCCAAGGGCAAGCTTCTCAAGAAAAGCAAATGGAGCTTGGAGCAAATTCAAAGGAGCGAGGCAAATGATAAAGTGACCAAGCTTTTGGTCAACTTATTGCCTAGCCACATTTTGGCTCAAATCGGAGAATTCAACGATGCCAAGGAGCTTTGGAGCAAATTGGCAACAATCCATGAAGAACCCTCCACTGTACCGAATCATGAGGAATCCAAAGAGGGAGACTCATTGGAGCGAGATCAAGAGGAGGACTCCGAGGTTGAGAGATGCTCAACCTCCGAAGAAGAAGTCCAAGAAGAAGCTTCATCTTCAAGGGAGTGCAATGAAGAGAACAAGGAGGGAGCATACTCCTTGTTCCATGTACAAGATGATGAAGCCTCCACCTCTAGGATTGAGGGGGAGCAATCTTCATTGACACTGGATCAAGAGCAAGAAGAATCGTCCACATCCGAGTCAAGAAGAGAAGAGGATGAAGAAGCTTCCACCTCCACAAGTCAAGAAAAATCAAATGGAGGAGCATCACTATCGGATCAAGAGGAAGCCTCTACATCCACATCAATTGGAAGAGCAAGTGCCATCCCTACACAAGAAGGTATAAATGTCTCAATTAAAAATAAAAATCATATAATATGTTTTGAGTGTAGGGAAAGTGGGCACTACAAGAGCAAGTGCCCCAACTTGGCCAAGAAGAAGGGTCAAGTGACACAAAAGGGAAAGGAGAAGCCCAAGGAGACCACCCCCGGGACAAAGAAGAGCAAGGAGCACATTGTGTGCTTCGTGTGTCAACAAAAAGGGCATTACCGAAGTCAATGCCCCAAGGGGAAGAAGATGGTCAAGGCTCAAGGAGGCACTAGTCAAGGGGGAGCCTCCAAGGTAAAGAAGAAGGTAACATTTATTGAGTCTACCCCTTTACGTTATGGTAAAAAGCATGATAGTTCAAATTTTTATCATTTTAATGCAATTTACCATAAGAATAAAAAGCATGAGGGCATTAAGGAAAATCATGTGGCCCTACATGCTAAGATTACTCAACCTAAGGTTAGGAAGGTAGATAGACATTTGGGCAAGAACACTAAGGATAATAGATACAAGCCCAAGAATAAAAATGCTCATGGATCAAATGAAAAACCAAAAACTAAGGACTTAGTGATAGAAAATCAAGTCTTGAGGTCAAGGCTTGATAAAATGGAAAAGACCCTAAAAAGGATGGAAAATATCCTAAAAGGGCAAAATGAGCATAGCCTTAGGTCTAGGAGCACAAAGGTCATCTAATGGCCATAGGGGTTTGGGATACAAACCAAAGGCTAAGAAGGATGTATTCTCTTACCATAGGGTTCCATATAGTTATGGAATCAACCCTAGGTCTAGTGGTCAAGCCAAAAATACAAGGGAAGTTATCCCTAAGAGTATTTTTGCAACAAATGTGACTAAGACTTCTAAGAAGTCTAAGAAAGTCACAAAGAAGGTGACAAGGGAAGCAATCCCTAGAGTTGACCTAGAAAAAGTGACCAAGACTTCTAAGAAGCCAAACAAGGTCACTAGGAAGGTATCTAGGGAAGTTATCCCTAGTGAATACCTAGAGCATCCAAGGAGCACCAATAGGTGTTGGGTTCCGAGGAGCATCTTCTCTACTCCATAGATGGGTTAGAGAGTGTCAACTCCGATTAGAAGGGTAGTCAACCCAACTTTGAGGAAATTGACACTCAAGGAGCATTTTCAAGGTTTTTGTTAACCCTTGAAAATGAAATGGAATTATTATTTGCTCCTTAAAAGAGTAAAATGTGCCTAATGGTGGAAAAATTAATTTTATCTTAAAATGGCATAAATTGGGAAAACCTAGAGAAATACCAAGTTGGGATTTTGGTATTCTCTTAGAAATTTAAGGCAATCCGGGCCTTGATTTATGTGATTACTCTTGAGGAAAAATGGAATATGCCAACATTTGAGGATATGCTTAATTTTTAAGTGGCATAAACAAATCAAGAGAAATAAAAATGTCAATTTAGGTTTTGGCATTTTTTTTAAAGCATTTAGGGCAATCTAGGTTTAACATTTTAAGTTAAAACAAGTGATATATTTTGGGTTAGCTAAGTGGTTAAGGATACTTAGATAGGTAATCTAGGTATATTTTATTTATGCTAAACCCTGCCATGATTATTTGCCCATCATATGTCATGACATCATGTCTATTTTTGCATTTATGTTTCATTATGAAAAATCCAAAAATACCATGTCATGGCATTCATACATCAAGTAGTTATAGGATATTTTCTTTTGAAAATTATTTCATCTTGATGTATGCCATAACATAATCATGCATTAAGTTTAATTCCTAGTAATTAAGGACAAATGGCATTTAACAACACTTATTAACAAGTGACATCCTAGGTGGATGTCTAATATCTCTAAAATGCCTAGATAGATATGCATGATCCCTAGAATAGAGCAAAACCAAATTTTACATCTCACAAAGACCTATAAGATGACTTGTATGTATTTAGTACACATTAGATACAAGTGAGATGTTAGGATAATGAACAAAAACTCAATATGTTGATTTAATGCATTCTTTTGAGTTTTAAGTTCATCAAAACACATAGTTATGTGTTTTCCCATCATTGGGAAAACTAATGCACAAGTCATGTGCATTAAGCCCAAGGAATGTGATGGGATATTGGTTTTGAAAATTATTTTAAAAGACTTTTGGAAAATCTTGGTGAAGGCTATCTTCTGATAGTAATCACTATTGAATAGTTAGACACAAACTTGAAGAAAACGCTAAAGTTTTTGCAAGTTCTCAAGTTTGTGTCAATCTTTGAAAATATGATGTATTTTCATAGAAAACTATTTTTCCATGATAAATTATACCCTAAATAATGTCTACACAAATTTTTACGATTTTTGGAATTTTGTAGAATTTTCTAGGGGTTTCTGAAATTGGCTGAAATTGAATTTCAGCAATTTCAGGCCTCCAATCGATCAGTGGATCGATTGGAGTGACTCAATCGATCAGTCGATCGATTGAGAAGGCATTTCTCACGAGCAGAAGCTCGCTGGATCGATCAGCCGATCGATCCAAGAAGACTGAATCGATCGGTGGATCGATTCAGCAGGGTTCAATCGATTGGAACCCAACTCCAATCGATTGAAGATGCTGATTTTGGCTGGGAAAGCTTATTTTCAGCATTTTGAACCTATTTTAGTCTAGGTAACCTTTCCAAACCCCTGAAAATACATTTGTATACATAAAAAGGGTGTTTTCGTGTGGAAAACAAGGATGGATTGGTTAAGGAAGGCTAAGTTGAAGTTTAGGTTAAGGTTTGTTTCAAATTTTGAATATTTGAACCTCCAAACTTCTAAAATTGGGTTCCCTAAAGTTTTAGGGGTCCAAGTCATTGTTGGTGCAATGACAGAAGTTACCACCATATCTTTAGGGGGAGGGACTCTTTAAAGACATGAAAATTATTTTTCATAAACCTTGGAAGGTGGTTAACCTTCCGTTAAAAAAGTGCTCATGGATGAGTGTTTGAACTTGAAATGGGGAGTGGATATCCTCAGTATTTCAAGTGGTCTCAAGTAGTTGAAAAATGCTCAAGGTTGGGCATTTGTCTACATTAAAAAAAAAATTTAGCGGGAAGAATGAAGGGTATAGGACCTTCATTATCGTATTGCTCACAACAAGTGAAGTTGTGAACATTGAGGCGCAACTCTTCAGGGGGAGAGTTTTCAACAATGAATTTGTTGAAGTGTGCCCAAAATTGAGGCATGGGTTGATGTGTGCTCAAGGATGGGTTGATGTGTGCCAATAGGGGGAGAATGTGTGGTTTAAGTTAGGCCTTCATTACCTATGGGGGAGGACATTGGGGGAGAATGAAGGGAACCAACATTCATACTTTGGCATGAATGGAGTTAAGGCTATGGGATTAGCTTAACTCAGAATGGTCCAAACTTAAAGGTATTGTCAAACATCAAAAAGGGGGAGATTGTTGGTGCAATATCCCTTAGGTCAAGGTTGACTAAGTTGACCAAGCTTGAGTCTTGGTCATAGTTTCGATGTTTGACAATACATGTTAGACACATGGACAATGCAGGTGCAGTTGTTTCATGTGGGGAGATTCTGATCAGGGACTGATCAGTGTGATTGAAGAAGAGTCAAGTAGGTCAAGAGAGTGACTGGATACTTGACTGGAAAGTCCTGGTGAGTGAAGCCAGGCAGAAGGAAAGTCCTGGTGAGTGTAGCCAGGCAGAAGGAAAATCCTGGTGAGTGAAGCCAGGTGAAAGACCTAGTGAGTGAAGTTAGGCAGTAAGAAAAGTCCTGGTGAGTGAAGCCCGGCAGAAGGAAAGCCCTAGTGAGTGAAGCTAGGCAGATGGAAAACCCTAGTGAGTGAAGCTAGGTGAAAGCCCTGGTGAGTGAAGCCAGGCAAGGGCAAATCCAGTTGGGTCAAGGTTAACCAGACATCTGGTGGAAGTCCAAGTAGGTCAAGGGAGTGACCGGATACTTGGCACGAAAAGAAAAGTCCAAGTGGGTCAAAGGGATTGACCGGACACTTGGTGTGGGAAGTCCTAGCAGGTCAAAGGAGTGACCAGATGCTAGGCATGATGTACCAACAGGACAAGGTTGACCGGATGTTGGTTTGAGAGGCTTAGGACTTGGTTTCGGGCAAAAACCAAGAGCTGGATCGATCAGTGGATCGATCCAGGTGCTGGATCGATTAGTGGATCGATCCAGACCTTTCCCAGCGAACAGAGAGCCTCTGGATCGATCAGTGGATCGATCCAGAGGTCCCAATCGATCAGTGGATCGATTGGGACGCTGCTGCTTCGCGCGATAAGCGCTGGATCGATCCATGGATCGATCCAGGCGTCTTTCCCAGAGCACAGAGGCGCTCTGGATCGATCCGTGGATCGATCCAAAGCCTCCCCGATCGATTGGGAGCAATCCAATCGATCGGGATCCGACCGTTGGCATCGATAAAGGCCGCGGCGCACGATTCCTTCAGCAGATCTTCACCAGCTCCTCCACAGCACTTCTCAAGCTCGAGATCGCTAGTTCTTGAAGGTTCTTGGAGGCTCTTCCAAGTCAAGAGGCGGAACAAAGCAAGAAGAAGAAACTAGGGTTAGGGTTTGTGCACTCATTGTAAGCTTGTAAGCTTGTATTTCTTTACTGCCCTTTCTTCTTCTTGTATTGAGTCTTGTAGGGCTTCTCCGCCTTGGTAGTTACCATAAAGGAGAGTTTCATTAGTGAAGGGTGCGTGCGTTGTGTGGATCCTTGGACTAGTCACCTCTTGTGAGGTGGATACCAAGTAAACCAATCGCGTTAGCGTGTTTGTATTTGTTTCTTTGTATTTCCGCTGCGCATCCTTGAAGAAACAAGCAACGGCAAGCAACGAGCACGCGACGAGCTATTCACCCCCCCCCCCCCTCTAGCTACTTTTGGTCCTAACACATAGACTATGTCCTGAACTAAGTGGGTATAAGATGAGTGAAAGGAATAGACATAATGATAATCATAGCTGTTGAAGGGTTTATATTTAGTTATAAGGTCAATTGTGATTTTCTGATTAATTGAGGATCATGATGTACTACTAGGTGACATTCATGTCGATCCATAATTAACGGTTAATTCTGGATAACTAATATAAACCGAAAACCTATTGGGTCCATGTACTACGAGTATATCCGAAAGAATTAAAATAAATTTGAGAATTAGATTCTCAAATTAAAAGAGACTGAGTCTGGTAGGACCAGACAAGAAACAAATATGGAAGATATTTATTAGACGGAAGCGATACTAGGTCATGCCTCTTGAAGGTAATGTTAGATTCATTATGGTTTAGTAATAATCAAATTGGTTTGGTTTTGTTATAAATCAAATTAGTTTGGTTATAAACTAAGATGGTTTGGTTTTAAACCAAGCTTAATGCTAATAAATTAGGTTGGTATTGGGTTTTAGGTTTGGAGATGACTTGCTCCCCTAGTCATTGTGAAGAGTATATATATACCACTCTATGAGGAGAAGAGAGAATTGATTATTCATTGGAATTTAACTTAATAGCGATTAGGTTTCTCTCCTTTTCTCCTTCCCACCTGTTGTCTATTTCGGTGCCGACGTCAATTGCTATCGATCTCGACACCGATGCCTCTTGCTGTCAATTTCAGCATCGACACCCTTTGATGTCGATTTTAGTGCCGATGCCGCTTGCTGCCTATTTCAGTGCTGATGCCACTTGCTGTTGATTTCAGTGATGACACCTATTGCTCTTGATTTCAACATTTATGCCCTAACTATCGACAGCCGTCTATGCTCTAGATAGTAGCTCCAAGGGCACTAGACAATAGCAAAAAGTTGCTGCCCCCTTCTTGTTTTGTGCCACGAGGTTGCCCTCACCGCTGGGCACAAAGTCAAGTCAAGGTTCCTCTCTCGAATCGCGTCATCTCCTTTAGCTAGTACCGAAGCGATTTGTATGGGGAGCGATTACGGAGTTAAGTATTTTCCTACATGATATTTGCTCAACAGTTTTGCGACGTTCACACATGGAGAAGTTAGAGAGAGACATTCCAATCATTTTGTGCAATTTGGAAAGGATATTTCCACCCTCTTTTTTTGATTCCATGGAACATCTTTTGGTTCACTTGCCATATGAGGCTAAAGTTGGAGGACCCGTCCATTTTCGGTGGATGTATCCATTTGAAAGGTAAAATTTCTTTTTTCCTATACTTTAACTCTTTGAATTGGAAAATATTACTAATTATGCTGGATTATGTATTAATAGTTAACATAATTTATTAAATTTTCAACAGATTCTTATATCATTTGAAGAAAAAAGTGAAAAATAAAGCACGTGTTGAAGCCTCTATTGTTAATGCATACATTGTGGAGGAAGTAACAACTTTTGCATCATATTATTTTGAATCTCATGTCCCTAGCAAAAGGCGAAAAGCGGGCAGAAATGATGAGGGTCCTATTGATCCAAATGTCAACTCATTTTCAATCTTTAACTACCTTGGTCGACCAAGTGGACCATGTAAACAAAGATATTTAACTGGTAAAGAATGGCGGGCAGCCCAAACCTATATTTTACTAAATTGTCCAGAAGTATCGTCGTATTACGAGTAAGTATATATTTATATTTTAATTCTTTTTATGCCGTAAATTGGTTGTGTAATAATATGTTTTTTTTTAAGTAGGATATTTCAAAACTTATATTCTGAATTGTCGTCACAAAAGTTCGATAGATTTTGCGAAGAAGAATTTGCTGCATGGTTCAAATCATATGTAAGTAAATAATATCTATTTGGTTGAATCATATGCATATGTTTAACAATTGGTGTTTTGACCTTAGGTTCAAGGTAATCAAGCTCACCTTGAGCAAGAATGGCTATTCCATCTGTCATGGGGTCCAAAATCATTTGTACGCACTTGGCCAACATATTTCATAAATGGATATAATTTTCATACTCAAGAATATGGAATGGGAAAGAATACCATGAATAGTGGGGTGTGTGTATCGTCATCTAATGAAGGAGGTCCAAGCAATGATTTTTATGGTTTGTTGGATGAAATTATAGAAGTAGAATACCCAGGGCCACAAATGCAAGTTATATTATTTATGTGTCGCTGGTTTGACCCTGTTAGAGGGATGAAGGTGCATCCACATTATAATTTGGTTGAAATAAATCATAAGAGATTTTATAAGAGATATGAACCATTTGTATTGGCACAACAAGCAATCCAAGTATTTTATTCTGCATACCCGAGTTTAAAACGTGATAAGATTGATTGGTGGGTTGTTTGTAAAACCAAAGCACGAAAAAAAATTGAGGCACGTTGGGAAAACATTGCATATCAACAAGAGGAAGTTGCAAACACCTTTCAGACTGAGGAATTTATTATTCCAACTTTACGAGATCCCAGCGGTGTAGTGATAAACGTGGATAGAAGTGAAATTGATGATGTTGACGATGATGACGATGAAGAGGAAGAGGAAGAGGAAGAGGAAGAGGAGTCGGAGGAGGAGGAGGAGGAGGAGGAGGGGGAGGATGATGAAAACGATAATGATGACTTTGATTTTTGATGATGGGTAAGTTTTGTTAGATTTTTTAAAGAAATTTACCATAATTTTTTTATAGTGCCTCATTTATAATTTTATTTATTTTATTTGTTAATACATTGTATTTGTTCCTACAGGTCATTAGAGGTGACTATCTCATATTTTTTCCTCCTTATTCTATAAGCTTTACGTAAAAATGGTAAGGTTTTTAATTGTCCTTTTTTTATGTATCATATCTATAATTTACTTTATCCTATATTGTTGGAAATTTCAGCATATATTTCGACGTGGTGGGCGTAGACGGAGTTCACAGGACCAAACAAATTCATCACCTGCCAATGTACCTATGCCACCCCCTGATCAGGCAGGACCATCACATGTGCCATCTCCACCGACTTCAAATTCGCCGCCGCCATTACCATCCCCAGCGCATTTACCAACCCCCACAAATCTTCCTGACTCTGCAAGAAGCTCATTTGCTGAGTTTAGAAATGATAGATAATTTTTAGTCCCCATCGGAGATTCGTAAGTACTATAAAATATTTTATTTATTTATCTTAATTATTTAACATAATTTGTTTGTAATTTAATGCAGATTTGAAAATCCTGTACAAGTTGTTCGCGAGATTAATAGAATTGTGAATAACCATTGGGGAGGAGAGTCGATGACATATTCAAGCACCCCACCAGCCACAAAACAACTATGGTGGAGCGAGTTCAAGGTATATTTTCTTGAATTTAATTCAAATTTAAAATTAATATATAATTAAAAAAAATTCCATTTCAGCGGCTAAATAATTGGGACCCTAATGATGAAATGGAGATCCGCAGAATATTTTAAAAAAAAATGTGGCGATCACATCAGACATGTATTAAGTCACGCCAAGCATCGGGCGAAAAAACCAAACTTCATCACCGAAGAAAATTTGGAGAGGATCACCCAGTTTTGGGCAACAGAGGAGAGTAAGCAAAGGAGTGACCTGAATAGAATGAATCAATCTCACAATTCTGGTGACTCATCTACTATATATGCGGGAGGCTCCATTAACATAGATGAGCATAGACGGAGATTGATAATTTTTTAACTCTTCCACAAATTAATTATTTATATCAAATTATTTCATTATTTGTAATTATGTTTTTTTAGACCAAGGAGCTAGGGAAGGAGCCCACTTTCATTGATACTTTCACCCGCACTTTTTTTAAAAAAAAATAGCACTTGGAGTGGGGCGAGAGCAAAAGCAGTCAAGGTTTGAATAAATATTTATTTACTTAATTGTACTCTAGGTAGATGTCTTAATATTTTATGTGTTTCTAATATATCTAATCAATATCTTTATGTTTTTTAAAAAATAGGACAAATATGATGAACTCGAGCTAGCCCAATCATGCTCACAAGCTGGTGTCGATAGTCAGGGGTCTGAGGAGTCTGTTGGCAATAATTTGAGTTTATGGTTGGAGGCTAGTGGAGGACCAAAAGGGGGAAGGATTTTGGGAATGGGTTCCTTGAGCAGAACCCAAAGAATAGTTGGATCATCTTCCTCCTCAACAACACTTAGGACCCAAGTAAATACCTTGACTGATGAGGTTAGCAATCTGAAGGAAATAATATCACAAAGAGACCAAGAAAGGGTGCAAAGAGACCAAGAAAGGGCGAAAATGGAGCAAGATATGAGAGCATTGCGCCGACAGCAAGAATTTATCATGCGACACCTTCAGTTGACCTCCGCTCAAAGTCAGGTTCCTTCCAATGACGACGATGATGATGGCTATGATGATCACGATGATGGTGGTGATGGTTGTTCCTGATTTTAATTATGTACGCTGATTAAATGTCTCCTAATTAGTGTTTTCAACATTAATTAATAGTTTCTTAACTTCTCTAATTTTTATTTTAATTAATATGATTGATTTGTTTTTGACAGGGTTGGTGAGACGAAATGTATGCTGGAGAAAAAAGTAAGTATTATGTAATCTAATTTTATTGATTTATTTTTATTTTTCAGTTGCATTTGAAAAGTTAAATAAGGGTATCATTATTTTTAAAAATTTATTAAAATTTGCTACTACTGCATTATTAGTTCACATAGGAGGGAATCAATTAACATTAGGTCAGCACGAAGAAAGAATGAAATCATTTAAAATTTTATCAAATTAGATTGATATAGACGGATTTGCTACTACTGCATTATATATTGACGGATTTGTCAACCATATCTTCTGGAGGTCATTTGATTGATTATATTTGAAACAAACTAATTCAGTGATGTCTTTAATCAATGAGGAAGGTGTTTGGAACCAATTTGATATTAACTAGTTTGTGTTTTATTCATTTGAGATATTTTCATATGTTAGGATTTTTAAGAATACGTCTCATGCTATTCATGCCAAATGGAAATAGGATATTTGTAGCTTTTATTTGCTATGGTGAAATAGGATGTATTATATATTTAAGAAACTGTTAGCTAGCTTCAAGATACTTCTTATATTTTAATTTACCATTGCTATGAAATTGATAGTTGATACCGTTGATAAATAGGGCCTTTTTTGAATATTCAAGGAATTTCTAATTGCTTGTATAAAGGTGTTTGACCTATCTTAATTTTGACTTGTCTTCTTATTAGTTTGAAATATCAAACCAAGCTTTAGTCCTCTCTATCAATTTGTAGCTACAAGATCTCTGATTCATTTCTGTACATTCTGTCGGGCTTCACTTATTCTGCATACAATTGATCTTTTACCTAGGGAATCTATGGTAGTCTCAGTAATAGTCTGTTAACTCTACTGTATAACAATTAATACCAAAGGAGTAATAGTACCTTTTATTGTTGGTCATAAGGTGAGATAAAAGGAGATAAATCAAATATTAAGTGACCTCTTAAATGAAAAGATTATTTACTGCACAACTATGACTTGAATTCTTATCCATTCATACTAATCTATCGGATCTACATAACCAACAATTGGAAGCGTTATCACCCACAACACAATTAGTTCAAATTTGTCACCATCTCCATATGTCGGATCTCCATATGTCACCATCTTTAATGTATTCAAAGAGCTTCTGTACTCTTTCAAATTTGTAACCAGACAAATTTTTTTTACCTGCCTCCTGATGGTTGTGGATTCCAAGACCTTTCAAAGTATCACTTCTTTTTAAAAGCTTTTCTTTAAAGAAGTCAAATGCAATTGTAGCACCACTCTTATCCATATCAATAACCTTTATCACATTCTTGCCAAATGAAGCATTGCCACAAAGAGCTTCAACTGCAGTCTTATGATGGTCTAATATTATCACACTGAAAGGAAAAGCAAACAAAAGGAAATCACATGCCAGGATTAAGAACCTCACATGTAATTGAGAAGATAAGGATTCTTAGCACTATTACTCTATGAACAAGATGAAAGACAAACTAATATACATTAAATAACATCACAGCAAAAAGAAGGAAAAGAAAACTATGAAAGACATGGACCTAAAAAGTTGAAAGTGGTACCTCTCGACTTTTGGATATAATTCCCCGATAAAACCAGAGGATCCAATGAAATCCAAAAGATAGACTTCATTTATTTCACCTAGAGGAAGATCATCAACTCTGTAAGAAATCAGGATCAGTAATTTTAACCAGTGATCAGGTCAGGGTAGAATATAGATGTTATCATTGTTGCAGGAAATCTTTTTAATATATCATCTAGGCCATTCTTTAAAATAATACCCAATGAGTCAGAGGCCTATATTTCATTAACAGATCATTTGCATAAAGTAATTCTTTGGAGATCAATTTCAATTGCACCAGCAGAATACAGATATAGTAGCCACAGTCATTATCATCAATCGTAAACTAATGAATACTTTTAGCAACAATTGCAGCTTTTAGGAAGAGGGACTTCTGGACAATTGTATCTTTTGAACAGATAAATACATTAGGCCTCTCCACTAAGAACAATTGCCGAAGTTAATCCCTAAAGATTACTTAGAAGTGAACAACAAAGTATCACACTAACACTGATCAAGTGCAAATTATCCAAGAGCAAAAGAAGCTTTATCTTACATTCTTGGTTTGATCGAATGGTTGTGCCCCTACAGCAATATGAAGACTTCAAACATCACAATTCTGTTTATTAGATTGTCGATCCCCAATTTAAATGCTTCCTACTAGTGTTTTTGTATATGGTCTCCTCAAGCCTACAGTAAGCTGTAATTGAAAACCTTGAATACAATTAAAACCATTTATAATTGATTAAGGATGGAGCAAACACTCAACTATTGATATTCACTTCGTAAAGGTCCCCAATGAGCAATGTTAAACACTATTGAAAGAAAAGCAAACATGGCATATGCTGACCAATTAATTGGTTTCTGCAAGCAATACAGTCAAGGATAGTAAGCTCTTTCTCTAGAACTGCACAATAATTCATGACAGTATGGTGTTGGATAGATTACACTATCATTCGACTCTACTATCTAAGTATGTCTGTGTGATTTAGTGATCTGTTGATAGTTCAAAGAGCATGATGTAAACCTTACATTTTAACTGGATTCTGTTTATTTAAATTAATTATAGAAACATGTGATGTTTTGTGGTTACATATGATCTAGTTTATTTGTTTATTTTTATGTAGGAAAAGAAGACTTGATGGGGATGAAAGCTTTTGTGGAATAAGAAGATAACTTGATGTATCTTAGTTTGTTTAACTTGTTGGATTGATGTACCTTCTTGGATTGATGGACTTGTATGGAAACTTGTTGGAGTGTTGAACTTGTGAAATATTTTTGAGTAGCTTAAAGAACAAATTATGATATTGTATGCTTTGGTGAGTTTGAATGAATAGATGTATGTGAATTAATTAAGATGTGTTAATGTTAATTAGGATGTGTTAATGTTAATTATGATGTGTTGAATGTGTTATTTGAATTTGTTGCATATGTATGTATGGATTGAATTGTAGAAAACAGCTATATCTGGAATGTAGTTTTGATAGTAGGAACGAATTTGGCAACAAATAATTTTTGTTGCCAATCTATCGTAATTTCGTCCCAGAATCTGGGACGAATCCGTGGATTCGTCCCAGAATCCCATATAAAAAGCAACGGATTTGGCAACGAAAATTTAATTCGTTGCCAAAATCGTTGCCAAATTTGAAACAAATATCTTATTCGTTGCAAAATTAGGGACTAACTTAGCAACAAAAATTAATTCGTCACTGAATTTGTCCCCAAATTCGTTGCAAAGTTTGCAACAAAAAAATTTTTCGCCCCAAATTTGTATGAAATATTGCAACAAATAAGGGTTTTTGTTGCAAATTTGGCGACGGCTTTGGCAACGAAAATAAAATTCGTTGCTAAATTTTGTTGCCAAATTCGTTGCCGATTTTGCAACAAAATTACTATTCGTTGGAAAATCATACGCAAAATTTGGGACAAAATTTGCAATAAAAAAAAATTCGACAAAATTTTTTGACCCCAAATTCGTTGCTAAGTTTGCAACAAAAAAAATTTTCGTCCCAAAATTATATGAAATATTGCAACAAATAAGGGTTTTTGTTGCAAATTTGGCGACGGCTTTGGCAACGTAAATAAAATTCGTTGCTAAATTTTGTTGCCAAATTCGTTGCCGATTTTGCAACAAAATTACTATTCGTTGGAAAATCATAATCTTTGCGACGAATTTGGGGACAAAAATTATTTTCGTCCCCAATTTCGTTGCCAATTTTGCAACAAACATAAATTTGTTCCAAAAGTCGGCATCAACTTGTTTGGGACGAAAAATTTTTCGTCCCAAATTTCGTCCCCAAATCTTTTGCAACGAATTTTTTTTATAAATTCGTCCCAAAATTCGTCCCAAAATACAGTAATTATTGTAGTGGTTAATGTCATTTCCTCTACACGTCATATGACAGATATCATTTTTTTATGAAATTTTGTTCTACGATTATATTTGTGCATATATGCGATGCATGTGTTGTAATAATTTAGAAAATTATTACGCTTCAGTTGTTTGTTTCCAAAATAAAAATTTAAAATGCGTATAGAAACACCCAACAAAATCCTCATACGACTAAGTATGTATTTATACCGACTTTAGATCCTATGACAAAGAAAGGAAAGAAATTTTAATTTATAGACCTCAATTTTTATCTTTTAAAGAAAAGGAAATTTCTTACCGGAAAAAGAAATTTATTGATAGAAATCGAAATTAATAAAATAAAATGTTGATATAGACAAACTCTAAAACATGAATAATAGAAATACCAAAAATACCCTAAATATCAAAAAATATAAATTATAAAAAATAGTTATAAAATCTTCAAAGGCTACGACAAGATTCTAAACATTGCTTTTGGAGCCCAAAACTTGACGGTTACAAGTTCTCCTATAATAAATATATATCTGATTTCAAATCCCAAGTTAAAAATTATAATTGAGTTGGTTCTGCATCAACTCTAAATCCACTTTATTGGAAATAGAGTAGCGCTTGGTCAAAATAGATTTAGTGTTTGTTTTTGAAATAACAACATTTGAACTGCTTAGATGTTTCATGCTTCCCTTAATTTTCTCCAATATTAGCCACAAGTAAAATCATATATAGTAGTAAGTAAAATTATGAGCATAGCCAAGCAAAAAAACAAAACAAAATAAAAAAATAAAACATAGCTTTCTCTTTGGCTTTAAAACTCCCATTATTTAACTTGAATCTCCTTTAGCAAAAAAAAAAAAACAAAACAAAACAAAAAGGAGAAGAGAAATAAACGACAAATAAAAATGTCCCTTAGGTACTCAGATTAATTTGGGTATACTAAGACGAAACTAATCCAAACATTGTAATAAAGTCATTACACTTATCTCAGACATTTTTTATTGTTCATCGCTAGATTATATGAAGAGAGATAAATCATAAAATTAATTTATAATCAACCATTAAGTGGCTAAAGGATTGGAGAAAAAATAATTCAAATAATTCTACAAAAGGTGAAATATATCGTATCCTTCTCCACACTATTTGGGGTTAAGGAGTAAATCAGAAAATCGAAGTTAGACATCATATAGAAAAATAATTTCTTAATCTTTGCCAAGATTCAATTCTTACTTAATTCTATAAATTTATCTTATGATAATCAACTGGACTCTGTCCTAAAACAAAAATGATCCAAACATGAAACTATGAATCAATTGATAACTACTTTGATTGAGTATAATTGGAAGACACTGTGCATTCGACTAGAACATTTTGTATGGTTCAAAATTGAGTAGTCCCACAAGTCGACTCTAAGCCATTAAAATTAATTAGTCTGACTCCGGGAGTCCTTCTGAACATTCTGTGACGAACAAAATATTTTTGAAATATTTTTCAAGGCTCGAATAATGTCTTGCGCTTACGTGTAGCATGCCTCACGTAAGCCCGTGCCATTTTGATTTATCCGATCCAGTTGAACTTCCCGCGCGCGGTTTCTTGCTCATAACCTGACTAAACAAGCTGACCGCGGTTTTTGAAATATTGTTGAACATTCTGTGACTGAACATTCTTGTTCGTAGCATACCCCCAACTGTTGCTTTCTACAACAGTTTAGCCAGTTAATTAAGTTGGTGACCAAGCTGACCAACCAGTATTTATCAGCATACATCCAAAACGATGACAGCCAGCCAACCACGATCACCATGCAGTGTCTCCCTCTGAACCATCTCCCTTGTCACGTCTGGACTCGTAATGACCAATTAGCTAGAAACCAAACAAGTTAATCTTTTAGGTTCACCTAAAATTATAATATCAATGATCAGAATAATGCAAATATTTAGAGAGAGAGAGAACGATCACAATTAATTATATTTCGTCATTCCATCTTGAGCACGTTACACTCCATCATATTCGTAGGTTAAAGTTAACAATATTAGCTCTAACTAACTAACCTACAAATTTAAGACAGGCTGAATGCGACCACGCACCACCCCGCCGGTAGGTCGTCCGATCACATTTATACATTGTTTATGTTTATCGATAACTAATCGTACCAAATCAATCTCTGTGAGCAAAATATATAAGGACGCTAGCAAACAGAACGGACATGGATGATCAGTTAATCAAAGGCAACAAGTCAATTGAGGCCATGGGCAGACAACTGACTCTTGTACTCGTTTCTCTTCTCTGCGTTGCACTCGCAGCAGATGCTGCCGTGGTGGAGCGCATCTTCCATGTACCGATCATTCTTTTTTTCCTCATTGTTATTTTTGTTTAATTTGTTGGAGATATATATTAATGAAGTGACTTGGAGTAATTGGGCATGCATCATGCAGGTGAAGAACTTGACGATCAGCCGGTTGTGCGAGAGAAGGGTCATCACTGCGGTGAACGGCAGCTTACCAGGTCCCACTCTTAAGGTTTCTGAAGGCGACACAGTAGTTGTTCATGTCATCAACGACTCCCCCTACAACATAACCATTCACTGGTACCTATATATCTTATGATCTGTTATTTTTAAAAAATAATAATAATAATTTTTAGTTAATATAATTTATGGCAATTAATGCAGGCATGGGATATTTCAGAAGCGAAGTGCGTGGGCGGACGGACCGAACATGATAACGCAGTGTCCCATCGTCCCCGGAAACAAATACGTGTACAAATTCAACGTGACGGAGCAGGAAGGCACGCTGTGGTGGCATGCACATGCCTCCTCTCTCCGCGCCACCGTCTACGGTGCGCTCGTCATCCGACCCCGGAACGCCTCTTACCCCTTCCCCAAACCCTACCGAGAAGTCCCCATTTTGCTCGGCGAGTGGTGGAATGCCAACGTGGTGGACGTCGAAACGCAGGCTTTCCTCTCCGGTGGCAGTCTGAGCAACGTCTCCGATGCGTTCACTATCAACGGGAGGCCAGGTCACCTGTACAAGTGTTCTAAAAATCGTAAGGACTTCAATTAACCCAAAATCATTTAATTTATTAATTTAATGTATTGATGCTTGAAGTCGCCTTTAATAAGTTTTCTTGGATGAGTCTAGTGGCTAGCGCATGAATATTATTATCATGAATCTCGATAAAGTCGAGGTAAATGTCTCCTTTATAGTCATTATTTTAAAATTAAGCTAATAGTCATCCGTGATTTACCTGTTCCGTGTTGGCCCTTGGACGGGTTGACGGTGGCGCTGGGGATGAGCGTATTTACCTTTTGCCACCTTGAAGCCGCCTTTAATGTCTCCTCAATCGGGATAGTACGATGATTAAGATAGGGTATTATCATACAAGATTTTAGGATCCAAACTGAGCGTGATGTACGTCCTCTATATAAACCTTGAAACAGATTGACGAGACCAGCGAGTCATCTTTTTTCACATATTGACGAGACCAGCGAGCCATCTTTTTTCACATATTGACGAGACCAGCGAGTCATCTTTTTTCACATGAAGCAGCATTTCATTTAATTTAATTTGCAGACGCCTACGAGCTTGAGGTCGTCGCCGGCGAGACGTACCTACTTCGCATCATCAACTCTGCAGTCAATAATCAGCTTTTCTTCAAGATCGCAAGCCACAGCTTCACTGTCGTCGCCGTCGATGCCAGTTATACCAACCCCTACCACACCGACGTGGTGGTCATAGCCCCCGGCCAGACTGTGGACGCCTTGATGATCGCCGATGCTCCTCCCTCGAGCTACTACATGGCCGCCCGAGCATATGCCAGCGCCGGCCTAGACGGCCCTCCTTTCGACAACACCACCACCACCGCTATTGTCCGCTATGCCAACTCCAGCAACCGGCCGTTACGTCCTTCGATGCCGAGCATGCCGGCGTTCGATGACACGCGGACGGCGCATCGGTTCTACACCAACTTAACCGGCCTTCTACGTCCGGAGACGCCCGCCGTACCTCTCCACGTCGACGAGCGCATGTTCGTCGCCTTCGGTTTGGGGGTCAGCCCGTGCGAGCCGAGCCAAGTGCTGTGCAACCGGAGTAGAGGTGCCATCACAGCCAGCATGAACAACGTCTCCTTCCAATTCCCCGCCTCCATATCGCTGCTGGAAGCTCACTACAACGGCCTCGACGACGGAGCTGTCTATACGTCTGATTTCCCAGACAATCCTCCGGTGATGTTTGACTTCACCGACGCGAAGCTCAACACCGACCCGACCTTGACCGCGCTTCTGTACACGGAGAAGGGGACGAGGGTGAAGAAAGTGAAGTACGGCGCGACAGTGGAGGTGGTGCTGCAGAACACGGCGATGATTGGGGCGGAGAACCACCCGCTGCACCTTCACGGGTTCAACTTCTTCGTGCTCGCGCAGGGCTTTGGAAACTACAATAATGCGACGGCGGCGCGGGACGGCTACAACTTGGTAGACCCGCAAGTGAGGAACACCATTGCAGTGCCGTTGAGGGGATGGGCCGTCATCAGGTTTGTGGCCAACAATCCAGGTATGTGTGTGTGTGTATATATATATATATGTGTACAAATCCTAGCTAGCTAATTATATATGTAATTAATTAATTAATTGTAGGAGTGTGGATTATGCACTGCCATCTGGAGCAGCATTTGCCGCTAGGGTTAGCGATGGCGTTTGAGGTAGAGGATGGAACGACGCCGGAATCGGTTCTTCCTCCGCCTCCTTCGGATTTCCCGACGTGCTAGGAAGGGCATGCATGCAAGGGAAGGCTAATTAGTTTAACAGCCTAGTTTGTGTTGGGGCATCTATTTTATATGTATTGATTCTTCGTGCTGCAATTGTTTGTATTCATTGTAATGGGTTTCCTTATTTATTTTTTTTTCCTTTTGAAAAATTAATCAAAAAATAATAATTACATACATATGTATGATGTAGTAGTTCAAGCAAATCAATGAAGACAACTTAGTTTTCGTACGTAGTATGCGTCGATGTGCATTTGGGTATGTTATGCATGTACAGGAGTGTAGAAGAACCGAGTAGAATTTAACGACATATATTCAAGCTTATTTAATCTGTTTTTATTAAAAATCTTATCAAGCTTGATCGAGATTGATCTTTTTTTTATCGAGTTCAACTAACAACGTTGATGTCCTTCTAAATTTAGTTAAATATTTATTTAATAGATGATTAAAAAAATTATAAGTTAGTTGACTGTCTATACAAATCAATTTTTTTTATTTGAGTTTATTGCCTATTCAGCTATACCATTAGTGACTCAACTGTCTATTGACTTTGAATTCAAAACACACGTTGGTTTCTTGATAAGTCCTGTGTGTATTAAAAATATAAATCAGAATTAAAGTTATTTAATATTATCTATATGAATATTAGAGGATTCATGAATAACTCTTTGGATGATGTATGTACATCATTTAATATTGGTTCGTGTATTTATGTAGATACATCTTGGGTACTCCCTATAAATACTCTATGTATTTAGCAATTTAGATATGAAGAAAATAAGAAAAAGTAGTTTCCTCTCATCTTGAGTGTTATAGTATTTTTCTTTTTTTTTTATGCTCTTCATCTGTTAATAAAGTGGTATCAGAGCCACCATTTGTGTTTAGAGACAAAGCTTGAAGAAAAATGTCGAATGAAACCTCATTTGTTGTTTCATCTCTCACCAAGGAAAATTATGATAATTGGTGCATAAGAATGCAAGCTTTGCTTGGATCATATGAAGCTTGGGATCCTGTGGAGAATGACGTTGATGAAAATGTGGCATCCGCCAAGAAGAAGGACCAAAAGGCGCTTACCCTCATCCATCAAAGTTTGGATGAAAAGATGTTCGAGAAAGTTGCTTCGGCAACTACTTCCAAGCAAGCATGGGAAACTCTTCAAGCTTCATTTAAAGGTGTTGATAAAATGAAAAAGGTACGTCTCCAAGCATTGAGAGGAGAGTTTGAATCTCTACGCATGAAGGATTCCGAATCCATTTCAGATTATTTCTCAAGAGTATTGGCTGTCACAAATCAATTGAAAAGATATGGAGATGATATAAAAGATGATCGAATTGTTGGGAAAATTTAATTATATCGTGGTTGCCGTCGAAGAGTTTAAAGATCTAGACACCATGACCGTTGATGAACTTGCTGGATCTTTACAAGCACACGAAGAAAGATTGATAAAACCGGTTCAAGGATCGGTTGAACAAGCTTTGAAAGCAAAGCTATCATTGAAGGACACAAACCAAGGCACATCCCAAAGAGGTCGCGGACGTGGAGGATCTCGAGGGCAGGGCCAAGGTCGGGGTCGTGGTCATGGAAGAGGTGGACGAGGTGACAAAAACACCTCATATAATAATGAGAGGAGTCAAAACTTCAATCAAAGAAGAAGTCGTGGAAGAGGTAAAAGTCGTGGAAGAGGTAAAAGTCGTGGAGCCCATCAAATGAGGTATGACAAATCTGAAGTTGAGTGTTTTACTTGTCATCGTCTTGGCCACTATTCTTGGGAATGTAGAAATAATATGGAGGAGACAAATAATTTTGCGGAGAGCAATGATGCAAAAGAAGATTTGGGCCCTACTTTGCTTCTAGCTTGCAAAAATGATCAAGATGAGAATGAGAGTACATGGTATCTTGATTCCGACGCAAGTAGCCACATTTGTGGAAGAAGAAATTTGTTCGTGGAACTTGATGAATCAACCGATGGAGATATAACTTTTGGCGACTCTTCGAAAGTTCAAGTGAAAGGAAAAGGTACGATTTTGATTCGTTCAAAATATGGGAGTCATCAATTAATTTCCAATGTGTTTTATGTGTCGGCCATGAAAAGTAACATTTTGAGTTTGGGTCAATTATTGGAAAAGAATTATGATATTCACCTAAAAGATAAATACTTGACGTTGAAAGATGAAAGTGGAAGATTGCTTGCTAAGGTGCCCATGACAAAGAACCGAATGTTTTTGCTAAATATTCAAAGTGATGCTCCTATGTGTTTGAAATCTTGTTTCAAAGATTCATCTTGGCTATGGCACATGAGATTTGGACATTTGAACTTCGATGGGCTGACAATGATGAGCCGACGAAGAATGGTGAAAGGATTGCCTTCCATAAACCATCCTAATCAACTTTGTGAAGGATGTCTTTTTGGCAAGCAAGCGAGGAAAAGTTTTCCTAAGGAGTCTTTAACAAGGGCTCAACATCCATTGGAGTTGATACACTCGGATGTGTGCGGACCAATCAAGCCATCATCACTTGGTGAGAATAATTACTTTGTGCTTTTCATTGATGACTATTCTCGGAAAACTTGGGTGTATCTTTTGAAGGCAAAATCGGAGATGTTTGGAACCTTCAAAAGGTTCAAATTATTGGTGGAGAAACATAGTGGCTATCAAATCAAAGCTCTTCGGTTCGATAGAGGTGGAGAATTCACATCTAATATTGAATTCAAGATTTTCTGTGAAGAAAATGGCATTCATCGTCCCATGACGACTCCATACTCACCACAACAAAATGGAGTAGCAAAGAGGAAGAACCAAACTATTCTCAACATGGTGAGGAGTATGTTAAAGAGCAAAAATATGCCGAATAAATATTAGGTCGAAGCTATCTCTTGTGCAGTATACTTGATAAATCGGTGTCACACCAAAAGTGTTCATGGTATGACGCCTCAAGAAGCTTGGAGTGGATACAAGCCAAGTGTTTCACACTTAAGGGTTTTTGGAAGCATTGCCTATACGCATGTTCATGATGAGAAAAGAACAAAGCTTGATGACAAAAGTGCAAAGTATCTCTTCATCGGCTATGATCAAAACTCTAAAGGGTGCAAGTTGTATAATCCAGGCAATGGGAAGATTGCCATGAGCAGAGATGTTGAGTTTGATGAAGCAGGTGTTTGGGAGTGGAGTACTACAAAGAAAGAGAGGGGATATAGTTCTTTCCTTGATGATGATGAGGGAGAAGAAGGCATGGCACCACCTAATACTCCACCACCAACACCTCCGCCACAAGATTCACAAACAAATGAAGCAAGCTCGAGTGAAGGACCTCGAAGATTCAAAAGTTTGAGTGACATTTATGATGCCACTAAAGAGGTAAATTTTAGTGATTTTACTCAATTTTGCTTACTAGCAGAAATTGAGCCTATAAGTTATGACAATGTCGCTCATGATAACAAATGGAGAAATGCCATGAATGAAGAAATCAAGACAATCACAAAGAATGATACATGGGAGCTAGTATCATTACCGAATGGCAAGAACACAATTGGCGTGAAGTGGATGTACAAAATAAAGAGAAATGCACAAGGCAAGGTTGAAAAATACAGAGCAAGATTGGTTGTCAAGGGGTACAAGCAAAAGGTCGGAATTGACTATGATGAGGTATTTGCACCTGTTACTCGTCTTGAAACAATTCGGTTGATCATTTCTATTGCAGCTCAAAACTGTTGGAGAATCCATCAAATGGATGTAAAATCCGTATTTTTGAATGGAGACTTGGAGAAAGAAGTCTATATTGATCAACCTTTGGGTTATGTTGTGCCTAATGAAGAAAATAAAGTGCTAAAATTGAAGAAGACTCTCTATGGCTTGAAGCAAGCCCCTCGTGCTTGGAATAGTAGAATTGATAAATATTTTCAAGCAAATGGTTTTATCAAGTGTCCACATGAACATGCTCTCTATGCAAGGAATGATACAAATGGTGATATGTTACTTCTTTGCTTGTATGTGGATGACTTAATTTTTACAAGGAATAATCCAAAGATGTTTGAAGATTTTAAGAGAGCTATGACAAAGGAGTTTGTGATGACGGATATTGGCATAATGTCCTACTATCTTGGGATTGAAGTGAAGCAACGAAATGATGACATATTTATTTCTCAAAAAGGATATGCTAAAGAAATTCTCAAGAAGTTTGATATGAAAAATTGCAAGCTGGTCGGGACACCTGTGGAATGTGGAATCAAGCCACACATGAATCAAGATGGTGAAAAAGTTGATCCAACTTTATTCAAGAGTCTTATTGGAAGCTTGAGGTATCTAACCTGTACTAGACTAGATATTCTTTTTGGTGTTGGACTTGTGAGTTGTTACATGGAAGCTCCTACTACTTCACATTTGAAAATTGCCAAAAGAATTCTTCGCTACATCAAAGGTACAATTAATTATGGTATCTTGTATGCTTTCTCAGACGACTTTATGCTTGTTGGCTATTGTGATAGTGATTAGGCCGGTGATATTGATAGTCGAAAAGTACTATTGGGTTTGTTTTCTTTATGGGAAATTCAGCTTTTACTTAGAATTCTAAGAAGCAACCTATTGTGACTCTTTCTACTTGTGAGGCGGAGTATATAGCTGCTACTTCTTGTGTTTGCCATGCTATTTGGCTAAGGAGTTTGTTGAAAGAATTGAATCTGTCACAAGAAGATCCGACGAAGATTTATGTTGATAATAAATTTACAATTGTATTGACCAAGAATCTGGTGTTTCATGAAAGAAGCAAGCATATTGATACAAGGTATCATTTTATTCGAGATTGTATATCGAAGGAAGAAGTGAATCTTGAATACGTGAAGTCACAAGATCAAGTTGCCGATATCTTCATGAAACTAGAAACTTGATGTTTTCAAGAAACTTTGTTTTTTACTTGGAGTAATGAATCTGGTTTAAGAGGGGATGTTGAAAATATAAACCAGAATTAAAGTTATTTAATATTATGTGCATGAATATTGGAGGATTCATGAATGGCTCTTTGGATGATGCATGTACATCATTTAATATTGGTTCATGTATTTATGTAGATACATCTTGAGTACTCCCTATAAATACCCTATGTATTTAGCAATTTAGATATGAAGAAAATAAGAAGAAGTAGTTTCCTCCCATCTTGAGTGTTATAGTGTTTTTTTTTTATGCTCTTCATCTGCTAACACTGTGCCTCTGTTGCAAGAAAACTATCCTCATTGGTGACTAGGAGCTTGTCTTTTCGTAGTTTTTTTTATCAATCGTTCTTGTTTACAAATTTAGTACGCAACGAAAACCAAAAGACAAATAAAGAAGCTAAGGAAGCATAATCACAATACGAGGATTTTTATATGGTTTAGAATCTTGGATTCCTATACGACTGATGTCTCACAAGGAATTCACTATTTTTCTCCTTCTTCAATACCTTTTGAAGATGAAGAATTTTTACAACAATACAAAATAAATAACAAAAATAACAATGCGGTAAATAAATAAGTACAACACTTGATTGGCTTGTCCGATCCTGTCCGGAAATGGAGATAATGATAAATTGGGGATATAGCTCGAAGGTTGACGAAGCGAAGACTCCTCGTAGTCCTGCAGCACAAAAGCGTCAGTGTCGGTCGAGAAGAGGTTCTCAGTGTTGGCCCTCTGATACTCAAGTCTGCCTCCGGTGATGTAGAAAAGTGAAAAATTGTAGCAAAAACATGTAAAAAAAAGAAGTTGTGCATATCTCCGTTCGTAAATGAGAACATTCTTTTATAGTACCACTGTAGTGTATGTACATGCATCTCAAAGCGTAAACACGTTTTCCTAGGCATCCTAGAAAAAGATAAGTCAAAAAGTATCCCTGACATCATTCCTTAAGTAGTCATGCAACTCTTTAATGTAACAACTTAGAAGCCTCTAAAGTATGATTTACCTGCTGGACATGGTCTGCTGTTAGCGGCACAAACTCCCAAAAGGATATGATAAGATAACTAGTGGTCACATACATAGTCGACTAGTCGTTGCTCGGCCATATAGTCCCAGCCTGAGCATATTGAATAGATCTATTGCCCTGCTTTTCGTTTGGTCGTATTGTTGTCAGAGGGATGCCCTTTGTCTGACCGAACATGCCTCGATCGCGCTCGAGGGTAGTGGTTCGGAGGAGTTGCTTGGCTATTAGCCTTATTCACGGGCTTTCAAAGAGCGGTTGTTCAGACCTACTTTGGGCCGACTGGATGGTCGCGCCGTTCGACTTAATCGGTTTACTTCATGGGCATAGACCTTTGACTGTTCTAACTTTGGCCTCCACATCAACCACATTTTTTCTACTTTGACTCATTGACCGGCCCCTCTTCATTACCGTATTATCCTATATAGACCGTGAATGCAACAACACTCTCCTTGGATGGACACAAGTAGAGTAGTAGAAGGAAAGACACGCCTGTTTCTTCATCCAAATACACTATGCTAACTAGGTTTTCCTATCATCATATATACTATGTTGATTGGGTTTTACGGTCACCAATCACCTATAGGTCACCTGGATCTTTGTACATTAGCTTGATTGAACTTTTTCTTTGCCATGTAAGCATTTGGATGAAGTCTAAGCTTGTCAAATAATCTGATCACTTGAACCAAATTTGAGGTCGCTCAAACATTCGGTCGGCCAAAAAGCCATTCCTATCGCCCAAAAGTGCAATTTCAATATTATAAACATCATACAGATTATGGATATGTCTGGTATCTCATCTTGTCTCCCTGGTGCTCAAAGTTCCCAATTTCTTTTTCCTTGTAATTGTAAGGTGCTATTTGTTAAATTAACTAGACGAGAGGGAAGAAATAATAAAAAAAAACTTCTTCTATATAGTATATAGAGAGGTAATATATACTTGTTAATTGACAAAGTAATAAAACAAACTAGTTAATTAATTTATTCTAATAATTATTACATTCTAATTTTGATTTAGTTAATTTATTCTAATAATTATTACATTCTAATTTTGATTTAGTTAATTTATTCTAATAATTATTACATTCTAATTTTGATTTAGTTTGTTAAATAATTCTCTTTTACCCCCGACAAATTTAACAGGAGATCGTTGACATTGAGTTAGGTTGCTAGCTTGTTGAAACGTTATTTAGATAATGACTTAGTAAAGATATTAACAATTTGATCCTCCGTAGAAATATAAGAGATTGATAATTGTTGAGTTATCACACGTTCTCGAACAAAATGAAAATCAATTTCCATATGTTTTGTATGAGTACGAAAAATTAGATTTGCTGTGAAATATGTTAGTCCAATATTATAACACCAAATTTTTGGTGCAATATTTGATGCAAAATGAAATTCAAAGAGAAATGATTGAAGTCAAATAATTTCAGACGTTGTATTTGCTATAGCTTTATATTCTGCCTCAGTGCTTAAACGAGATACCGTAAATTACTTTTTCGAATTCCATGAGATAAGGTTCCATCCAAGAAATATTGCATATCCATTGCTAGAGCATATATCTTCAAGAAAACTTGCACAATCTACATTACTATAGGCATATAAATCTTGAGACGATTGGCAATATAGAAGAAAATCATGTAGAATAGTAACTTTAAGATAACGAAGTATTCTTTTAACATTATTCTAATTTTGTTCAGTTGGAGCATGCAAGAATTGATAAACATAATTTACTGCAAAGGTAATATCGGGGCGTGTGATAGTGACATATTGTAAGGCTCCAATAATACTTCGATAAATCTGTAGATCAGACAGAGCAGGAGAGGATGAAATTGTAGAGTTGTTTATAGCAATTGGTGTAGAGACCGAACGTGCTCCATTCATTTTAGCTCTTTGGAGAAGTCTAGTAATACATTTACTCTGAGAAAGAAGATAGTCTTCCTCATGTGGAATAAGTTCAATACCAAGAAAAAAATTAGCAATATCTAAATCTCGAGTTGGAAAGTCTTGATTGGGAAGACTTAATAAAGTTAGGATACCCTTGTGATCATTGTCGGTTATTAGGATGTCATCCACATAAATAAGAAAAAATATTACAGATCCATCATTATATCTGTGGAATAGAAACGAGTCAGTCTTTGATTCGAAAAATCCTTGAGCTTGTAACCAATTAGATAATCGATGAAACCATGTACAAAAAACTTGTCGAAGACTATATAAGGATTTCTTGAGTTGGCAAACATGAGATGGAAACTGTGGATAAATAAATCCAGGTTGTTGCTCCATAAATATAGTTTCCTTAAGATGACTATGAAGAAACGCATTTGAAATGTCTAATTGTTGTACAGGCCAATTAGAACTAACAACTATCGATAATAATAGTCTGACATATGTAATTTTGATGATTGAGCTAAAAGTGTTATTGAAGTCAATACCAGGTTGTTGACTAAATCCTTTCGCTACAAGTCGAGCTTTGTACCATTCAAGAGAATCATCAACTCAATGTTTAAGATGGAATACCCATTTAGAGCCCACATATTCATGGAGGGAGTACGCAGAACTATGCTCCATGTTTCATTGCGAAAAAGTGTATCAAATTATATAGCTATTGCACTACGCCAATTTGGATCCTTGCTTGCTTATGTAAAACAAGTTAGTTCGATAGATTTTGAAGAGACCACTAGAGCTCATGGAAGGGGATGTCGAGTTATCATCGGTAGACATCGTGCATATATGTCACTTAAGGGAAGCATACGATGGGGAGGATTATCATCTGAATCACTTGTTAATGGTGACAAAGAAGTAGACTGACATGGTGATGATGGACTTATAGTATCTTCGATTGGTGAAGCTTCAAAGATTGGATCAGCAACTTAAGGTTATTTTGATGGTATATGAGAATTAATAGAGAGCTCCGGAGTAGGACCTAGGATGTCATCACTTCTGGCAATATTAGATGGCATCAAGAAGGTGCCACTTGTATATAGGGGAGAATAGCTCATCGGACGCTCGTTGCTTGTTTCTTTGATGATGATTTACAGCGAATAGTCTTCACAACAAGCTCATAATGCTAACAATAGAATTTACTTGGTATCCACCTCAAGAAGATGTGACTAATCCAAGGATCCACACACTACACACACTCCACTAATCAAAACACTCCTTCTCAGTAACTACCGAAGACGGAGAAACCTTGTACAAACTCTCAGTACAAGAAGAAAGAAAAAGGAGGCAAATACAAGTAAAATCTTACAAGATTTACAACATGAAATCCTAATTCTAGTTTCTTCTTCTTGTGTGGAACGCCTCTTGATCCTGGAAGTGCAGCAACACTTTGCTCCAAGAAAGTTTCAAGAACTAGCGTAAATCTTTGAGAGTGATCGCTGGAAGTGGAGTGGAAAAACTGCGGAGAAAGACGTTCACCAACGGCTTTATCCTGTGCAACGGTCATCTCCCAATCGATCGGTTGATCGATTGGGGAGGTTGGATCGATCGGCTAATCAATTCAGCCTTCTTCTGTGGTCTCTGGAAAATATCTTAATCGATCTACCGATCGATTCAGTCTTTCTCGCTATCACGCGAGAAAAACCAGCCCCCAATCGATTGGTCGATCGATTGGATGTGCCCAATCGATTGGTTGGTCGATTGGGAGGTGTTATGTGCCTGTGACAAAGGCTCCCAATTGATCAATCGATCGATTAGGCCGCTGCTTGTCGCAGCACAGTGCCAATCGATTGGTTGATCGATTGGTCTCCCCTTAACTTGCTTAAATCAAGTCTAGGGTCCCCAAATCCACCATCCAATCAACCATGACCTGTTGGAACCTCATGCCTAGTATCCGGTTAACCTTGACCTACTAGAACTCCTTCACCAAGT
The DNA here is from genome assembly GCF_018446385.1 of Zingiber officinale. Taxonomy (NCBI): domain Eukaryota; kingdom Viridiplantae; phylum Streptophyta; class Magnoliopsida; order Zingiberales; family Zingiberaceae; genus Zingiber; species Zingiber officinale. The sequence continues at coordinate 135,930,083 of NC_056000.1, read as the reverse complement.
GCCCGGTCAATCCCTTTGACCCACTTGGATTTTTCTCCTTATGTCAAGTGTCCAGTCAACCTTGACCCATCAGGATTTCCTCGTGCTAAGTATCCAGTCAATCATTTGACCTACTTAGACTTCCTAACACCAAGTGTCCAGTCAACCTTAACCCACTTGGATTTTCACATGTCTGGCTTCACTCACCAAGACTTTCACCTAGCTTCATTCACTAGGATTTTCCTCTGCCTGACTTCACTCACCAAGACTTTTACCTAGCTTCACTCACTAGGATTTTCACCTAGCTTCACTCACTAGGATTTTCACCTAGCTTCACACACCAAGATTTTCTTCTGTCTGGCTTCACTCACCAAGACTTCCAACTACCTAACCTCCAGTTTGGACTTTTCCAGTCAAGTATCCGATCAACATTGATCTACTTGACTCTTCTTCACACCAATCTGGTCAAACCCTAGCTAGAGGGGAATTACACCAGCAATTTCCCCAATCGGACGATTGTACCTGTAATCTCCATGTATTGTCAAACATCAAAACCCAAACATCAAGACTCAGGCTTGAGCCAACTCAAGCCTAGTCAACCTGGTTAACCTTGATCCAGGGGATATTGCACCAACACGAAGAAGCTACTTCAAAAGGGAATAGAGATTATCAAAAGTAATATGTTGTGAAATATAAATTCATCCTGTTAGTATATATACAAGTAACGATAACCATGATGCAAATTGCTATAACTAAGGAAAATACATTATAATGAATGAGAGTCAAATTTGTGTTTAGAGTAAAGGTGTAACCACGGATAACATGTGCAACTAAAAATTCAAAGGAAAGTGTAATCAAGAGTTGGATTCTAAAGTTTTTCAAAAGGATACTTATAATTGAGCAATGGAGTAGGAAGTTGATATGTGAGATATATGGCAATGCTAACAGCTTTATCCTAAAATTTACACGGAACTGATGCATAATGAAGAAGAGCTAAGGCAGTTTCAACTATATGTTTATGTTTTCTCTCAGCAGAGTCATTTTATTTTGGAGTATGAGGATAAGAGATTCGATGAACAATTTCACAAGAGATAAGATGATAATGGAGAGCTTAGTATTCACCTCCCCAATCAAAATTAAAAGAGAGTAATTTACAATTAAAATATCGTTCCACTTGACTTTGAAAATTATAGAATATGTTTAATAAATCAGATTTCCTTTTCATAGGATAGAGCTAAGTATATTTACTAAAATAATCAATGAAGATAATATAATATTAGAAACCTTGGTTAGACAAAATAGGTGCAGACCCCAAATATCTGAATGAATTATTTTAAATGGAAAATTAAAAACATGGTCGGATGAAGAAAAAAGGTAGCTTATGATTTTTAAATTCCATGCAAGCCCTACATGAATGAGATGAAGAGGAGGTAAAGGAAGTAGGTAAACTATATCTATTGATAATCAACTAAACAATGCAAAGAGAAAGATAACCAAGTCGAGCATGTCGAGCTGGTTTATTTGTGTGTTCACCAATAAAAGCTTTGATTGAAGAACTTTGAAGATAGTAGAGGTCAATTTTGATTCTCCCATAAAACACAATAGTTTTTGTTTCTCTATCTTTTATAAGATAATGATTATTGATAAGGGTTATGGCGAGCGGGTTCATAAGATGATGTCGATATTAAAGTCAGGGTTAGGTGGTAGTCAAGGTTAGGACAGGGTAATGTTCATTACCTGGTTCTGTTGATCGCCCCGCATCAAAATCTTGGAAGAGTCCCCGAACGTTTCCTGAGCAGGATGCTCGGATGGGACCGACCGATTATAAACTCAATTGAATATAAGGTTTATAGTGTGCGCTCGACCGAGCAAAACCTGGGTGAGCTTAAGGGTACTCAGCCTTATAAAACTCTTAGCATACGATCAGTTGGATGAAGGTCGAGCGAACATAAGGCTGCTTGTGTGTGTTCAACCAGGCAAAGCCCGGGCGAGCTTAAGGATACTAAGCATATAAAACTCTTAGCATACAAGCAGTCAGGCGAAGGTCCATCGAACATAAGGTTGTTGGGGCGGTTAGTACTAACGGTCTAACTCAATTTTGATGAATGACAAAGTAGGTTAAGTTAGTTTCATATTAATCTAACACTTCTACGAAGTGTACAGGAGAAGCCCAGACGGGTCGACGGGCCGACCTGACGTCTGGCATGAAGTCCAGCTAGGTTGACGGGCCCACCGGATAGTTGGCACGAAGTCCAAATGGGTCGACGGGCTGACCAGACGTTTGGCACGAAATCCAACTAGGTCAAAAGGCCGATCGGATAGCTAGCACGAAGTCCAGACGAGTCGAAGGGCTGACCGGATGCCTGGCAAGTAAGTTGAGGTAAGTCACTGGAGGGGAGTGACTGTGAGGACGCATTCCCGGGAATGGAACATTAGGTGTCGATCCAACTTAGATCCATTTCGGAAATCTAAGTTGAAATCGTGACTAGATTCTGATCTCGAGGAGAAAAAAATCTAACTACTACTTTTATTACTCTTATAACTTAACTGTGCTAACACTTTGTTTTGCAGGGTAGTTTTGCATTTTTCCTCAGGCTAATGTTTTTTGCAGGTTGCTTAAAAAATAATGGTCCAAATGCTCAGAAGGGATCCAGGCGTCCGGGATGCAAAAATTATCCCCAGTTGCGTCGCAACATGGAGCTTCATGTGTGGATGGGCTACGTCACACTCCAGGCGCCCGGAAGGGATCAGGGCGCCCCGAGCCTCCTATATAAAGAGGGTGAGGCCTGGAACAACGAACGATAAGATCTTCCAACGATTGATCTGCTGTGCTACGCTCCTGCGACGCTGCGAAAGCTCTTCCGACAACGCGCCCTGGTTTTATTTCTTTTATTGTCGGTAGTTTTTATTTAAAAGCAACTGTACTTTCAATTGTAAAACAATTATTCGAATTGCTAGTGGATTGCCCAATGAAAGCACTCAACGAGTGCGGACCTTGAAGTAGGAGTTGACCAAGGCTCCGAACCAAGTAAAAAGGTTTGCGTTAGCATCGTACTTTTTCATTCTCAATTTTTCCGCTGCTTACTCTACGACTTTCCGATCGATATTCACCCCCCCCCCCCTCTATCGAATTACAACAATCCAACAAAGGTTTCCTGTGTGCGCTCAACCGGGCAAAACTCGGGCGAGCTTAAGGGTACTCAACCTTATAAAACTCTTAGCTTACGATCGGTCGGGTGAAGGCCGAGTGAACAAAAGGCTTCCTGTGTGCGCTCAACTAGGTAAAGCCCAAACAAGTTTAAGAGTACTCAGTCTTATAAAACTCTTAGTATACGATCGGTCAGGTGAAGGTCGAACAAACATAAGGCTTCCAGTGTGCGCTTGATCGGGGAAAGCCCGAATGAGCTTAAGGGTACTCAGCCTTATAAAACTCATAGCATACGATTGTTGGAGTGTATACTAAAAGCCTAGTTTTTGTATATATTTATTTTTTAAATAAAATAATCGCATTGGTCAATATGAGCATTTATTTGTTAAATGTAATTGTTCAATTAATTTATATAATAGATAACATGGAGTGTGGTGTTACACTCAGAAGATCATGTTGTCAATTCTCTATAAATTATAAACAGTTACTCACGACTAAGATGGAAAGGAACAAACCATCAGAATAGTCGTAGTGTAATTAAGTATTAGTTTATCTTGACTAATAAATTACACTGATACACTTTAAGTGTATTGAGTAGGACCATTTAGGTAAGTTCTTTTTGTACTGACTTAGTAAAAGAACTAGACCTTAGTTATTATGGAAGTGTGTGCTCTTAATCCTAATATAATAACAAGCACATATATTTAATGTTTATTTCTTTAACTTATCAAAGGGTGAGGTTTAGCTTGATAAATCAATATGTCCGATACGTTGGGAAATGATATTACTTATAGTGTGTATTGTTGATTATAAAAGGAATCTGTGGCCTAGCTATCTAGGTTGAGATTGTCCCCAAGAGGAGCTCATAAGGATTGTCATGTTAAACCCTGCAGGTAGACTTAGTCCGACATGACAATGAAGTTGAGTGGTATTACTTTGGAGCTAGATATTAATTAAGTGAGTTGTCAGTAACTTACTTAATTAGTGGGCATTTGTTATCTTAAACACAGGGAGACTAACACACTCATAATAAGAAGGAGTCCATAATGTAATTTGGGATTGGTGCGGTAGTGCGGTAATAACTCTCTTGTGGAATGAGTTATTATCGATAAACTTGAGTTGTGTGTTCTGGGCGAGCACGGGATACTCAAGCTCATTGGAAGGCCAAAACCAATTTCTCCTCTAGGTCCCTGTTGTAGCCTTATTATAGCCTCAAGTCCATCCAAATGTAAGGCTCTTCTTGGTGTCCAAGAAGTGGGTCGGTCCAATGCTTGGTGACCAAGCAAGGGTCGGCCACATCCTCTTTATAGGGGTCGGCCCTTTGCTTGGTGACCAAGCATGAAGGGGTCGGCCACAATATTCAAACAAGGAGGGTTGTTTTTGAATTTTTAAAATCTTCTCTTTGTAGAAAACTATAAGTTTTAAAAGAGAGATTTTAATTTTAAAAAACTTTCCTTATTTGAATTTGGCCACATGTTTTAATAGAGAGTTTTAAAAGTTTTAAAACTTTCCTTTTTTAACCATCCTCATGGTTTAAGAAAAAAAGGGAGAAAAGTTTTAAAATTAAAATTTTCTATCATCATGTTAAAAAAGAAAATTTTGTAAGAGAAGTTTTAAATTTTAAAACATGGTTTTAATTTTTAAAACTTTCCTTTTTTAACTCCTACTTTAGGAAAGAAAGCTTGTAAAATTTTATAAAAAATATATTTCCTTTTTCCCCTTGATGAGGTGGCCGGCCACCTTGCTTGGTGCCCAAGCAAGTGGCCGGCCATATTAAAATTAATTAAAATCATCACAAAATTAAAATTAGTGATTGATTCAATCAAGAGGAAAGGAAAGGAAAAAGGAAAAACTCTTGGATGATTTTATTTTTTGAAAAAAGTTTTTCCTTATTTGTCTTAGGCAAGTAATATAAAAGAAGTGGTGAGGGGACTTCATGAGACATAACTCTTATTCTTTTGCTTGGAGACTCTCTTGGTGGTCGGCCCCTCTCTCCCTCTCTTCCCCCTTTGCTCTCTTTTCTATTGTGGTGGTGGTGGCCGAATATTACAAGGAGGAGAAGCTCTTTTGGGTGGTGTTCATCTTGGAGGATCGTCGCCTACACGAAGTTCAAGGCGAGGCGAGGAATACGGAAGAAGATCTCGAGGTCATTAGCTTACAAAGAGAATGTATAACTAGTAATTTTCTTCCGCATCATACTAGTTATTTTCTTTGTAAGAATTCTAAATACAAGAGACAATTAGATCTAGTTTTTCGAATTTATTTTCGAGTTTGTGTTTTCTTCTTTTTCGAATTTGTGATTTGATTGTTCTTTTTGGTTAACCTAGAGTTATTTAAGGAAATTAAATATTAGTTTTCCTTAAAATACTTTGTCTAGGCGATTGTGGTTGCTCCCATATCCAAGAAGGTCATATGTCTCGTCATGCAGTCCTGGAAGTCAATTTTGGAAATTAATATTTAATGAAATTAATAACTTAGGTAGATTTGAATCAATAGTATTAAGTTTCGCTTGCAATTCAAATCTAAACCATTAAGAACAGATAAGTTAAATTTGGAATCAATGATGTTAAGTTCCGTCTGTGATTCCTAATTTAACTTCTAAAGAACACAATAGGTTATTTAAGGAAAGGTTCGATACTTGTACAAAAAAAATTTGTACGGTGGAACCGGTACGTTTTCCTAGAATTAACCAACAATGATCGGCCGGGTGAAGGCCGAGGAACATAAGGCTTTCTGGGTGCGCTCGACCAGGCAAAGCCAGAACGAGCTTAAGGGTACTCAGTCTTATAAAACTCTTAATATAGGATCAATCTGGTGGAGGCCGAGCGAATATAACGCTTCCTGTGTGTGCTCGACCGGACAAAGCCCGAGCGAGATTAAAGGTACTCAATCTTATAAAACTTTTAACATACAATTGACCTAGTTCTATATAAGTATTTTCACTAGTTATCAGGATGAATCAAAAAACATTCTCAACAAATGATTCATTAATCAAATGTTCTTACGTCAACTACCCATTCAAATGAAAATTTGTAGAAAATTTAACCGTTAATTGGTCAAAGTTGAAATTCAGTCCTTATCTATCTAGGAAATATTTTCTAGAAGGCATTCTGCCGCTGCACTGTTGCCCGGGTTAAAGTATCCTTTTATTGATTATGTGGGTCTTAAGTTGGACGAGAATTAATTTGGTTCTTTTGATGAGAAGATCAGAGTGGGTCTAAGAGGATTTAGAGTGGTATATTAGTAAAAAGGGATATCTAATTTCGGTGATAAAATTAAAAGGAGGGCCTCCTTTCACAATTTTACATATATATATATATATATATATATATATATATAAACGAATCTATTTTTTTTTTTTTAAAAGACAATGATCTTGTCTGTATAGCATAGACAATCAATATATGACATCTATAGCGTAATAATTAGGAGTTAATTCTTAGAAACTGATGATATGAAATTTATCTCATCATATGTCTAACGTCTATGAATTTATATTTAGCTCTCTCCATATCTATGAAGTTTATACTAAAGATTATTAAGGTAACAGATTTACCTTTTTATAAGGCAATGATCTCATCCTAGGACTACAATATAGTGGAAGGGTGGTAAGTTGTCACATAAGTATCTGTGATTTGATCCCCAGTTACAACATATTTACAGAAATTTTTCCTCCAAATAGGATAGGCAATCATGGGATGGTAGTTTTCTAGACCATCCGCTGCGAACGCTTTCAGATTTACGCCTAACGATATTACTTGGGCAATACTCTCAGTCCTCACAAAGAAAAAAATTCTTCCCATGAGCACAGATCTCTTGGACCACTTTTTTGTGGTCCAGGGGATGTGTCACTCGCATTTGCGGCCGGATCGTGACCGCGATTCGACCGCAAATGGTTGTGATCCCTTCCTGGGTTCACCGTCCCCACCAGGTTATAATTTTTGTTCAGAGTGGGCGGCCGGAGGCCGCCCGAAGGCCTCTGGTGGTGGATAAGTGGCTAGGTTACTAGGCGGTGAGCCAGAGTGTCCTCCAGCTGCCCGCTCCGAACAAAAATTATAACCTAGTGGAGATGGTGAACTCAAGAAGGGATCGTAACCATTTGCGACCGGATCGCGACCACGATCCGACCGCAAATGCGAGTGGCATATCCCCTGTACCATAAAAAGTGATCCAGGAGATGCCACGATCCGATCATAAATATGAGTGACATATCCCTTAAAAATGATCCAAGAAATCCTATCTCTTCTTCCCAGACCTTAATCTCTTAACAATCTGCTATAAATTAATCATATAATTTATTTTCACTCGTATAGCCTAAAGACATAATTCTCGTCCTTTTCTTATCTCCGTATTTCTTATTAATTATCTTATTAAATAAATTATATACGGTCAATATTTTGAGGCATAAAACCACATTTGAGATCAAAAAAGAATTTTGAAATGACTTTTTTATTATTTTTGTTTACAAAATCATGGTATACCTTATTTATTTTATCATTTTATTAGTTATTTAAATCATTGAAGGGAAAAAAAAACAAAAGCTAAAAACGCATTGGCTTTGGAAAGAACTTCAATACATTAGGGTGCCTAAACAACCAGTGACTTAGCAAGCGACCAACATAGCTTAAGCTATTTTAACAAATGCATTCAGCAAGAAATCAAGAATCTTCAATAGATTGCTTGAGTTATCCACTAGCACCTGTTCTCCGGCCTCATAGATGCCTTGCTTTTAACTAAGCACGCCTCATTCAATCAAAAAAAAAAGGCCATGAGACGCAACTCAATTCAGCTCGAGAGTAACCTTAATAAGTAGGCCTAACAGAATCTAGACTACATATCCCAAAACCCACAAGAACAAGGCCATGCCATCTTCAGGATTACTCCCACTCACCATACATACTGCGTTGATGGCCCCGTGAAATTACAGGTTCTGTTGAAGCACGGGCATGTTCCATCGTCCTTCCTTTATTTACACTGCTAATTGGTCGCATCAGAAATGGATGGTTATCAACGCTACTGCTCTCCGAGAAGAATCTAGTTTGTGACTGACTCCCTGAGAACTTTGTGCAGGAGATGGTGTTGCTGCTGGCATACTCTGGAACATAGAAAGGGCTAAATATAGATGAGATGGTATCAAGGGTAGTATTGTCTCCATGATCCACAGTGCTGAATGAATCTCTGGTACTTTCGGTGGTAAAAGATGAATCATCAGAGCTTGTGAAGAGCGACCAATCACTAGATGTCGCATCAGAAAGTTCAATACTCGTTGCGTCGGGATATGCTCCATCTGGCACCAAGTTTCTGCTAAAGGGCCTTGAAAGGTGTTCAGCAGCTTGATCGGTGGTATTGTCGCTGTAATTGCTTCCTAAATCATTTGTTGGGTGTTGGTGTACTGAATTTGCTGAAGAATGTAAGTTCGAATTCACTCTTGGTGGAGCATATTTGGAAGTTTTCTGACTCTTAGCCAAATTCCTTCCCGTACTAATTAAGGGGCATAATAGCTTTTTCTCAGCAAAAGCATGAGGCGGACGTGGAAAAGATCTAAGAAATAGATTATTCAGCATGTTAGATGTATTGTTCATAAAATGCACAGATAAAATATGTGTACCTTGAGTAGAAAAGCATGTATGCGCCTTCAGACATTACTTGACCCGGTGATACAGCTTCCACCTATTTTAAACAAGAGAACAATTAGAGGAGTTCGGCACTGATTGATCCAAAAGCAAGTATCCCATCACTCAGTTGCAATTAATCCAAAAGCATCTGCATCTGTCCATTTACTAGAATACGCAACAAATTTTCTGTGGACTCAGTTATAAAGGTAAAGACAAGAAATATCAAACACGCTCTATTCAGTATTAATGGAATTTAGTAGACTCAAAACAAATGTATGGAAACCAAGGTTGTTGGCACGCCCTAGGAATGTTCAACGCCGTTTGAAAATCACACCATAAGGAATTTTGCTCTGTGTACTTACCAATCCAACAAGGATATACCAACTTTACCACAATACCACATAACGTTGTTAATGTTGATAATGGGATGGTGTTGATGGTGTTCGTGTTGGTGTAGGCAACACCTGATGATCAAACATGTATTTTGATATATGACAAAGGATTTAAAATTAGACATTATGGATCTAAGTTGGATGTTGAGTGTACATGTCACTTAAAAAGCCCTAGTGGGTCAGAAGACCCTATGTAGTAGAAAAAGTGTTTAGTGGATCTAGTGGATCGCACACCAAGTAGAGGAAGACTAGATGAGTTGACCCGGACATATGAGAGGAAAGGCATGGTAGGTCAGTAAGACCGGACACCAAGTAAAAGAAAATCCTAGTGGGACAGGAGATCAAGCACTAAGCAGGGCAAGTCCAAACGGGTCTGGTAAGAAAGCAAGATAAGTTCATGAAAAGTCCTTCTGAAAGAAAGCTATGACGAGCGTCTTCATCTTGGGACAAGTAATCCTATAGCTAGGCGATGACTGGACTAAGAAATCAATATGAGTTTTGAAGTGGAGGTCGAACATGTGTAACTATCAGAAAATAGATCATGAATAATAGTATATACCTATTTTGTCCGATTGTGGTGCTAACTTTGTTTTGCAGAAAATAGGTATTTGAGCGACCAAAAAGAAAAATATGGATTTTTAGAACTATCGAAAAAGAGCTTTCGGTTGACCGAATAATTGTGATCAGTGAGTTGGCAGATGAGGTGCTGATATGATTGGTCTAGTGTCGGATAAGCACGAGAATGCTGATGTGGCAAAGGATAGGCTTCGGGCAACTGATGAGGTAGGAAATAAAGTGTGAGATGTTGACGTGGCAAGTTATCAGGTGACCGGAAGTCATGCGGGAGCTTGATTAGATCCAATCAGTAAATGAATCTGGATGGGAAAGCTAGCACGGACAAGATTGGTTGACCATTACTATTGAACGGGCAACCGCAAAACCAATCTAATCAGAGAATCAAGAATGATAAGCTGTGTACCGGTCGATTGAAAATGCCTTGTTGTTCTATCAAAAAACCCTATAAAAGTGGCTCGACTCCAACACTTAGCATCATCAATCAAGCTATCATTCCTCGATCATTCTTTTATTCTTCTGTACTCAAATTCGCCTCAGAACCACTCTATTGAGCTCCGAAGTCTATCAAGTTATATTGGTAATATTTTCATTATTTCTATTTTATTGGTTAAGATACAGTAAGCCTAATGGATTATTGTAGTCTCTTTGATTGTAAGAAATTTCTCTACCTCCAAATTTGTTTTGCAAAGAAGAAGATTTAGTAGGCTTTTCGGGGATAGATCCACCTAACGGATCATTAGGCTGAATAGGAACCAGGAAAGTACCCAACCACATTAAATTGATTGTGTACTTTATGTGTTTTTTTATTCTTAAATTTTCTGCTGCAATCTGATTTCAATTTCTAAAGAATAAAAACAAATTTTAAAACTACGTGTTACTTACTCCCCTACTCTAGTACTACTCTTTGATCCTAGAATTGGTATTAGAGCCTAGATGCTCTGAATTGGCTCAATCGTCATTCAAGCATTCAGATTTTTTATCTAAGAAGTTGGATCAAATCTATAAAGGGCAGCCCAGTGCACGAAGCTCCCACCATGCAGGGTCCCGGAAAAAGATTCATTGTACGCAGCCTTACCTTGCTTTTTGCAAGAGGCTGTTTCCAAGAAATCAAATCTATCTTACCCTTATTTAAAGGGTCAAGAAATCAAATTGAAAGTTTTTAAGTTTTTTGTCTTTAAACTAAGATCAACCACCATTAATATTTTGCTATTATTCATTATTTGAGCTACTTATCCAAGATCTTAAAAAGTCTTGGAGTATGAATAGCGTATATAGTAAAAATCATCAAGAAGGATACAACACCATTAACCCTCCCTTATTCGTTGGAAATGATTTCAATTACTGGAAGGGGTGAAAACAAACAAAAAAAAGGCAATTATGCACATCAAAATAAATACAATAAAGAGCTTATTAAAAAATTTGGCATGTACAATGCTAAAGAAATAAGTACACCAATGGTTACAAATACAAAACTAGATAATGTTCCAAAATGTAAAGTTGTAGATCTTAAATACTACAAAAGTGCAATAGGCAACCCACTATACCTAATAGCAAATAGACCTCATACTTTATTTGTAGTAGATATGTGCACAAGATATCAATCTTGTGCCAAGAATCCCGCTTAATTGTAGTAAAGAATTCTTAGATATCTTAAAAGAACCATAGATGTAAGTATTTGATACCCAAGGACAAATAACTTTGATTTAATAGGTTTTTCTGATTCAAAGTAAATTAAATAAAGCGAGCACAAGTGACAAGTGTAATAGAAAGCAACATTGTTTTATATTATCAACTACCGAGGCAGAATATATAGCAATGGAAGAATGTGTAACACAACTTCTATGGATAATAAATACTCTAAATGATTTTGAATTAAATTACAAAAATAAAAAGTCTTAATTGACAATATAAGTTCAATTAATTTAATTAAAAATTAAAGAGACCACGTGGCTAGAGGAGATATTGTACTTGACTATGTCAAGTGCAAATCAAATTTAGCCGATATATTCGCTAAACCATTACCTATTACGAGGCAGAATTCAATAATCCCATAAAAGAATTAAATATGTACTTAGTAGAATAGGATTTTTATCTATTTTATAATTGTTAGTATTACATTTTACGTAATTATTATATTTTTTATTATTTAAAAGATGGAACTAGCCTAGATTTTACAGTAGATTTCATAAACCTATAGTTCTAGAAAGCCTTTGCATCTCACAAACACCTAGGATTAACTATGCGTGTATCGAGTCACATAGATAAGCATAAGATGTTAGGGCATCTCCAATAGTCAGAGCTCTAAATTAGTTTTTTTTTTTTGTGATTCCTAATATCTCACATCAATGTCACATCAAAATCATAAAAACCTATTAGTCTTTTCACTACAAAAAAAAAACCTCTCTACAATTTTTTTTATGAACCCTACATTATCAAATCACACATCTTTATTTTAAGTAGTCCCACCTACATTACTAATTTCGAGAGAAAAAATAAATTTGAAATTTCACTACTGCTATTAAACTAAAAACATTAAACCTCAAGCGCACAATGGTTAGAATTTTTTTGTTCAATTTTTTTTTTATTTAACAAACCTCTTAAAAACCTTGCATTGGAGATGGCTTTAGCACTCGTCCCTTGGATATAGGTGTAAATTATTTTACATCAAAATGAACTAAGGGTATAACACAAATTGATTACTACAATGACTAACCCTAAATTGGACTTAATGTTCAACAAATGATCATTCTCATGTTAAAATAGGAGGTTAAACATTTTCAAAGTTTATAGATGAATTATTAATTTTTAAATTATTTTCGTAAAATAAGTTTTTTCAATCGATCAAAAAACCCTTTCTTGACAATCAGATAAACACAATAGTAAAAATCTTTTTTCTTTTGCATAAATTTGATCAATTTAATAAAATCAATCAATCAAAAAAACTTTTTTGGGCTATTGATAAAACCCTACCGTCAAAAGCATTAAAAACCACGATTTAACCTTATCGACCGAACATATATATTTGGGCAACCAAATAATGCACTGACACCATGATTTGACCTGGCCAATTTAACGTCGCCTATTCGGTTGACCTAAAATTAATTTTAAGGTGATTGAAAAATAGAAAACGACAAAATACATGCCATAATCGTATACGTTCGAGCACCGAAAAAATCCTTTATAATTTCTCGAAATACTAAACAATTGATTGGTGATCGAACATTAAATTGTTCGATCGACCAAAAAACCTTTTTCTATCAAACGAAAACTCCCTATAAAAACAATGTCGAGTAAAGGTCGACCTATAAACGACGAACTCCGACCACAACCTTTTCCCTTGTGTTCCAACATCCATTTCGACTCGAGACACTAAAAAATTCCTCCGTAACTATCTTAGCTCTCTTTATTTCATCTTTCTTTTAAATTAAATATCTATTGTATTCTTTCTAGACAAAAGCTTAGAATTATTCAAGATCAAGTCGGTCCCTGAAACCCTAAACCGAACCTAGGTTCCCTACTGAACTTAGGCAATCTTTTGCATCTAAAACTTATTTAGTCTTAGGAACTAGATATTTGAATAGGGATTTCTTTCCTGAATACTGTTCCAATATAGTTGAGATAATCAACTATTATGTCCTGACCAACCTAGTCTACTACACACATCATATTCCCCAAGGTTTGTGTATAGAATTTTATCATAACCTATACCTATTGATGACTTTTAACTATAAAACTAGGATAGGGGCAAAACATGTTTAATGCTGATATTATTCAAACCTACTTTGGCACCAAAGTGACTCATAATTCCAAATCACCCTCAGACACTACCTGAACTATATTCTCATATCACCTTGGATCTAATGTATTCTAAGTTCTTTGAGGGTCCTCGTTGTAATCCTATTCAGGTAGTACATCTTAGGGCACTTGACAATGCATTATATAAAGTAATCATAAATTGCATTTTACCATTAGCTACTAGAGACCAAGTGCTAATGAAACTCTATCTTTTCTTGATGTATGCATGTAGGCATAAACTTAACATTGACATAGGTTTTTTAGTTTTTAAAATCATTATTTACTATTCTGGCATACTTCAAATCTTCCACTAGTCACAGTGTATCTCTAACAAATTGCTAATTGGAGAGCAAAACTACTACACAGAATTTTCTTCAAATCTTGCACTAGTCTCATTGTATCTCTAATAAACTGGAACAAGCACTACCAAATTTTATGAATAACCATACTATTAATAATATGAGAGATTTACTTTGTTCAATATTTCATTATTAATGTTAAAGTTTAAGATGGGAAAATGATAAACAACAGACAGTAGTTACCTGAGAATCATCAATTCTGAACCATGTTCCTTGTAGATCTTTGATATAGGATATATAGTGCCCTGCAAATGATGCATTTGAGTTGTCCAAGTGCACAACAACCGCATATAAAAGGTAAAGTGGTGGCTTGTCAGCAGTCCCAGTCACAAAAGGAATCATGTCCAGCATGTCAGGAAAGGTAACACATTTATTGATTTTTCCATATTTCCCTGTCTAATAGGCAAAACAAAGATTACATTATTGGTCAGATTAATTCACATGAATTGCATAGAAAGAAAAAGTTCAGCATGATTTCACATGTAATGTTAGTATTAATCACAAGAAAATGCACAAATTGTCTATTTCCCACAATAATGACAAAGCATGCACAATGTTCTCCATCTACTCCTAAGTCCTAATGCTTAAGTGTTGGAGCTTAGCTATGTTACAGACTTAGGTACAATTAACTGATATGGATGTGGATCCAAGTCCAACACAATTGTTTCTAAAATTGTTTGCACACAATGAATAGGAAAAGGTTATTGTCCATTCAAAGTGTTGAAGTCCAAGTGTTAGTGTCCAACAACGGTGCTGAACAGGATAATGAAGATTCCAAATATCAAGGATCATCAACTAGAATTCATAACCAAAAACAGTTCCATACAAAGTAGTACCCAATAGACTGAATAATATTAAGTTTCACATGAGAAATTAGAGGGGCAATTCTAAGAAATCACTTTGAGGATTAATAAGTTCATTTATTCAACATCAATTAATAAAACCATCTGTTCAACATCCCATTACCTGGAATCTCTTCAAGACTATAGTTAGTATGTTTGGCACTTCATGCAAACTTAACTGCTTCCTGGCTTTGACGTATGACAAGCACCTAGGTTTCAAACATGGAAATCAAATTGGCTGTGATACAAAAACTAAGAGGGTTAGATATGAAAATTTGGACATTGATTCAACCTTCCACATCTGTACATGTTCTCCCCATCTAAATCCTCAGGAGCAGTGAATTGAGTGAGAGCATCTTCCAATGACTCAACCCAACCATGTATCTCCAGTGTTAGATCCATAATGCTCTCATATCTTTCGGACTCAAGGTGGCATCTCAGGCATTTAACCTTGATTGGTTTATATTCACAAGTTAGTGCTAGAGAATATCATTATCATTCAGGTATAAAGATTGTATGAAGATAACAACATAAACTTTGCATAAATCACAGTTAATCACCTTAGATTTGAGACGACCACCAAATATCTGTTGTATTAGTGTTGTCTCTTGCAGCCATGGATCAACTTCCTTCTCACCTCCCAAGCCTTCGAGGCAAACAGATTGCATAGACATTACAAGAAGCCTGAGGTTTTGTATTGGAATGAATCAATAAGAGGACTACTTCAGAGACTTAATTGACGTTGTGAAGACTGTAAATTAAAAGAACAGAAACTAAATGCCATCACATTGGAAAACATGGTTCTAGAATCTGTCATTTAATCTTGGAGAAAAAATGGGTCTCAGGCTGATATGCCAATCCTATTGAATCCAAACAGACTACTAAAAGCATATCATCACAATGGTATTGATGATGATTAGGACAATTCATTCAACCCAAGAAGCTGGGTTCTGCCTATGATTTCAGTCGCATGTTGGATCCCATCAAAAGGGTTCATTTTCAGGTCCAGTAATGAAAACAGTCAATTTGTCAGTGATAAGCTTGATTGAAATATTAACCTAGATAGCATGCCAGGAAATGGTCAATCATCCTCAAGTCTTGTGTATTTAGAACTTAGTACCCTAAAAGAATAAAGGATCCAGCAAACCTAGATTGTACCTCCATAAAAAAAGTTTCTATTTTTTATGTAAGGAGCTCAAGTCGGAAACAAATGGAAAAAAATATATATATACATATATCCTAATGCTACACCTCAGGAATTCATGTGCATCTTCTTGGTTTCCACTACCCATGCGGCACCCAATATTTGTCATGTTTGAAAGGATCTTGATGGGAGACAAAGGACCACCTTCTTCACTCAACAGTGAAGCATGTTGCTCGAGTTCACACATGAGGCACCATTTTTTCACGCAACCTAAGAAACTAATGAATGAGCAAAACTGAAGATATTATGAAATTATGCAATTCTCAATCACAAGAACAAGTAAAACATTCAAATGTACAGGTTCGAGAATGCCCTCTTCGAAGTAGGTAGACCATAAGAGGTTTTGTGGAAGTTAGGCATTGCAAAACAGCATTGGCATAGCAACTGCAAAAGCAAAGCAAAAGAAGTTATAGATAAAAGATTATGAAAAATAATCAGAAATTCATTAAGGTGAAGTACATCTGGAATAGATTAGGGCATTACAACATACTTCAGGTTAAAAATCAGTAATGCTTTCCATGGCGTGTCTTTAGAAACTAAATACACAAACAAGAAATATTAATGGGACAGAACCTATTACTTTTTCACGCTGTCAATAGATGCCATAAATAGTTTATCATCTCATATTATCAATTCATGTTAAGCCCCCTATTATAGGACATTAATCACTCGTGATAGTGACATTTTCTTTATTCTTGCATCTAAAGCAGAAAAGAACTCCACCGAATAAATATTATAAGGTGCACGCTAGAAATCCATGTTAGCAAATCTGGATTGTGAATGGTCATTCAAGTGAAGTTATCAGCTAAATAGAAAAATGATTTATCAAAATATAGAATTCCTGTTAAAGTTAGTAATATTTACGCATAAAAAAAATACTCCAAAATTGATGTCCAAATATCACAATGGAGGTCAAGTTAGTGAGAAACTGATTTAAGTTAAAGTCACTGATGACTTCATACCAGAAGCTCAAAGCGTCAGCAAAGTGATCAGGAAAGAATCTACTCCAAATTGATATTTAGATATCAGAATGGAAGTCAAGTTAGTGAGAAACTGATTCCTGTTAAAGTTGATTGGCTAATCACTTTAAACCAAAAGCTCAACAGGCCAGAAAAGTGACCGATCTAAATAGTTGTATACTTAATACTATCCCCTCTTGTGGTGGTGAGCATACCAGTTCAATTTGCTTCAAGTAAAACAAAATATCTATATCCAGAACAACAAATGAAGCTAAAAAATGAATAAATCAATCTGATTACAACATCACAGGAATAACCTTGCCTCCCAGCATGCTTTAGAAACATTTGCCACAAAAATGTCAGGGTAATACTAAACTGTATAGCTTGGGTTTTAAATTACAATTTATAGTTTAAACATTTTTTAACTCATACCTATTGCCACAATTAAGAAGACCCTTGGGAGAAATGTGACTTTCTTCACATTGGAAAAGCTTGACAAGATCCTCATAAGGAAACAGGAGTTGACCAAGCTGAATTTTCAGAACATGAAAAGCAGAAGTTCTATTATAAATCCATGGTTGTGGGTCTAAATAAAATATCATCAGCAAACTCACACCTTATTTTTCTTATTATCATTTATCAATCCAACAAGATTTCGTTTGAGAACTTTTGCACTTTTCTTTGAGCCTCCCATCAACCCTTGAATGCTTGGATTCCCATCTTGGACTTCAAAGCAGATATTTGAGGAATCATTCTTTTCCATGATTCCTGCACAAGTTTCAAATACATGAATAAGTAATACATGAGAATCATGAAACTGCAATGGTCAATAGCATATCCATGAGAAAGCCCTACTAAATCCATTTTCCTTGCCACTGGTTTTTTCTGCTCCTTCATGGTGATAGTGTTTGGAATTGTTCTCTGACATCTTCTGCAAAGAGGATGTTGTGTGCCCCAATGTGTAGGGAGGTTTCCTGTACATTATGCTTTCTTTGGCAAAATAATGTCCAGTAGTATGACTAGCATTCACTGTTTCATTATAAGAAACACCAGGCTTCTCTTCAGAGACACTTTCCCCATTTTGGAATCCATTTATCAAACGTTTATCAACATGCGACTGAGATGATGTAATTGGGGAGGAGTTATGTTTTAATTCCTTTCTTATATCACCTGCCAAGTTATTGTGCTGGATTGACATATTTCTTGAATTTGATAAACCATTGATCTCTTGGTTCACATGAACTTGAGTGGATGAAGCAGTTCCCCCAGTAAACTGAAACCAGGAGAAAATAAGAACATGATAAAACAGTGCAGTGAAATGTAGGAATTAACTGTGCCTTTGGAAAGGGAGTGTAAAGGACCTTCTGGCCTGCAGGAAGATCCTCTGAAGACATCTCAGTGAAATGGTTAGACAACATGGCTTTCCCACAAGCATCATGGCTTTGGTCTCGGTCAAATGCATGAGAATCATCATCACCACCGTTTGACTGAATCATTTTGAACTTATCCGATATCTTCCTTCCAGTATCTGAGTCTTGAGATGCATCAGTGGCCATCAGGAAAGGATCATAGATGTCATTATGGAAACTGTAACGTAGGGACTCTGCTCCTTGAACACCATTGCAAAGATAAGAAGATTTAAGGTTATTTAAGAAAGGCCCTTGCTGAAGTGCATCTTTAAGAAGTAAGCCAGCAGAAACATTCAAGGAGTTATCAAGCCATTGTAGACATTCATGTTTGTGCCCTTGCCTCCAGTGAACTATTTGACACTTCCCAGAACTGAAAATATAACCAATATTATCAGAATGCTATTCATAGGAACAATTAAATCAGGTTTTAAGTATAGAATTAAATAGATAGAGGAAACTGGCAAGTTTTTACATAAGCAGCATTATATAAAAAGTGACATTTACTGAATAAGAATATTTATTTTTTACTTTATTGATCAAGAGGAAAAATAGTTTGAAGAAAATATGTAATTTTATTTCAATCCATGTCAACCACATTTAAACACTTTTTAACAAAATATTAGCACCCTATCCACGCATGATATTTCTTATCCCTACCGCATAAAAGTTTATTTGCATCCTTAAAGAGTCTGAGGCATATATGTTTCATCTTCTTTGACGCATAAGAGAAGCTGAGAGAGAGAGAGAGGGTATTTTATTGCTAAGCTACCATAGCAACCGAAAATCCTAGGAATGGACCATTGCATGAAGAAATATAAAAGGCAGTAGGAGCATTAGTTTGTTTGATTCCATTACCAAATGCATTTATAGAACTCCAATCTCTCTATCACAGAACAAATATTACACATTTTAACAGTAGACACATACATCCTTTGAAAAAAAAGGCATCTAACACTCATGGACAAAAAATGCATTAAAAAGGTAAATCATCCATAAATCTACTTGTGCCCCATCACTTAACCCTCTTTATCATTATTTCTGCAGGGTTCAATTATCCCTTTCATGCTGTTGAGATTAACAAGTAGAAAATCATACTGCTCAGAAGCATAATTAAACAGCAAAAAATGAAGAAAATATTGGTACTTTTCATAATTATTAATGATGGAAACAGTAGACAATCATAAGCTTAGTTATATTACCAATATCTAACCAACTTGCATCTGGAGCAGCGTGTTGTAGCAGGGGCAAAGCATCTAGCACATTCATGGAAGGCAATTTTTGAAGAAGGCAAAACAGGAAGAACATCAACAGTAGTCATTGCCTCTACATGGATAGCCTCTTCAGCAGCAAGCTGAGCAAGTACACTTATCCTAGCCTTTTTCTTTGAAGCCTCGCTGCATCTCCCAAGTAGAATGTATATAAAAAGAGGAATCACAACCAGAAAAGTTAAAAGAGCAGTTAAGTCAGCTTCCCTTGGCTGTAGCATGTCCCCACAACATACTCATGACCGATTCCAACCAGTGCTATTCTGATTGATCTAGCTCCATTCCCTAACTATATATTTCATTATCATTTCTGGAGATGATAGTACAAATTACCCTTACCTGAGAGAGATGTTTAAAAATCATTCACTAGGATTCAACAATGAACTATAAATAAAATAGGTAGGAAATATTCCAAATGAAAAGAAGTCACAATTTGAAAGTTTATGTTAGTTAAGCAATACTGTTCATGTTTATAGCACAGGTAATTAGAACTGATCAAATATAAAAGATTCTAGCAGTAAAACAAAAGAGCATAATGTGGAAATCATCTCATGAGTTATTACTGAAAACCATTTGAATACAAAAAGAGACATTGTTTCTTCATGAACTCAAAAATCCATTTCAGGGCTTCATGCACTTTACACTATAGAAACAATGACAGATAAAAGCAATGTAGCAACCTCAAAAATCCTATCTTCGATCTCTGAACTGAGAAGCAATGCAACAGATATAAGATCTATATGCAAGCATCTAAGGGGAAAGGGGACGAGCGATGGGGAATTTGAACGCCTCACGTGCTAAAACCAAGAACTATCAGTGGCTACTACACAAGTAAGAAAAATTAATTTTTCTCGATTAAAATTCACGCGGGATGATCCCAGGAAATAAACGGAACGCTCTCCTATTCAACGACAACAAAATCATCAATGTAGAAAAGGCACCAAGCATGACCAAAAGAAAACTCTCATGGACCGTGGCGAGGGAGATTTAGACTAAAGGGAGATTTACGTTCACCAAGATCCCTGCTTCACGGTCTCCAGTAGGAAAAAGAAATTACACTAAATGCCATCTTCCGGCAAGATAAAATCGATTACGCGTTACGCTTGATGGTCGAAGACCGCCACCTGAAAACACCAGCACCCTCCTTTATCAGAAACACCTTTAAGGGAGACAAACTGAAACGGAGATCGAGAAACTAAAAACCCTAAAACCAGCATTAGCAACAGGTTAAAGGGTTATGTGTGAGGAGGCAACTATTGATTGGAAACGGATGCAGCTTTGGCTCTTACCTTAGGGAAAGGACAAATCTGAAGCCCTAAAATCTAGCATGCTCCAAGATTCGCCAGATTGCTCTCCGAAGAGGCTGTCTACAGTAAATGAGCCGTTTTCCACGACGCTCCTCTAGTGGCTCACTGGCTCAACAGTAGTAAAGACCAGCAGTAGTGCAGCAATGGCACACCTTCACGATACTCGTCCAGCAGCCAGCTCTCCTCTCGCTCGCTCGCTCACTCGCTCACACTCACTGCACTGTCTATTTTCCACTTTTACCCACTTGACTTAAAATGGCATATGTAAAGAAACAAACGCCAACATGATGGCCTTATCCTTATCCTTTCATTACTTGCCATACTGGTTTTAGTATCCTCATTTTTACTTGAATTTAAGGTATTTTACTTAAATTTGTATGATTTTTACCAAATCGTACTTAGATCGGCCATTTCTTTATACTCTAAATTGCTCATGTCGAACCAGTTTGTATTTGTTTTCTTCAACACTTTTCACTTGTAGATTTACTAGTTCTTATAAAAGATTATTTAGAGTTTGTATTTATTTGTATGTTTTTTGATCTTATAAAAATGCATATTCGTCTTTGGCCATTTTTAGATTTTTTTATAATATATATTGAGCTAATGTATTGTAATTTTTGAAATCTCTACTAACTTATACAGTGTTAGAGTTTTCTATTAAATAATAGGTTTATTATCCAACAATGTCAAAAAATTATTCATCATTGTCATAAATACATTCAAATGACTCAGTAGTATCATCCTATGCCAATTTTTACTATTTTGCTTTATAAATGATTTTTTGTTAAAACTCAAAATCACTAGATGCCTAAAATAATTTCTTTCTAGTATTTTCATGGGCATGAACATGTTACAATTCCTGCCATTAGATTTGACTGGGAAAAAAACCATCAATAATGATTTTTTATCCATATTCAATTACCAATTTAGACACGGGGCGGACTCCCAAAGATTCGGATCTTAGTCTCTTACCTTTTAGTCATTTAATGGTTAGTTATAAATTGATTTTGTAATTTATCTCTCTTCACATAATCCAGGAACTAGCTATGAGAGGAACTTCAGATGAATATAATTACTTTTTGTTACAACTAATAAAATCTTAGCGCTCTACTAGTACAATTCATTCGGATGATTAAATATTCAAGATCCATTTGGTTCGTCAATATGTTTTTATTAAAATTCATTGATGTTGATACAAACACTCATGCATATATGTTGTATGTTTCGAAGGGTTGTTGATATAATCTAATCAAGCATATGTGTTGCATTACTTTGATGTTTGGGCTAAGTTAAGTATTTATTTTGATCTAATATTGTGTGTCAAGTGTGTAGGAGCAGATGACTTGATAGGTTGGATGAAAGTCCTATTAGGCATAGAATGTCAAATGTTAGGTAGATAGACATGGATGAAAATCCTAGCAAATATAGGATGTTGAATGTTAGGCATATGAATATGGTGGAAGCCCTATTAAGCATGAAACATTGGATGCTAGGCAAGATGAAAAAGTTTAAAAAGTATCTTTGCAAGGAAGATCCTGAGTAATAAGACTCCAAACAAAGGAAAACTTAGAGGGATGAGACTCCAAAAATGAAAGTTCGGTTGACATTGAGACCTTCCGTATTAGGTGTTATTTAACCTATGAGCTTCGAGTTATTATAACCCTAGGACGAGGGTAGTTTCATAGCTAAATGACTCAACATGTAGATGGGTGGAGTCATAATGTCTTAGTTGACTGATACTGAGGTAATAGTCGATTGTTGCACAAGGAGTATGCATACTTTAAATTTGAATAAATTTGGATTCGTAGTATGAGGTTAATGGACTGTACAGATTATTAGAGTTGACTGATAAATACTATGAATGACTATTGAGATTATGGTTTATATACAATCGATGGTTGTACATGTATAGCCAACTAATTGAAATCACAATGTGTTTAAAATCATAGATTTGTAAGCAAGAGAATAGAAACTTGAACAATTGACTTATGAATTCTAAAAGAGAATAAAAGATTGTACAATCGAGTGGTATAGTTGACTAATAATTTCAAAGGAAATAGAAGGTTGTATAGTCTAGTCAACTAATAGATTCCAAAAGGGAATAAAAGACTGAATTGTCCGCTAGATAAGTAGTTTGAAAGATTCCAAAATTGAATAGAAAGTTGGATAATCAACTTGGAAAGTTAACTAATTAACAACACAATTGATTATAGGAGCACACAGTCGACTAAAGATAAAATCAAAAGGTGCTCTGGATAATACAAATTTTGATATATCATAAATCAACTAGATATAAAAAGATCAAAGTAATCAGTCGACTGATGAAACATGAATAGTCGATTGAAGACAAAGTTTATAAAAGAAGATATTGTGTTATCGTAGTCATGATTTTGAAGTAGTCTTTAAATATCTTCTTGTTGGTGTTGGGTGCACAATATTCAATTCAGAGTTTTGATTTTTGACTAAGGTTAAAGTTAAATTAGTTGTGATCTAATTAATTGTGTCAAATTTACAGGTGTAAGTTACTTGGCATATGTTGAAGTCTTGATTGTGAACCAAGCAATGACTAATTCCTAATGGATCTAGACATCTTAAGACTTGATTGGGAACCAGGCATAAGCTAAGTCTTAGTTAGAAATCAAGCGATAAATTTCTAGCTAAAGACTAGGTAAATCAAGTCTAACTGATTAAGGCTTGGCAGACAAATTTCTAGTTAGAAGCTAAGTGAATCAAGTCCAAGTGATTATAACTTAACAGACAAATTCTTAGCTGGGTGCTAGTGAATCAAGTTCAGGCGGAGACAGCTGGGAACTAAATATTTGGCAAATAAGTCCAAGTGGAAGCATCTAGGAGTTGTGGCTTTATAACTCAGTCTAGATGAGTTAGCTGGAGGTTGAACATCTAAACCTAACGTAAGTACGAGTAACTTTACATTTTATATCATACTCATTACGTGTAATTGTTGGTGCTCTAAAGTAGTTTTGATATGATCAATCAAGTCATGTTAGGTCCTGTTGGTATTTAACCCCTGTGTCTAAGTGTGCAGGAACTTAGGAGCACAGGAAGTCGATCAAAAGACGTAGCTAGCAAGAAGAACGACACAGGAGAGAGCCGACGGACTCGGTGCATCCGAGGGATGAGGTGCTGCAGAAGAGTACGCTAGCAGACCAGAAGGAGGTGCACGACGTTTCCGAGGGATAAGAAACCAGAGCGGAAGACTGCTCGAATGTCAAAAAAAGGGTTCAGGTGAGCCCTATTTTGGATGATTGAAATCACCCAAGCGAGCGGAGCCGGAGCAGAAAATCCGAACCAATGCAAGCGAGAACAGGAGCAGAAGACCGGGACCGAAAGTCAACAAAATATTGACTTTCTTGGTCCAGGTGCCCAAACTTGGTCTTGGCGCTTAGACCAGGAATTTTATCCAAATTCAACGTGGCGTGTCCCGTTATGATGGGGATAAAAGTTTATCTCCGTCCAGACACTTGGAACCCTTCCAGACACCCGATCAGGGCTATAAATACAGCTCTGGTCCCAGAAGATCAGAACAACACTTGTAATCGCTTTCTTTGATTATTCTGCTATTGTTTGAGTGCTTTGACTGCTGTAAGAGGCTTCTCTGTCCGAAAGAGACATTAATGAGCTTTCAACTTCTTTGGATTAGTAATCCCCCTGATTGCAAATAAAATAATTTCTTTTGTCTCTCTTTTATTTCTTTAATTAATCAATTTCTTTTTATGCAAGTGTATGATTAATTAAGCTGTAAAGTTTGAGAATAAATTTTATTTATTTTTATTGTGTAGGCTATTCACCCCCCTTCCCCCTCTAGCCTGTCGCCAAGGGACAACAATAACCATTGCAAGGAAGCATGTTCAATGATTCTAAGCAACAAGAAGAGAGTTTAGGGCGACTGGTTGATGATAACTCTTGATGTATGTAATTTATGCATGTTTTTAAACATTGTTTAGTATATATGTTGTTGCATTTCATGAGTATATTTTGCATTCACACATTTTTTTTTTATGTGTTTGCATTAACTCTTTTTATAGGAGATCTATTTTTTATATATATTTTCATTTATAGGACGTGTTTTTAAAGTAAAAATGAGCATTCAAGTCATGGATCGAGAAGTGGCAGTAAGGAACATGATCAAGCGATGTCCCATGACACGAGCATGTTCTTCTGGGTGAAATTTACTAAAATATGGAGTAAAAATAACACTTCCTGTAGCCAACACTTGCATATCGTGCCTCCTAGGCACGATCATACCTCATATACAGACCAACAACTACAATTTTTCTACAACAGAGCCTAGCATAGGTTGCTCATACCTCGGAGGCATAGTCGTGTTTTATCCTTCAAAGCCTCTAGCGGCCAGCATGACACGGTTATGCCTCGGCCTCAAAATCTAGCCGAGGCCAACACGACGAGAAAGTACCTCACAGGCACGACTGTATCATATGACTATTTCCTAAGGATTAAGTGTTTCCCAACCATTTTTTAACTATTGAAAGGACTATAAAAGGGCCAAGAAGCCCCCTAAACGAAGAGAGGGTTTTCCCATTTCCAAAAAGACCCTAGAAAAAACATCTTTTCAATTGTTGCGACAATTCGTCCATAATCAAAGCAAGGAATTCAATCGAAAACCCCGAACATCGTTTAGATAAAGCACTCTCTTCTCTCTATTTTATGTATTGAGTTATTGAATGTCATTTTCTATATCTATTGGTTGTAATTTATTTACTATAGAGTAGTTTTCTAGATACTAGGAGTAGAAAGTAACTACGATATGATTGTTGATGTGAGAACCAAGTATTTGTTTACTTTTTCTATTGAATGGCATGTTTACTACTTGTTCGTACTTTATTGTGAGTACTTGAAAGAAATAGGATATAAAGGATTTGGTCACATATAAAGGTGATAATTTAGATTGTATACCCGTGGAACCCCATGTGATAGGAGCCCTTAAGTAGACATTCTTGCATAATTATTACATTGATGGGGGTTGAATTACCATAAGGGGTAAACATAGAAATAGAAAAGTAAACAATACTTAGGGCGTCAACAAGTATCATAGTGAAACTGAAGTTTTAGAATCGTTTCCCACAATCCAATCTCTTCCTTCGATCACTTGTTGTCTCCTAACTCTCGTTTCTCTAAATTCTCTCTCTAATAACTCTCTCTCTCTCTCACTCTCTCTATCTCTCTCTTAAATGCACACAACTTCAATTATCTAGATATTTAACTTTGCAAATTACTTAGTATTTAATCAATAGTCCTTGTGGATCGATATTTTTATTACTTTACAATAAATCATGTACTTACTTTTTACACGCATTAACTCTCGACAAAGGGATTTCGGAGGGTCTAGGTGACCGGAGAATATGAGCGATCAGAACAGCTTCCAAGTGACCAGGAGATGACATTATTAGCAATCCTAACGAGTTGGGTCAAGATGAGATTTGACCCCTGTCCAAGCGATTTGAGGGTGTCCAGTCAACTAGAGTGCTTCGTTAATATTATCTCATGGATAAAAGTTGTAATCACGTTAGCACTGATACAAGTGATTGGGAAGGCTCCAAGTGACCGAAGGGGTACTGTATAAGGAGTTTCGAGGTAGAGCTTGAAAATTACTTGTCCACACAAAATTCATTCTTATTCTCATGCTCTAAGTGCTCATTCACCTTTTGTGCTACGATACACTACAACGAGCACTTCATTTCTAATCGGCAACACCTTAAGTACATTTTCATTTCTATTGTGCTACCTTATTTTGTTATTAAACTTAATTTGTAGATTTTCTGTAAGGTTTTGTAACTAGGAGAAATTTAGAAATAAGAATCATATTCTTATTGTTGTTGTGTGTACCTATTTCTGTCTTGATTTAACTGTGCTTAACTTATATTTTTTATTGGATTGATCAACTACTTGTATACTTAACTTTAGCTAAATTGATTGCATGCTTATATTGCCTTATTTTACTTGATTGAATTGTGTAAATAATCTCTATTATCTACTATGCTACTTTAATTGATTCAACTATTTTATTTATTATCTGCTCATTTTAAAAATTTATAACATTATTCACCCTCTTTAACGTCAAATTTGATCCTACAATTTGATATCAGAGTGAGTTGAGTTGATAGTATGTTAATAAAATTTGGTCAGATACATGTCTAGGTTGGGTAAGGAGCACTCTACTTAGTGCATTTAGTCAAATGGAACTAGAAGAAGCTAATTCACCTCACTCTAAACTAATTAGATCAAGATATTGTATTAAAATTAATTTAGCTCTAGTTTCTTAAAAAGTTTTTGTGTTAGGAAGTGGTCGTTATGCCGATACTTAAGAAGACCTCTATGTCTCGCCATGACCTAAAAGTTAATTTAAAAAATTGTTGCTCAATTAACCCAAAGCAAAATCTTAATCTAACATAGGATAAACTTTGTACTTTAAGACAGAAATAGACAAATAAATTGACTAATAATCCGAGTTTATCCTGTACCCAAATTTAAATCCTAATTACAACATACCAAACCCAAAACAAACTCATATCATGTCATAAACCTTAATACAGTCTGAAGAAACCTATTTTTTAGATGTCTTTATAGGAAGGATTCAACACAATCCGCCCTCCTCTCTTTAATAGTTCCAATTTCATTTATTGGAAGGGGAGAATGAAATACTATCTAATGATCGTATTTGATCATCAAGATGGGCTTTGAGCTACCTTAAAATCTAGATGGCACCCTAGTTCTTTTTGAAAACTGGCCAAGTGATAATGTGATAATATGAAAAAGGCTCAAGTTAATGTTAGAACCATAACTACATCGCAATGTGGGCTAACACAGGAACAGTTGACCAAAGTCAGCTAATTTAGTAGCACTAAGCAACTTTGGGATAAGCTAATCAAATTGCACGAAGGTATAACTGACTCACGAAATACTAAAAAGGATTTGATGTTAAGCTAGCTTCAAAATATTCAAATGAAAGAAGGTGAAATCATAAGTCAGTTGCACAACCGCTTTAAAGTAATCTTAAACAAGTAGACAACCATGACTTGATCAGGAACGCACTTAAGGCATTTTCAAGGACCACCTTATTTTGTTTTATCACATGAGCATATTTTACATACTTTCATCTTCTTTACAGTATTTTCACTCTCTTAGTTTGGAAAACTGTTCTTTGCACTTTTTTATTAATAGGGTGCAAATTTGAAGCTTAATTGGAGTTAAAAAGTCTTGGAATAAGAGTCCACAGCAAGGAACATACTATGGCCATGTCTCATGACACAGGCATGTTCATCTAGATAAAGTTTGATGCAAATGGAGCGTTGATGTGATCTCTAGCACCTTCCATGGGTAGGTTGTGCCCCTTGGCACGTTCATGCCTTTTGCGACCATCATGAAGGAAATTCTAAAGTCGGACATGGTCTAGCCATGCCCTCTAACATGGCAGTGTCTAACCCTTTTTCTATCGACTTGAGAGAAACACAGCCATGCCCTGCCTCCCGACATGGTCGTGGATTGTGGTGATGTTCCCTTTTTTTTTAAAGATATTTTGAATTTTGAAAAAGTGTTCCCAACTTTTTAGGAAAGTTTGTTAGTTTTAGTATTCTTGGAGGCTATAAAAGGATCAAGGGGAGGCATCTATTAGAGGCATCGAAGATCAAGGGTGTCACGCCCTGGGGGAGTCCTTGTCAGAGGAAATTTTGACAGCATCTCCCTTGTATGGGTGACAATCTGAAACTTTTTACAACATAACCATACACGACCAACACAACTGGAAACATACAATAAAATAAAAGTGACAACCACGCAGTTTAATAGTAAAAATTAAACCTAAGCAACTGTAAGGAAATCATCTCAAATATTCTACTCAACTACACCCATAAAACTCAAATCACCAGCATATATCAAAACAAAAATCCATCGATAATAAAGGACCATACAAGATCCAAAGTGTCATAAAGATACAAGTTTGGAAACATAGACGATAACGTACTAAGAAAACCAAAGAAAAGATCTAAAATCGAAATCCTCACAATCTGGAGGGGGGACTAGCGACTCGAAATCCTCTGGACAGCCTCAACCTAAAAATGGTAATATCAACGAGGTGAGTCAACTCCTCAGCGGGTAACTACTGACATGCACAGTAAGAAATAACAACTAATAATAAATATGCGTACAGTCTCCTGGATATATCATATGGAAAATGTCAAAACTGTAAGGTAAAGGAGTATCTGTACTAATCAGGACCTGAGTATAGGGATAACAAGGCCATCAGACCCAGAGTATCATAAATCCTGTATGCATGTCAAACATATGCATCCACCAAATATGCAGCATATAAAGTGTAGCAAACACAAGCAATAAATGTAGTTAGTGCATATGATGCAACATGTCCTAGTCACCCCTGACGCCAGTCAACCGTCTCACACACGATGATGAGGCCGAGTAGGTAGGGATGTGACAACCATACACTCTGTCATCACTGCTCCTGAGTGACCGAGTGGACGAGATGCTGTCGGAGTACACCTATCCTCTTTACCCCAAATCATAAGTGGGGGAGCACAGTGCTCTCATCTCCCTGAGACAATCCAGAGGAGGGATCTCTGTCCTGCTACCACGCTGCATCACACTACCCATGAGTGGACCAGCGGAGCCCTTGACAGAGCAACCTACTGCAACACACCTTACCTGATAAAAACCACTAACTCATGAGTGGTTGTATGTGCAGATTCATGTAATTGGCGATGCGATCAACAATAATGGAGCCAACAATTGCACAGCATGCAATCATACGAGATGATGCATGACACTAAGCATGGAAATATCTTAATCTATCCATCTCTACCAAAATATGTACCAAAATGGTATATGGATCAAATAAAATATCCTAGATACACAGGTCAGGTAAAATAAATCAATGTCCTGAACATAATCAGGCATGGTATGTCATTACCTTAAGGACATAAATAATCAAAGGAACATGAATGCAAAGCAGATAATAAATACAGCATGCTCAGGTAATAGATAATGACATACCAATGCAGAAATGAACATAAATATTATTACTCGTTAAATATTACTATGCATATCAAATGACAATATCTTAAAAGATAAGTCAAAGTACTCGCCTCAAATAGAAGGTCTAATCCAGTCAAATCCGACGTCGAGATGCTCGTCTCGAATCAAAGTCCTGCGTCACCAATATAAGCTTTTATTTAGCTAAAAATTTAAATGAATAGCTAAATAAAATCCTTAAGGCTAAATTAGGATAAAATCCTAATCAACATAACCATTAACCCACCCAATCTAGATCCAACAGTTAATTAGGGCTAGTTACATAATCCCTAATCATTCATTAGACTAGATATCCAAACCTAAATCCAACTAAACATGAACAACTAATCATGTAATCCAAACATACCTAATTCACACATAAACCTATTGCATCAATATCATGTATCAAAATTCCTACACCATACCTCAATTCACAGCCAAAAAGGTTGCTGGAACAAGGTGGATGTTGTTGTTGGAAGGGGTAACTGCTGGGTGGAGTTGCTGTCGGAACCAAGAACACCCCACAGAACAGAACCTCACTGCTGAAATCAATCGGATCAAGAAGAAGAGATCAGAATTCAACAAAACAACCTATCATCAACTAATTTCCAGCAACAACTATGCACCTTACCTCTTTTTCTCCCATCCCGTGACCTCAATCCACAGCTAAGAAGAGAAGGTGCAAAATCTGATCAGGACGAAAAAGGCATGGAGTGATCCGACACTTCCCTTAATCCAAGCAAGAAATATTAACACAGAACAAAGCCCTAATCTGGCGAAATCCGACGATGTAGAAAGAAAGGAAGAAGAATCACCGGCTGTGCTAGGGCACGGGGTTGCCACGGAGAGAATGACCGTAGAGAGGGAGAAAGGGGCGGAGGTAGTAGCACGAAGGCCGCTGCTCGAAGCGATGGGTTGGATCAGGTGGTTAATCAGTGGATTTGTGCCAGCGAGGAGGAGTCCTGGCGCCGATGCTCAACGGGCGCCGGAGCAGAGATTAGGGCACGACTTGATGGGGAAAAGAATTCACGAGAGGAAAGACGAAAGAAGAGGAGTTGTGTCCGGCTTCTTTGGCATGGCTTTGTTCACGGGGGAGGAAGAAGAAACAACACGAGGAAGGGTGACGCGTCGATTTGGGGAAGAAGAGCCGAAGTGAAACCGACGAAATGAAGAGAGGGTGACGTTGGGGAAAGGAAATGGGGAAGAGAGGAAAAAGAAAAAAAGAAAAAGAAAATAAAAATTGAACTTTTCTTCGTTTAAATGGGGTAGCCTAAATAGGCTTTCCCGTGGCTTAATATTTATCCCCGTAACCTAAGTCATATGAGCTCCGAAAAATTCTTGAAAAATTTCTAAAAATTTTAGAAATTTTCCCTATAGTTATTCACCCCTTTTTTCGATATTTTACAAAGGGGTTCACCCCTTCCCTTTAGAGGAGGTGTTTCCTTGTGACAGGAACCCTAGAAGAGTTGTTTCCAAAGAGTTATTAAAGATCTCGTCCACCATAGAGCTTGAAATTCTCTTAAAGACATCGACACATACACGACTAAACATTCTCTACTCTTTTTCTCATTGATTTTGAGTTGTAGAATGTCTTTTTTCTCGTCTTTTGGTTGTAATTCTATATCCATTGAGTAGTACACTTAATTCTAGAATGAGGAAGTAACCCGATGTATTGTTAATATTATTTTATATACCTATTTATCTTTCTTTATCACATGATGTGCTGACTCATGATCCAACCTTATTGTGCATATATCATTATGACATTAACTGTAAGTACCCTGGGCTAATTTTAATGTGATCAACCGAGTTAAGTTAGGTCTTGTGTATGTTTAATGTCTTATGTCTAAGTGTGAAGGAACTTAAAAATATAAGAAGTTGAGCAGAAGATGCAGCGAGGGAAAAGGATGACATGGGAAGGGAGTCGACGGACTTAGTGTTTAGATGAGACGTTGTGGAAGAGTATATTGGTGGAGTGAGAAGGACGAGTATGACACATTAAATGGATGAGAAGCCGAAAGAAAGTCTGCTCGAGGAGAAGATGAAGTTGGGTTTAGATGAGCTCAACTCTGGATGTTCAGAGCACCACCCATATGAACAGAGTCTAAAAATGGTCAACTCAAAAGTTGACCTTGAAGACATGAGGCACCTCGGTTGGCTTGAGGCGCCTTGCATTCCCAAAGAAGTCGCTGCCACAAATGGAATTTGAGGCGCCTCCAATAGAGTGAATGCGCCTCGGATGAATAGTAATAGAGATGCCTCCAATGACAAGAATTGTTACAAAGCGGATAAGCAGCGAATTTCACCTCAGCCTAGTGGAGGTGCTTTCGATGAACTGAGATGTCTCAGATCCGCCAGTTCAACTAAACATTAGCAGTGATAAAGATAAAATTTATCCAATTGGAGGTACCTCCAAGTGTTTGAGGCACCTCAAATATGGCACATTAGCAAACAATCACTCCGATTAGTGGCCTATAAATAGCACCCTAAAGCCATTTGAAAGGACATACTTGTACTACAATTTCTGTATTTCTTTTTAAGAGTTCAACTACTATAAGGGATTTCTCCACCTCTGACCTCTGTCAAAAAAGAAGTTTTCTTAGTGCACTTCTACTGCATTGGATTAACAACCATCCATATTATAACCAAGTAAATTTTGAGTTCCTTTTCATTTTATGTTATTTATTCTCTAATTAATTAAGTGTGTCATTGCTAGTTAGAAAGTAAGAGATTTAAAATTTCAAATTACAGGTTATTCACCCTCTTTAACCGATCCATCCGATCTAACAAGTGGCCGAATCTAGCATCTATCCGTTGACTAAAGCAATAATAAGAATGACTAAATCTAGTATCTATCCACTAAAGTTCGAAGGTAAATTCATGATATGAAAAAGAAAATGGAGGTATTCTTTAAAATCAATTTTGATTTTATGCCTGTTATAAAACTTTGTTTCGAAGTGCTTAGGAACACGGATGGTGAAGAAATGGAAGATCACATTTGGAACAAAAAGCTGTAGACTGACTTTATGACCAACAGTAAAGCATAATTTTATATGCTAACCTTACTACTACCTCGGGAAGTAACTTAAATTGGCACTGGCTCCGCTAAAGAACTCTAGAAAAATTTCCTGGAGCTACATGAAAGACCCTTAGAGGCTAAACTAACAATATGAGACCTATTCCGAAATCAACTAACTAACCTCCAAATGAAAAAGGAAGAAAATGTGGTTCAATTGCATGCAAAGATCAAAGAGTTGATCACAGAACTCAACAACCTTGAAGAAATGGTAATGAATCAAGATTCATTAAGGCATGCTATAAATGTATTTTTGAGAACACCGGAATGGACGTCAATAGTAGACTCCTACTACATCTCCAAGAACCTCTAGATAAGTAGTTTAGAAATTTATTTTTGACTTTCAAAGTTCATGAATCTCGATGTGCAGATTTTAAAGACATAGAAAAGTCAAACAACAATATCACCCTAAAAGTAAAAAAAGAATGAACCAGATTCAGAGTCATCACCTGACGAAGATTAGAAGGCTTACATGGTAAGAAAAGTTAAAAAGTTTTATAAATCTAATAATTTCGTTAAGACACTAGAAAGGGGGAAAATGGAAGGTGAGGTGTTACAACTATAATAAAGAAGTACATATCAAAAATAACTTGCTGAAAATGAAAAGTAAAGAAAAGAAAAAAGACAAAGGGTCAAGACGGTACAAGCAAAGGAACCACAAATCAACATAGAGTGAGTCATCATCAGAAGATCTGAGATCAAGGAGTATACTGGACTAACACTAACGGTAAATCACCAAGAAGAAGAAGACGAAGCCAATTCGAAAGAGTATCGATGAAGGGGGACCATCTACTTATGAGTCTTACACGATAAGTGAGGTACACAATATTCCCTTCGATAAACTTTACGAAACTATTAAAATGCTAAGTAGATTCTTATGCAAATCTAGAAGCAAGCTAGTTTCTTGAAATAAAAAAAGAAAAATTAATTGTAGAAACAAAATTAAAAAAAAATTACATGTTTAGAACTGAAAAAAAGGTTGAAAATGAAAATAAAAAAATTAAAAGATTAAATAGTATTGTTAAAAAAATTCTCTAGGATCAAATTCAATTTTTTTATAAATTCCAAATCTTATAAATTATGGAAGAATAAATTGGTATTTAAAAAATAATAGGAGATAAACTGTAAAAATGATATTCCAAGAAAATACGTTTTTAATCTAGTAGGTAAAAATTTATATTAGATTCTAAAATCTTTATTAGATTATTAGATTTTTTTTTTCCTAAGAAATTTAACTGTTCTAAATTAATTTTGTTGAATTACTAAATGCATGCAAAATTATTTTTCATGAACTTTTCTATTTAGTTTTTTGGATAATTTTTTTTTATAATTGACAAATATGTTATCTATTAAGATAAAATTTGAAGAAAAAAATTTGATAGTTGCATAATTTTTTATGGGTTTTAATAAAAATAAATAAATTTTTAAAAAAATTAAAAATTTGGAGATTGGTTTTTGAAATAATTGATTTTTTTATATAATCATTATATTTTCAATTTCTAGAAAAATTAGCATTTTTTTACAATTAAATTCTATTTTTAAGTATTTAATTTTAAAAATAATTATTTATGCAAAAAAATATTTTGTGACTATAAAAAATTCTATTTTCTAGTGAAATTTTCTAGTGCTGCACCAAAATGCTCTCCACAATGCTCATAAGCTACCCCGACAACCAATGTTCAAGATTCTACTTTCAGTTGTTGGTATAATTATATTTTGCACTTTAACTTTCTATCTTATTGTAATTATTCGATTGATATTAGTAGATTATCCATCGGAAAAGTCTAAAGGACACGAGTCTTAGAGTAGGAGTCATCGAAGGCTCCAAACTAAGTAAAATACTTGTGTTCGCTTTCTCATAGTGTTTTCTTTCTTACTTAGTTTAATTTTTCCACTGCGCACTAGACTTCAAATGAAAAGAAACATTTTTAAAATCACATGATTCATCCCCTTCTCATGTGCACATGATCCAACACCTTTGACTTTGTTGAAGGACTTTTCTCAATGCACTTATACTGTCTTTGATTAACAACCACTCAGATTATAACCATGTAAATTTTGAGTTCCTTTTCATTTATGTTATTTATTTTCTAATTAATTGTGTCTTTGCTAGTTAGAAAGCAAGAAATTTCAAATTTTAAATTGTAGGTTATTCACCATCTTCTAACCGATCCACCCGATCCAACACTAACTATGCATCTTCATATCTCATGAGACACAGAGAATGACTGAAAGGTGAAGCTAACTCTCTGCCCCATAAGGACCGAGAGTTGAGGGGTGTTCACGAAAGTAGTTCAAAACCTCACGAGGGTACTATTGGCTATAACTTAATGAATTTGCCCCGATCTAATGTCATGAAGTTAGTGATATTATCTAGAGGATAGTGGAGTTTCATGACAGGAGCCTCCCTGAGAAAGCGGTCACTTTAGTAGGGTTACCTTGGAAGTAGGTGTTGCATTTGGGTATACATACCAATATCATTCCAAAAGTCTATACTAATTACCTTGGGATAGACTGTTGGAGCAATCCTAATGGTCTGTACGACCATATGTTTTGGTATTTGGGCAATGAGTTTAAGTTAGGTTCACCCTTGAATTTGATATGTGTATATGAGTGTACAAGTTTGTAGGATACACATATGACTCAGCTTGATGGCTTCGGGTCCAGTGAAGAATGGAGCATCCGAGGGATTGTGGACAAGGCAGCTGAGGGAAGTGACTTTGAGGCATACACGAATGATGACATTGGGAACGAGCCACGGGCTTGAATGGATTCGAGGGATGAGAGCCAAGAAAGTAGGCTTGAAGGCAAGAGGTCAAAGCTGCTAAGAAGAGTCAAGTGAGTCGTGAGCGTCCGAGTGTGAGAGAAATGTACTCGGGAAGGGAAACCCTAGGTTTAGGATTATGTCAATCGACTGGTACTGGGACCAGTCAATTGGGGGTGAGCACAGAGAGTTTCTGTGCTCGAACATTTTGTGCTTAAACAACATAGACTAGTCGACTGGTGCAAGGACCAGTCTACTGGTAAAGAGCCGTTGAGAGAGCCGTTGGCTAGGCACCAATCGACTGGTAACGGTAAACAGCCTTGTTGTTTCTTCCCAAGCTCTGTAAGATGGAGCTTAGGATAACTGGCTAAGGTGACAAAATTAATGGTGGTTAACCCTAATTAGTAATCAACAAGTGCTCAAGAGTTCTTTGTGTTTCAAGAGGTCTTGGTTGGAGTTGTGGTGAGGTTTCTCCACCTACAAGGAGACTTGAGCTAGCCGGAGTTCCGGAGCTTGATCTACCGAAGGATCATAAGGGTCGTCCATCTTACAAACAACCATGGAGTAGGAGCAAGTTATCTCCGAACCACGTAAACGAGCTTGTTAGTGGTTTACATTTCTTTTTTAGTCTTTGGCTTTCTTATTTATATTAGTTTATATTTCTGCTGCGCAAACTAATTGAATTGGGGGCAATGTCTATTCAACCTTCCTTCTAGTCGGTCATATAAGATCCTTCAACAAGTGGTATATCAGAGCTAAGGTCGCACTTCATCAGACTAACCGCCGAGAAGAGTAACGCTTAAGAAGATGGCCGACTTGATAGCACCGTCGAAGAATGAAGGAGGAAGCCTAGGGGACATCATATTTTGGATGATGGAGATGGAAGTCTTCTTCGATACTGATTGGGACACCATGATGGTGGTCAAGGAGCCGTTCGAAGTCCCAAAAGATCATAAATGGAAGAAACTCTAACCACGACATTAGACGGAAGAGTAAACCTCACAATCGGAGGCAAACTAAAAGGTAATATCAATCTTAATAGATATATTGCCATCTAAAATGATAAGTGGTGTAGGTGAATATGAGAACACCCACGATTTATGAAGCAAAGTGAAGATGGTTCTAGGGGAAGAACCTAAACCTATATAAGAAGAATAAAAACCTAAGGAGATGAGTTTAATTGCTCAAGTTGAGGAGGATCAAACGGAAATTGAGTCATACTCAACATCCGAAGAGGAGAAGGATGAAGAAATGTCATCCATAAGTGTGGATGAGGAAACATCCTCAAGGGTTAAATAAGAATCCAAGACAAGCGAAGAAGAAGTCTTAGAAGTCAACTTTGTGAGCACCTCCATTGAAGTTAAGTCAAAGGACCACATTATTTGCTTTGGGTGCAATGAGAAGGGACACTACAAGAGTAGGTGTCCATTGGGTAAGAAAGAGGTAACTCTTAAACTCAATTCAATTACTTTAGAATCTAATTTGAGTTGTATGAAGAAGAAGGAGAAGAAACACATTAAATGTTTCACGTGTAATGAAAGAGGGCACTACCACACCAAATGCCCAAGGAAGGGAGAGCTCAAGAAGTTGGAGCATTTGAAGAAATGAGAGAAGAAGTGTAATGTCTCTAATCTACTTTAATTCAAAACGCCTCTTCCTCTTTAGTATATGTCTTTTTATTTATTTATTTAATTTCTAATAATAGGAAGAAAAAAGGTACATGAATATCCCGAGAAAGCCGACTAAGTCATAAACAACTAGTAGTTCTTATAGAAAATTTACTGGACTAAATCTTTTATTACCTCATTTCAATTAAAAGCGGAAACATAAACTAGGGGGGTCCATGGGTTGTGTTGCCGTCATTCTGAGCTTACTTGATTGTCAAAGCCTCTTGTCTCATCGGTTCCGCCTCCTGTATTAAACAATATAATGAGTCTAAAGACCCAGTACATTCAAACCATAATAGCCAATAATCAGATCCACTAAATTAGGTTAGACAACGAAAGAGATGTACGTAGGTCGAAAGCTTGCATGCCATAAACATAAGGAAAAATATTCTAATAACAAAATTAACTTAAATGCTTCCATGACATAAATGTAACAGTTCTAGTAGAGTTTATTTCAATGAAAATGACCACGTAACATAACTGTTTGATCAAACATTTATCCTAGCGCTAGGTTGATAGGAATTCGAACCTCGGAACGAACCCACTATCCATACATAATTTGGCAACCTCCCCGAGCGTAGGTCCCCGGTTCATAACTCAACCCATACATAATTGGGTAAGATCTCCGAGCGTGGGTCCCCGGTTCATAACTCAACCCATACATAATTGGGTAAGCTCCCCGGGCGTAAGTCTCCAGTTCATAACTCAACCCATACATAAACATATATTGGCCACAGACAAATCACATTCCTCATAAGAAAACATGTTTTTTTTCTTAGTAACATCATATATACATGCATACATAATTCTCATAAATCTCTAACATGCATATTCACTAACACAAAACATGGCCGAAATAAACATGTTATAACTTAGCATGGATCCCATTTTCAATTTGCATGATATAATCATAGTAGGTACATCTCATCTTTATACCACGTTACACAATGTTTTGTAGAGGAAATTAAATACTGTGTACCTGCATGAACCTCCCTCCATATCCGTGGGGCCGGCACTAGGGGGCCGCTAAGGTAGCGGATCTACCTTTTTGTAGAGGAAATTAAATAGCCATATATGGGTGGGTTGACGCATGATGTATAGGAAGGAATTGAATTAATGCATCGCTTAACCCCACGTGTTTTATCTTTGATCACCTTCCAAATTTGCATGATATTTTCACCGTAGACACATTAATCGTTAAAGAGTTATATCATGGTAAGCAAGGTTCTATACAGGAATTTAAGTAGTCATATGGGAGGTTGATACATTAATATTCGACATACAATCAACCCTTAGAGCCTTACGTTCTTTTTTTTTAAAAGATAATTGGGTTCTAAGTTCTTGAGTCCCAAAAAAAACCATAACTAGGAATTGGTAACGACATTGCATGTATCAAAATATTAATGTAACGACTTTATCATATCAATAGAATTGGAATGTACAACATCAAAACAAAGGAACAAATTAAGGAAAGAAAGAAAATGGAAGTAAATTAAGAAACAACATATGATTTGTAATGCTTTTAAAAGTCAGACTTCAGGAAACCCACTCGACAATGAAGAAAAATCGACGCATCGAATCAAGAAAAATAAATAAAGAGGTATTGAACGTATTCTAACTAACGCATAAACAACATGGAGGGAAAATAATGCATACACATATTACAACATGGATTCGGCATAATTCGTAATCTGTTTGGATTATAAAAAAAATGATCAACCGTGGAGAAGAAACAAAGCATAACTTTCTTTTCAAACTAGTATTGAAACATCATAACCTTTATCTCCTTCCAGCAATCAATCAATCTAGAACTCTCTCTTTTGAACAACCTATTTTAATAGATTAATTGTTGAACTAAGATGGTAAGAACGTACTTTTTTTTTTCTTTTACGACTAAACTCCACGACACTCGACGGCTCTTCTCTCCCAATAGCGGCTATCTCACCCTCTTCCTCTCTCAGGGTTCTTTCTTTTATAATTGTTACCTATGACTTGGTCCAACCACTAAACCGTTTATTTCCAAATCAAATAATTCATTATCATATTTTTAAATATATTTATGGCTCAAAATGTTTGTCCATGAATTAAATCTACTTTTTATTTATCTCATGAATCAAATAATCCATTACCATATTTATTAAATCTATTTATCATTCAAAATGTTTATTCACAAATTAAATATTTTATCATCATATGTATACTAATTCTAAACTGTGCACTTCCTTAGCGATGTCATGTATATAATTAAATTGATTGCACATGCAAATATTAATTAAATTCTATTCATGAAATTAATTTGTCATGATATGGGTGTATTCAATTTAATTATTATTTTTATTTACTACCCTACCTTAACTGAATTATTAATCCCTTCCTTATCTATATCATTAATTATTTTAACTTAAAAATAGAAAATGAATTTCAGGTGCTACAAGAAGAGAAGCAAAAGTCAAGGGAGACCTTTAAGGGTAAGGGAGGTATATCGTAATTTGAATTATAACTCAAATGTTTATTCTTCCATGCATGCTAGAAATAATTTTTATTATTTACCCATATAAAATTTCAGATTTAAATATCATGATAGAAATATGATCAATATACATCATAACCCTAGAACATCTATGCATGATAAATCTAGAAATGATAGACCTAAGGAAAATCAAGACATTAATCCCAAGAAGGGAGACACATGCCTAGAATGGGTAGGTCTAGAAATGTCCAAGGTGGACATGTTGATTCTAGGTTTAAGGATCTAGAAAGAGAAAATTAAACTTTGAAGGTAAAGTTTGATCATTTGGAGAAAACCCTAGAGATATTCAATGTTGGATCTAAGGGGTTATTTATGGTGTTAGATAGTCAAAGATCCAACAATAGTAAATCAAATTTGGGATACCGATCTAAGGTCTCCAAGGCTAAAGGAAAACCTTATGCTAGTTGCATATGACTATAGCAAGAAGAAGTCAAGAAATGACAAGGGGAAGCCAAAGGTAAGGATAATTTAACCAAGGACAAAGTGTCTAAGGTTAAAAAGGTTAAGTTTGTAGGCCAAGTGTCACCGGAGGTGCACCGATGTAACCTAGCAATTATGGATGAGTCACCTAGGGAGGTAGCTAAGGTTAAGAGATCTAGGGGGAGCTCAAAGAGTCAATTTGGGACCCATAATCAATGGATCTCAAGTGAGTATTACTTGGGATTCTAGATGGGTCATGGAATGTGCCAAGGGATTTTGGAGACGGACTCGAGTCTCAAATCTAGGGATTTGACACAATTAGATTGTGGTTCATGCTTGAAAATATGATATTAGGGTCATATGACATGACAATTGATTTAGATGTATAGATGTCATATAAATCAATACTAGGGATGCATTGTGGTTTAATATGGGCAAATAAATCAAAATAAAGTCAAAACTAGGACTTTAGGTCAAGGTTCAATTGAACAATTTAGATAGTTCCGGGGTTTGTGTCAATCTTGGGATCCGAGATATGTACATTTTTAAATATATTTTTTCCAAATAGACTGTGAGACTTTCAAGCCATAAAAATCATTTTTTACGTTGCGGAAACCTCGAAGCTAGCCACGGATCCGTGTGAAGATAAATAAAAATTCATGTACATGTTTGTCTACACTAGATCTACCTTAGGTCTACATGAAAAAGAAGTATTACCCTTGTAGCGATGCCCTACGCTTATCCCGCTCGTCCAAATGGTTGCCGAATCCCGTAGAGTGTCAAGTGTGCACTCCTCTACACGTATCCACACGGACAAAAGGTGGAGAAACCCACTTAGAGTGTGCTAGCACTCTTGAGAGGTCTCGACAATGGAGTTGAAGGAGAGAAGAAGAAGAGAGGAAGAAGAAGAAGCCTTGAATTGCCTTGATTCAATGTGGCCGACCACTTATTAGAGCTCTTATATCTCCATGTAATACCAAGAGTCATGGCTCTTGGTCTTCCTCATGAGGTGGCACACAATGATGTAGCCTTGATGATGTGGAACATCATCATTGGACGACCCATACCAAGTCACAATGAAATGACATTTGGTCAAGTCAAACTTGACCTTTCATCTTCCCTCTCAAGTGAAGTCAAACTCGTAGGTCCACCTCGCCCTTCGTCAATGGCCTGCTATTTCTCAGGGCCTGCACATTAGTACAAATGTGAGAAGCACATCCGGTATCTAATGCCCACAATGAAGAAATAGAAAGATTAACTTCTATAACATATATACTTGAAGTAGAAATCTCATTTCTCTTATTCTTAAGATCTTCCAGGTATCCTTTGCACTTCCTCTTCCAGTGCCCGGTCTGACCGCAGTGGAAGCAGGTAGCATCCTTGGCAGCCCCTCCTTTAGGTTTCATTACCTTGCCTTTGCCCTTGGCTTGGAACTTTCCCTTACCTTTAGGCTTGCCCTTGCCTTTATGCTTTTGCACCATCAAAATGGAGTTGGGCTTTACCTTCTTAAGGTTGAGCTCAGCAGTTCGCAACATACTTAGCAGCTTAGGCAGTGACTTATCAATTTCGTTCATGTTGTAATTTATGACAAATTGACTGTAACTTTCTGGCAGGATTGCAAGATCAAGTTAGTGGTCAGTTCTTGGTCAAGTGGGAATCCCAACCTATGTAGGTTCTCTATGTACCCAATCATCTTGAGTACATATGGACCTACGGGAGTCTCATTTTACATCTTGCACTGAAACAGTGCCTTAGAGATCTCTAATCTTTCGTGCCTTATTTGTCCTTGATATAGTTGACGAAGATGTTCAACCATATCATAAGCAGTCATCAACTCGTGTTACTTCTGAAGCTTAGAGTTCATGGTTGCAAGCATGAGGCATGATACATCTAATGCATCATCTGGATGCTTCTTATAAGCATCTCGGTCGGCTCGCGTGGCAGTGGCAGGAGGTGCCTCCAGAATAGGCTGCTCCAAGACGTACAATTTTCTTTCTTGTGTGAGAACGATTCTCAGATTCCTGCACTAGTCCAGGAAATTAGCTCCATTGAGCTTGTCCTTGTCAAGGACAGAACGCAGGGAGAAAATGTTCATGTTCGTCGACATGGCAATCTACAACATAAATAAAACATAAAGTAAATATCATATTCCTCTTATCATTTAATTAGGCCTTTAGTTAAATGATGCTCCCACTGAATTATAGGGCTTTTGTAGAATCAAGTCATAGATGTGGTCAAACCACACTACTAGATTCATACCAATTAACTATAATTCTCGTGGGACAAGATCCACATCATACTACGCCTTGATTTAGTTTTGGCTAAATCGCCCAAGACTTAGTATGATCGGTAGATAACTAATTATCAATTACATCTTTATGCAACTCTTGTTTATAAGATCAAGATAAATGTGATCTTTATCCTATCTTCCCAACCGTTGGAAAATGCCTATAGTTTTACCCGATCCAATTGAGTTAACTAGTTATACTCAATCTAATTGAGTTTGTTCTCACTCAAGTTTTGATAAGCAGGACCAAGATTATCCCTCCACATTCTACTAAGATAATATGCGTTGCTCTGCTTTGGCAGATTCAACAACAACAAATGATCGAGGTAGTGATGGGTATCAAAACTTGGTAGGCATTTCGAGTTGACTTGATTAAGATATAATCTAATCATGAATGTGTATCATATACATATTAAGGCACTAATTACCCTACATTAGCATGCATCACACACACACACACACACACACACACACACACATATATATACATAAATATTGATTAATCAATTTATGATGAGGTCATTGCCCTACTACGATCTTCTGAAGCCAATGAAAAGATTGGACGGTCAACCTAGGGTCAACGGCTTCTTCAAGCGCCTCCTTTTGATCGTCATGTGTTGACAACACCCTCCTCGTAACTCCTTGAGTGGATCTTCCACCGCTTCATTTTGTACATTACAAATATGAAACTCGAGTTACATTCGAGTCTAAAATCTATTTACAATAGGAACATAATAAGGGAGGCACGATGCGCAGGTCGCATAACGTATACAACACGCACAATACAAAAAATGGCGTCAGGCCATATTATGAATTACAATACAATTTTAACCAATAACATTGGGATTTTTGGGCCATGCACATCACAATATCATACATAATTCTAAATTATATATTTTACATAAATTTTTATAATTTTACTACTGTTTTATCAATTTTATGAGTCACAACTTCTCGGCGGTCCTGTTTAGCGATTTTCGGGCGCGATCGCGAGACAATGCTCCTTGCGGGGTTCGGGCAGCCCCCCTTCTCGCGAAATGAATATTGCGAGTGTCCCAAACTGATCTAATAGTGCCTTAAGCTGCTGCCCCAAAAAAATAATTTTATTTGGGCGAAGCCTTGCCATTTCGAAAGGTTTTTCTTGGTATTTGAAGTCTACAAGTGTCCAAACACTTGTTACTTCGCCTCTACAAGAAAAACACTCACAAAATCTATAAATATAGAAAAATTACAGAAACTTACAAATCTGAAACCTTTTCATAATAACAAATACAAATATGTACAAGCTTCGCACGTGGCTCTGATACCACTGTGAGACTTTCAAGCCACAAAAACCACTTTTTGCGTTGCGGAAACCTCGAAGCTAGCCATGGATCCGTGCGAAGATAAATAAAAATTCATGTACATGTTTATCTACACTAGATCTACCTTAGGTCTACATGAAAAAAAAGTATTACCCTTGTAACGATGCCCTTCGCTTATCCCGCTCGTCCAAATGGTTGTCGGATCTCGTAGAGTGTCAAGTGTACACTCCTTTACACGTATCCACATGGACAAAAGGTGGAGAAAATCACTTAAAGTGTGCTAGCACTCTTGAGAGGTCTCGGCAATGGAGGAGAAGGAGAGAAGAAGAAGAGAGGAAGAAGAAGAAGCCTTGAATTGCCTTGATTTAATGTGGTCGACCACTTATTAGAGCTCTTATATCTCCATGTAATACCAAGAGTCATGGCTCTTGGTCTTCCTCATGAGGTGGCACACAATGATGTAGCCTTGATGATGTGGAACATCATCATTGGCCGACCCATGCCAAGTCACAATGAGGTGGCATTTGGTCAAGTCAAATTTGACCCTTCATCTTCCCTCTCAAGTAAAGTCAAACTTGATCTCTTATCTCCCATGGTTGATCAAATCTAACATTTGATTCAAATCAATTTAATTTAATGAATCTCTATTCATTGGTTTAAATTGATTCAATGAATCATAGTCTAAATTAGACTTATTCGACACATAAATCAAATTGAGTCCAACTCAATTAGTCTAATATGGATTACTCTTAATCTAATTTGGTTCATCACATGAACCTAATCCTCTTGGTCCATCATATGAACCCAATCTCCATCTAACTTCCCTTTGTGTGTGACCCTATAAGTTCTTGTAACGTTGACAATGCTCCTAAACCCATTTAGAAACATAAGTAATGAGCGGTATCTAGCAACACATCATTACTACCCAAGTTACAAGAATATTGAGATCCAACATCACCATTGTGACTACTAATTGTGACTCTCACAATATGTGATAATGTCATTCTATCCTTGAC
Organism: Zingiber officinale; assembly: GCF_018446385.1. Lineage (NCBI taxonomy): Eukaryota > Viridiplantae > Streptophyta > Magnoliopsida > Zingiberales > Zingiberaceae > Zingiber > Zingiber officinale. The sequence continues at coordinate 135,885,109 of NC_056000.1, read as the reverse complement.
ATCTAAATTGATCAATTGAGGCATAGACCGTGTCATCCTCTAATCAATTTATGTCTTGAACTCCAAGTAGACTCACTCTAATCAAATGAGCTCAATATCTCATATTGACCTATTTGGGCATGGCCATGCACTTAGTGGTCTCACTCTATCAAGAATCATGATGTCACTCCCGTCATATAGGAGGGATAGATCCCATCTACATCACTCACATCCCTTCGCATAATTTGTTATATACCCAGTAGTCACCTTTATAGTCCACCCATTTACGGGTGACGTTTAACGAAACTAAAGTATGCAACTCCTTATGTAGGGAACCATGGTGACTTCAGGTCCAAGGACTGATAGTCATACTAATAGTCACATGAGAAAGTATATGACACTCATATAACAATCCATGATACTTTCTCATGATGGATCATTCAGTATACATTCTCCAATGCATACCCATATGTCAACTTGATATCTAATATCCATAACTTGTGAGATCAAGTCATCGAGTTGACCTACATGCTAGTCTCATCGCATTAACATTGTCCCTGAATGTTAATATTTGACTAGGAATGATTAAGAGTAGTTATCTCTATATCATCTCATTATCAATTCAATCAATCGATTGATATAGATAAGAATCTTCTACTCAATGACGCTATTATACTCAGTTATTTGACACAAATACAAGTATAATAACCATAAAGAAATGTCTTTATAAATATATATAGGAATATGATACATCAAGTCCATACAACAATCATCACATGATCAGCTCTAGAGCTCTCACTAACATAGGCATGGGTAAAACAGACCTCTCCACAGAATTTGAGAATTTTTAGATGTCTGTAAAATTATTGGTGCATTTCTGAAATCAGGTTCAGAATGTAGTTTGGGCTGGAAAAGGGTACCATTCGACTATCTTAAGAGTGAGAAAGTTCAAGCCATATAACTTGTATTTGATTAATACTGTAAGACAAATAAAGAGTTTCACAACAAACACACATTAATTTCACAATTAAATAAATATTTTGTATTGCCAATAAATTAAAGATTAATAAATGGAGTTGATTAGTTGCTCATAAATTCATCAAAAAAGTATCTCAAGTTCACAAGCCATAACTTGTATATGATTAATTAATGATGCAAGACAAATCGAGAGTTCAAGAACAAACACACATTAATTTCACAAAATAAAAAATGAATAAGACATGATTCAAACAATACTCAATTAGGATGTTCTATTCTTCTTATGCCACAGCTCGAAGTCAACTGTTTCTTACAACATATCCAACGAATCATTTAATTTGGCGAAGAGAACTACTTGCATTGTTGTATTTGTTCTGTTGTTGTTTCTTTATTTCTTCATAGTTTGTCCGCCATCATTTCTCTTCTTCTTCTTTTTCTTCTTCTTCTTGCCGCCGGTGTTCCTCTTGTTTTTTTTCCAGGTATCGTGATAACTAGAATGATTATAAGCAATTATTAGCCATGCAATATAATTTGCCTTGATAACATTAATTGAGGATATAAATCTTGATTTGAGTTTTTTGTTTTTTTTTGGGTCATTTTCAACATTTGCAACTATACTTTGATGGTCAAAGTTCCAAATACAGTCAATTGATACCGATCTGAAACTATTTTTCAGTACTGATTTTGATTAAGTTAACTCGTTTAGGTATATAAGATCCATGAGGGATAAATACATGAGTTTATGGCCAGTTTGATAATTAAGTTTTCGATAATTGAGATATTGTTGAAAACTTTTTAATGTTAGGTAAAATGGGAGAAGTAAGATTTAGTTGGAAAAACTTTAAGTGTCTTTGTGTAGGAGGAGTTTTGTAATATGTTTTTAAATATCTCTGTGGTAAAATTCCTAACTTAATGGAGAGCTTAGGTGTAGGGGGAGCCTTGGGGCAGGTTCCAATGCTTGTTTGCATTTTTCATTCGGCGGTGTAAGTCCAAGTTGTGTAGCCTTTGCAACGTAAGTCCATTCGGCGATGTAAGTCCAAGTGTGTAGCTTTGGCAACATAAGTCTATTTTTAGTATATTGTTTTGCTATTATGTTTTCTCAAACTTAAGCGTATTGTCAAACATAAAAAAGGGAGAGATTGTTGAAGCAATCCTAATGGTCCGTGCGACCATGTGTTTTGGTGTTTGGGCAAAGGGTTTAAGTTAGGTTCACCCTTGTATTTGATATGTGTATATGAGTGTGTAAGTTTGTAAGATACACATATGACTCAACTTGATGACTTCGAGTTCAGTGAAGGATGGAGCATCTGAGGGACCGTGGACAATGCAGTAAGGACAAGGGCCGAGAGAAGTGACTTCGAGACATATGCGAAGGATGACATTGGGGACGAGTTGCGGGCTTGAATGCATTCGAGGGACGAGAGCCAAAGAAAGTAGTCTTGAAGACAAGAACTCAAAGTTGTCAAGAAGAGTCAAGTGAGTCGTGAGGGTCCGAGTGCGATAAAAATATACTCGGAAAGGGAAACCCTAAGTTTAGGGTTGTGCCAATCTACTGGTACTGGGACCAGTCGACTGGGGGTGAGCACAGAGAGTTTCTATGCTCAAACGGCAGTGACCAGTCGATTGGTGTAAGGACCAGTCCACTGATAAAGAGTCGTTGAGAGAGCTGTTGACCAAGCACCAGTCGACTAGTAATGGTAAACAACCTTGATGTTTCTTCCCAAGCTCTATAAGATGAAGTTTGGGATGACTGACCAAGGTGACGAAATTAGTGGCGGTTAACCCTAATTAATAGTCAACAAGTGCTCAAGAGTTCTTTGTATTCCAAGAGGTCATGGTTAGAGTTGTGGTGAGGTTTCTCCACCCATAAGGAGACTTGAGCTAGCCGAAGTTTCGAGGCTTGATCCACCAAAGGATCACAGGTATGGTCCACCTTACGGATAGCTGTGAAGTAGGAGCAAATTATCTCCGAACCACGTAAACGAACTTGTTAGCAGTTTGCATTTTTTCTTAGTCTTTAGCTTTTTTATTTATATTAGTTTGTATTTCTGTTGCGTAAACTAACATTGTCGAAGTAATTGAATTGGGGGCAACATATATTAAATCCCCCTCCTAGCTGGTCATACAAAATCCTCCAACATAGACCACCTTTATGTGTATCAACATTGAGATAAGAAGTGAATAATCTTTAGGGTGTTAAAAATCATTGTGCCAAAATCAAAATCTTAGAATTACTCCCTAAAGTTGATTTTCTCCTAAGACTCCTCTTTCTTTCTTAATTCATTTTATTTCTCTAACAATTCTCGTAATTTTGATTGTTCTAGATAGCCTATTTTATGATTTTAACTAGTACTCAATTTACAGTTCTTATAGGACAATCTAGTTACGAGTTCATCAAGAAATGAGATTGATGCCGATGGAAAAAGTTGGTGTAATGAAAACTCAACCTATGCAATTATGAGATCCCAAAAATTAGGTTCAACGGGACAACCTACTTACACTATCTAAGTCAATTACTCTAGGGGAAAACCTAATAGATCAATCAAAGGATGAAGGTTAAGCATATGACTTTTAATGATCTAGTGGAGTAATGTGGATTACTTTTGAGATATCCCTATGTGAGGAAGAAGTGGAGCTACTTCAAATATAATTAAAAGATATAATTCTTAGAACTTCTCATATAATCATGCACGTTTATAACTAAGAACGAATATATCCATGAGAACTGAGTTGTATTAGAAAATCTTAGGTGAAATATATCAATACTTACACAAACGACAGAACATTTCAAAGATATTACGTCCATTGTCAGCTAGTAAACAAACATGTCTTCAGAAGAAAAAGTTCAAAGGATAAAATATACTCATCCTATATTGGACTCAACAATGAATACTATCTTATACCCTATTTCCATTCATGTGAGATTGTTAGAAAAAATGAATGGAAAAGAGTGGTGGATGGAAGAGACTCCATTGTGAATGAGAACTTTAATTTCACATTGAGAGTTTTAAGGAATGATTACGATTTATATGAAATCACAAGCAATCAAGTTATGAAAATATGCATTGGCAAAGACTTTTTTTTCATGAGCACCTGTGTAGGAGAGTGCAAATTCAGGCCCAAATTGTGGTGAAGCAAATGTGACTCGTGTGCAAGCATTAACTACGCGCGTCGAATGTTGGACTGGTCAAGAAAAATTCTCAGACAGTAATGGCTGACCATTGATGGCCAATAATTGTCATGAATCCTCGGGCATTGAATAGTCATTACTTGACCATTTAACACAACCAAGGGTTAGCGCTCCTATATAAAGAGTTTGTGATCTTGAGTAAAAACAAGTGAAAGAGGCATAAGCAAAAGAGACAAAAAATCCATCCACTTCGGTCCCCTCTTCTTCTTTTTCTCTGCCATGTATTTCACTCGATGGAATTTTGGTGATAAAGTTCGAATACACACTCAGCTTATCACGAACAACTAGTACTTGGTTATATACATGCTCATCTTATTATATCTTGGAAAATATATGCCCATTGTTGTTAGGGTGCTTGATGCAGTATGTGCTTACACGTTTTGCAAAACATGCAGCATAAGCAAAAAGACGATAATAAAATTAATTTTATTACAAGACATACACCACACTCATGTAGGATACAACTCATACAGATATAATCGTAAAATAAAACTAAAGAATGACAATTATTTTAGGTGTACTTTATGGATAATGTGAAAGGAAAAGAGAATAAACTTAGTAACATCCATGGATCTCGCCTGTATTCATATCCACGCTAAGATCTTCAAGACAACTCTGATGATCAACAAGGTTAGCCTTTGATTGGTACTAGCCAAGTATGGAGGTGATGCGATCCAAGAGAAGGAAGAAGAAGCAAAAGCTTGAGGAAGAAAAATTCTTCCTTGATCTTTTTGTGAGCGCCGACAAAGAGAGGAGAGGATAGGAGAGAGAGGAGACTAGGTTTCAAAAACATAAACCAATGAATAATGAATTGGTTATTTTAATTTATCCCTTCTATATCAATATATAATTTCTCTTGATGAATTGGATTAAAAAGCTCAAACCCAGGCCCAACCCAAAATTCCTTAACCAAATTTTGGCTCATTGACCTCTTAGTTTGGTTCACAACCAAACCAACTTGGTTTAAATTAAACTAATTTGGTTCATTACTAAACCAAATAGGATCTAACTCTTCCATAAGAGATGAGACTCATACACACTTCTATTCCAATAAAATCTCTTCCATATCTGTTCTTCATGTGGTCTAACCAAACATCTTATTTCCTAATCTAAAAATCAAATTCTCAAAGTTGTTTTACGTCTTTTAGATACTCATAGTACGTGTGACCCAATAGGTTTCTGATTTATCTTAGCCACATATAATTAACTATTTAATAATGGATCGATCATGAGTGACATTGTTACGTGAAACCGTAAGCGTATGGTCGTCGTCAAGTAATAAAATTTATATAAATCGATCTCATAATGACTAAAGATTAAATGCTAATCAGTTTTGCACTTTGAATTTAACTAAACAAAATCGATAATTATTTGTATTGAGTTTTTAACTAAGATGTGAAACAAAAATAAAAGAAGGATAATTGAGGAAATCCTTAATTAAGAAGATATTCTAGGCCGTTAGTTTCATTGTAATGGTGGATATTGTGCAATGATTTCGTTCATTCTTAGTTCTCCACTTGTATGTTTACAGGATAGTCTAAATTACTACCGAATATCACATCGTGACAGTGTATCAGAGTACTTTCTCTTAGAGGTGGTAATTTTTGACCCGACACAAAAACACGACTCGAACCGAACACGAAAAATCAGGTTAGGGTTGGGTAGTTTCGGGTTCAGATCGAAATCGGGTCGACCCAATTGACCCAATTAATAAAACGGTCGGGTTCGGGTCAACCTGAAATGACTCAATTACAACCTGCGAACCCGTTTATAAATAATTATAAATTTAAACTAAAATTACAAATTTAAAAAAGTTAAAACTATAAACATAGAGATATGCTATTGATTGCAATGTTGCCATGGCTTATCATTTATGATATGGATTTTCAATTTGTGTAGATAAATATTATTTTAAAATTTTAATTTAATATACAAAATTTCTTTAATGAATTCAGGTCATGTTCGGATTAAACGGGTCAGGTTCGAGTCAAGTACAAATAAACAGATCAAGTTCAGATTGAATAATTTGACCCGAATTAATAATCAGGTCGGGTTCAGGTTGCCATTTGCCAACCCACCAACTTGCCAACCCGAACCCGTCAACCCAAACCCGAACCGAATTGCCACCCCTACTTTCTCTGCTAGTAACCAAGTATGCATCAAGTGAAGAAGTAACTTAGAGAGCCCGAGTTTACAGTAGAGAACCTCTTGTCACAAAGCTTCCCTCGGGTGTACGTCTCTAGATTACGTAGGTCACTTGCATAGTATATGGTTAGATAAAGCTCATTAGGTTAAGTGATAGACTTATCCATACATAGAATTGTTCTCCCTTAGGAGGTTACATTCCATATAAAAGGATAGTTGCCTTAGATACTCAACGTTAAACAAATATTCTAAGACTATGCCGAGCTATATCGGAGCACACACTCAAAAGAGACAACAATTTATGCATCAATTTAATGAAAATTCAAGTTCATGTCGAGACATAGACACACAACGATATATATAACTCAGAAATTAGATCTACGTATACAAAAATATAATCTAGATAGATAAATTCATGTTCATAAGGAAAGCTTACTTGCTAGCATTTCATCAAACAGAACAAGTGTCATACAAGTTTCATCAACACAAGGAAATTGGCAATTCAATAGAGTTTATAATATCCACACATTAAAATTACTTCTTACGTCATAGAACAATAGAAATCTACTCCATAATTAGAAGAACTATAATTCAAGAACTTAAATACATAAGAATTTTAAGAACCCTAAGGAAGGGAAGGAAAAACTTATCTCTGATGTCAAGTGAAACCCTTAGATGCAGATCTTAGAGTGCCAATGAGGATGGAGCAGTAGGACGGACTTAGATCTCCTAGATGATTCCTTCGAGTGCAAGGATTTGACCTAGATGATCCCTTCTTGCCTTGGATCCTCCTCCTTTAGTAAGGGGATAAAGTGCCCCTTTTATAGAGGTGAGGGCACGGGGTGGCCGTGCCTTGGAACATGGTCAAACCGCCCTTTAGCTTCTTGGTCGTACCATAAGGTATGGCCAGACCCAATTTGCATCTAAAATAACTTGACCACTCTAATCCTTGCTTTTCTCTCCTTGGGGTAGACAGGGTTGGGTCATGATCTTCTTCAATTGATCTTATTTTACATTTTTAGATTCCTTTTATGCTCTAAACTACTCCTGAAAGTGAAAGCAAACACCAAGCAAATATTTGGATGTAAAATAGTAATTATGTTGAAATTATCATGATAAATGGTGCAAAAGCATAGATCATAGACAATAAATATATAAAGTGATCCGGCGGTACAGACAGGGGACCCCCTTTGAGGGGAATCAATGCCATGTGGAGGGCAAAAGTCAAGGGCAGTATGAGGTTAAGCCGACCGGATAAGGGTTGGGTTAACCTGCCGAACGGATCAGTACAGAATCAAGGACAACCCGGCGGGGAATCGGGTCTCCGACGCTCAGAGTGAAGGCCGAGCGGGCTACCCGCTTGGCCACGACATAAAACAGCAATGTTGCGGACAATCTCAGCCGAGCCGAGCACGCAACCAGGCATCCCACCCGCTCGGACCGATAAGGTTCTTGCCGAGCGGGGGGTGCTCGACGCGGGTAAAAGAAGACAAGGACAAGGGGACATCGGGGAACATTTTTTGACAACAGGCATATTCAACAACCAAGTCATACGCAGAACCTTACGACAGAAGGTTCTGCCGTCCCATCAGAGAGGTGCTCGGACTGTAGCAGTATGGTGTCAGGCAAGCTCCTCTGACAAGCCCATACTGAGGTATGGTAAGACGACACATGTTCGCCTCGGTATGTGTGCATGAGCCTCTTCACAGCTCTATATAAGAGCCCTCAGACTTCGCCGGAGGTACGCAATCTCTGAGATTGGAAGCCACTTTATAGTTTTCTCTTGCCTGACTTGAGCGTCGGAGGGTCGTCGCAGGGAACCCCTTCCCGGCCCGACTTCTTTGCAGGTTCACCGGAACTCCATACGGCCGATCAGAGATCCACGTCATTGGTTCGGAGAGCGCCACGTGCCCAGTGTCCATCGATTCAGCGTTCGGACAGGATCAAATTGGCGCCGTCTGTGGGAGCACACCTGCATCCGAGCGGAAGAGATGGACGAAGCTGGACGACCGCACACCGTGATGCTCTCCCAGGAGGAGCTCGATGCTCTAATCGAGGCAAGAGCAGCTAAGCTCGTGGAGCAACAGAAACAGAAGGCGCAATCCGAGCGAATGGAGTAGCAAGCCACGTCAGCATCAGGAGGTCGAGCGGAAGCACCGCCTGCCACGGTTCCATTTCATCGGGCCCTATTCCGTACGCCTCCTGAAGTCACAACAGTTAACCGTGATCGAGGATCTTCATCCGATGAGGCGCCCAGGCGAGACAACAGAAAAGGCAAGGCTCCCCGAACGGACGCCTCCCCCGAGCGGATCAATCGACAATTTTCAGAGGTCGTCCTACGGGACCCCCTGCCAAAGCATTATGTTCCACCGGCGATCGGGGAATACAACGGAACCACCGACCCAGACGACCATCTGGGTAAGTTCGACAACACAGCTACACTACATCAATACACAGATAGAGTGAAATGCCGGGTGTTTCTTACCACCCTCTCGGAATCGGCGCAACGATGGTTCCGGAGGCTGCCGGACGGATCCATCACCAGCTTTAAAGAGTTCCGCGTCGCTTTTCTCCATCACCTTGCAAGCAGTCGGCGCTACCAGAAGATCAGTGTTAGCCTATTCACCATCAAGCAAGAGCCCAGGGAGCCTCTCAGAGCTTACATCCAGCGATTCAACCGAGTGGCCATAGATATTCCAACGGCCACCTCAGAAACGATGATGAATGCGTTCACGCAAGGCCTCGTGGACGGTGACTTCTTCTGCTCACTTATTCGAAAACCGCCCCGAGACTATGATCATATGTTACACCGGGCCAATGAGTATATTAATGTGGAGGAAGCCCAGACGACCCAAAGGAAAGAAGCTCCACCAGCCGCCCAGAGGACCGCGAGCTGAAGTAGCCCACCCTCAGCAACATGTAAGATCCCATGCCATCCAAGAGGTATCCGCCGAGCGGCCCAAACCAAAAAAGAAGGTATGGACCCCCATGTTTTGCTCGTTCCACCGGACCAACACGCATAATACAAGAGATTGCCGAAGCCTTCCCCTGATTGCCCACCCCGTTCCTTGGAGTGGCCGCCGTCGATTGCCATCATCCGACAGGAGACAGCGACACCGTGAAGCCGGTCGACGACAGTCTCCCGAGCGGTATATCCTCAGAGGCACGAGGACAATCCCCGGGTATCTAAGGTGCGGCCTAGGCCGTCCGCACGGGAGGAAGAAAATAGAAGCAACACGTCCAGCGGCGAAATCAACATCATCGCTGGCGGGCCGACCGGAGGTGACTCCAACAGAGCGAGAAAGGCAAGTGTCAGCCAGCTCCAGATCCATGCGGTCGGCTGCAGTCAAGAATGGGCGAGCGGGCCCGAAATCAGCTTCGGGCCCAAGGACCTTGAGGGAGTCGAAGTGCCACATGACGACGCCCTCATCATCAAAGCAGTAATAGCTAATTATATTATTCACCGCATTTTCATTGATACAGACAGCTCGGTCAACATTATATTTAAAAAGGCCTTCGACCAACTGCAAATTGATCGAGCCGAGTTGCTGCCCATGACAACCCCCCTCTACGGGTTTACGGGCAATGAAGTTCTATCGGTCGGACAAGTCAGACTGGTTATTTCATTGGGAGAAGAGCCGCTCAGAAGGACGCGGACCGTCAACTTCGTCGTGGTCGACTCTCCCTCAACATACAATGTTATCCTGGGGCGACCAGCGCTCAGTGAGTTCCGAGTGGTCGTCTCCACCTTCTACCAGAAAATCAAGTTCCCGGTTGAAGATAAAGTTGGAGAAGTGCGAGGAGACCAGCTGGCGGCTCGGCGATGCTACGTCAAAATGGTCCGAGCGGAATCTAATTCTGCGCGAAAGATGCCACGGATTGAGGTGAACGCCATAACCCAAAAACCATCCTCTTTGGTTTATGAAGAAAAAGAGGAGGTGCAGATCCACCCGACCCGATCAGAGGCCACCACATTCATTGCGACCGATCTGGAGGCGAGTCAGAAAAAGGAAGTGATCAAATGTCTCCAACGAAACTGCGACGTCTTCGTTTGGTCGACGCATGAGTTACCGGGAATTTCACCAAGTATAGCACAGCATGAGCTTCACGTCCGACCGGACGCTCGGCCAGTGAAGCAAAGGAAGAGGGACTTCAGCGTCGAACAAAATGCCATCATCCGAGCGGAGGTTGAGAAACTCCTGGAGGCCGGCCATATAAGGGAAGTCCAGTTCCCTAGTTGGCTCGCAAATGTGGTGCTAGTCTCCAAGCCGGGCAACAAGTGGAGGGTTTGCATCGATTTCTGGGATCTCAACAAAGAATGCCTAAAGGATTTCTACCCTCTACCCCAGATTGATCAACTTGTGGACTCCACTGCCGGGTGCGAGTTAATATGCATGCTGGACGCTTATCAAGGCTACCATCAGGTGCCGCTCGCCCGAGAGGATCAAGAGAAGGTTAGCTTCGTCACAGCCGACGGCACTTACTGCTACAATGTAATGTCGTTCGGATTGAAGAACGCAGGAGCAACTTACCAGCGCTTGATGAACAAAGTATTCAAGGAGCAGATCGGATGCAATTTAGAAGTGTACGTGGATGATATTCTCATCAAGTCCGTCCGAGCGGCTGATGTTTTTAAGGACATGGAGGAGACCTTCCGAACGCTGAGAAAGTATGGAGTCAAGCTGAACCCTTAGAAATGTTTGTTCGGAGCAAAAGGAGGGCATTTTTTGGGCCATATAGTGACCGAGCGGGGCATAGAGGCAAATCCCAGTAAGGTAAAAGCGTTGCAAGATATGCCACCCCCAAGAAATCTGAGGGAAGTACAATGCCTGACCGGTCGGATAACTGTATTGTCAAGATTCATCTCTAAGACTGCTGACCGGAGCCTCCCGTTTTTCAAGATCCTGCGCAAAGCTACTAAGTTCCATTGGGACGAGGAATGCGATCGGGTGTTTGAAGAACTGAAGACATACCTAAACTCTTTACCCTTGCTAGCCAAGCTAGTTGTAGGTGAGCCGCTCTGTATTTATTTATCTTCAACCGAGCAGGTAGTAGGCTCGGCATTAGTGAGGACGAGCGAAGAAGAACCCGTGTACTTCTTGAGCCATATTTTAAAAGACGCTGAATCTCGCAACACTAGGCTCGAGAAGCTGGCTTTTGCTTTGGTCCTCGCCACTCGGAGACTTCGTCCTTATTTCCTAGCACATACAATCATCGTCCGGACAAATAGCCCATTGGGAAGAGTGCTGCTGAACCCAGAAGCGTCCGGTCGGCTCATCAAATGGACAACGGAGTTGAGTGAATTTGATATTCAGTATCAACCCCGTTCGGCGATAAAAGCGCAGTCCTTAGCAGATTTTGTTACCAAAGTGCAAAATCCCGAGCCCGAAGCTATGTGGAAAATATTTGTGGATGGATCGTCCACTCGGCTCGGGAGCGGGATTGGTATGTTATTACTCTCTCCCCAAGGAGAAAGGATGCACCTATCCGTCCGGCTGGACTACAAAGCCACGAATAATGAAGCGGAGTATGAGGCGCTCATAGCCGGCTTGCAGGCCGCCCGGCATGTAGGGGCCGGTCGGGTGACACTCCATTCAGATTCTCAGCTGGCCGCCCAGCAGCTCTCGGGCACTTTTGAGATTAACAATGCTCGGCTCAAGCTTTACGTTGAGGCCTTTGAAAAGCTCAAGACCCACTTCAGAGAAGTCATCATCCAGAAGATACCCCGAGCAGAGAACCAGGCGGCAGATGAGTTAGCCAAACTCGCAAGTTTAATATCACTGGTTGTCATCCAGCAGCCAATCGAACAAGTATCCTTGGTGGCGCACATCGACCGGATGGAGGGCCTCACATTCCCGAGCGATTGGAGGACAGCCATCATGGAGTTTCTGCGCTCGGGTGCGACACCGTCCGACCGGGAGGAAGCCCATCTATTAAGAAGGAGAGCCGGCCGATTCACACTCGTTGGAGACCAACTCTACAAGAAGGCTTTCTCCCGCCCACTTCTGGAATGTGTGAGCTCGGAAGACGCAGCGTACATCCTCCAGGAAGTGCACCAAGGATCGTGCGGGGGACATCCGGGCGGACGATCGCTAGCTAGGAAGATCCTACTGGCTGGATACTTCTGGCCAACAATGCAAGAAGACACCGCTCGGACCGTCACAATGTGCCTCTCCTGCCAGAAGTACCACAACTTCTCCCACCGACCGGCAGAGGAGATGAAAGCGTCTACGGTATCCTGTCCGTTCGATCAGTGGGGATTGGATATCGTGGGTCCTTTCCCTATAGCGACCGATCAGGGGAAGTTTCTACTGGTGGCGGTCGACTACTTTTCCAAATGGGTAGAGGCCGAGCCGCTGGCGAAGATCACCGAGCAAATGGTCAAAAAGTTTATCTGGCAGCATATAATCTGTCGGTTCGACATTCCTCGCCGGCTCATATCTGATAACGGACGACAGTTCGTCGGGAAGCAGCTCGAAGAATGGTGCAAAAGTTATGGCATTGAACAACACTTCACTTCCGTGGCATATCCCCAGAGTAACGGCCAAGCGGAAGTAACCAACAGAGAAATACTCAGAATTCTTCGGGCTCGACTTGACCACATAGGAGGAAGTTGGGTGGATGAGCTGCCAGGCGTCTTATAGGCTATCCGCACGACCCCAAAGGAGGGAACGGGCGTCACGCCATTCCATTTAGTGTACGAAGGCGAAGCAGTTATCCCGATTGAAGTCGGCGTCGAGTCCGTACGGATCCAGAACTATGATGATGACAACGCTGAGCGGAGGAACCTGGAGTTGGACTTGATCGACGAAGACCGAGTCAAGGCGTCCGTCCGGCTGATGGCATACCGACAGAGGATGAAGCAAAACTACAACCGGCGCGTGATCCCCAGAACATTCCAGGTCAGCGACCTAGTGTGGAAGAAAGTAAAGCCGGTCGGGGACGTTGGCAAGTTGGAGGCTCCATGGGCGGGCCCCTTCAAAGTCATCGAAAAGCTCCGCTCGGGTGCCTATTATCTGGAGGATGAAGACGGACGTCAACTGGACGGACCATGGAGCGCGAACCACCTCCAGCCTTACCGGACGGGGTGAAAGGTGCGCCAATGTAATATATTCTGTATACTTTCCGTTCGGCTGTATATTTGAAATGCAGGAGTAAAAAATTGGAAAATTAGCGCAAGTATAAGGCATCGTCAGCCGAATCGGAAGACCGTCGAGCTCCGACGTTAAAAATCGAGAGTCGCGCCGGCGACTATAAACCCTCCGGCCGGAAGACCGTCGAGCTCCGACGTTAAAAATCGAGAGTCGCGCCGGCGACTATAAACCCTCCGGCCGGAAGACCGTCGAGCTCCGACGTTAAAAATCGAGAGTCGCGCCGACGACTATAAACCCTCCGGCCGGAAGATCGTCGAGAAAATTGAGAGTCGTACCGGTGACTATAAACCCTCCGTCCGGAACGAAAGACGTTTGAAGATAGGCGGCAAGGGAAAGTAGTGACAAGTCGAATGTCACCCACGCCCGCTCAGGAGGCCTAGTTGGCCAAGTTGTGTGTCATAGACTCCAACCAATCACCCGCAAGCATACAAATTAAAAATGAAGTTGCACAACGCAGATAAATTTTTCATTAAAAATCAAGGAATTAAGGCCGAGCGGCCTAATTACAAAAAAGGTAGTCTTTAGCCGAGCTGCCGAATTACATAAAAATTTCTATTCTAGATAATCGTAGAGGTCTTTCGGGATGGTGCCGAGGAGCGTCGCTTAGTCTTGGGCCGGGATGAGGACGGAGTCGGGAAGATGACCCTTGGACTTCAAATAAGTTGTGGTGGCCGTCATAGCGAGCTCAAAAGCAGTATACATCCGCTCGCATACTTTTTCGAATAATTCAATCGAACGGATGTAATTCAGCCTCAAGGCGGCGACCCGCTCTGGCTCAGCATCCTGGTATTCTTTGAGGGCCGCTCGGGAAGTATCGGCTGCTGCCTGATGTTCTTGCAAGGTAGCCTCAAGCTTCTTCACTTCATCCGATCGGGCCGCCTTCTCGCCGGCCAGCTGATCCATCAGCTCCTTAACCTTTTACTCCAGGCCCCGAGCCTCGACATTCTTCTTCTCCAGATCGGAGATAGCCGTTTTCTTCCGCTCGGTGGCCAGGCTTATTTTGCAATCCAGGGATTTGTTCCGGCGATCGAGTTCGGCCAGAGTGTGAGCCTGGTCGGCCGTCTTCTTCTGCTCAGCCGCCAACAAGTCTTGGGCCTTTTTGAGCTCTTTCTGCAGCTCGGCATATGATGGACCTTGGGAGCCGGACGGGCCACCCGGAGCCTTCAGCCTCTTTAATTCTTCGTCCACCATGGCCAGACGGTTGCATACGACGATCTCCTCCACCCAGCTCTGGCATAAACAGGATTGTTAATGGTCGATCGGAAAGAATACATAAAAAACTTCGAAAGAAAACGCACTTACCCCTGTGGCCTGCTGTATGTGGCTATTGGCCAGGTTGCTGAGCGGAATCATCGCGACGCGCGCCCGAGCGTCGACCCACATCTCGGCTAGGGGCCCCTTCATTGTGATCATATGCTCGGGCGCGGTTGGCCGATCGGATTCAGGCATCAACTCTTCGGTGGGGAGATGCAAAGAGACCCGGATGGTTCGGTGCCGACCAGGAGTCGTCTGGGCGGAAGCCGGGGAAGGATCAGAGGCCGGCGCAGAAAATTGGGACAAAATGGCCAAACGTTCGACTCGACGGGGAGCGGGCGGAAGGGCGCTGATTGGAATGACCTCGAGAGGGTCCGCCGACACATCCAGCTGGGATGGGGTCCGATCGGACGAAATCGCCTCGACCGCTGGAGCTTTGCCGCCAGAATCGGCGGTGGTCCGTTCGGTCGGCTGGACCGCGGAAGTGGCCGAGCGGAGTGGTGTCTCCGTTCGGCGTCTTTTTTGTTGAAGAGGGCGCTCTTCCTCCTGAGCGGAGCCTTCTTCTTGGACTGTTGGTCCCCCGCTGGGGGTGGCTCCTCTTGCCGCGTCCTGGGGAGAGGCCTGAGCGGCCGACTCCTCGTGAGTATCGCTCTCTCTCCTTCATGTGAGCCGACCGGCTCAATGCCAAGCGCCTCCATTTCTTTGGCAGCCGCGGCCTCGAGCGCCGTCGCTTTCCTTTTCAAAATGTCGGCCATCACGGACTCCATGATGATGTCCGCTGCAAAGAAAAAAGGAGAAAATCAGTTAGCAATCAAGGTAGATGTACGAGTAAAATTCTTACCGAAGCCGCTCGGGAGGGGGGTCATGATTGGACTCAAGCCGAATATGTACATTACCCCTTCTGGTAAGAACTTGTTGATGTCGACCCTCAGACCGGCTAGCATGTTGGCGGTGTGAAGATAGTCCGGTCGGGTCTTGAACCTTTTGAGCTCAGGGGAGACTGGCGGTCCGACCTGCCATTGGGTTCGGAAGGAGGCCCGTTCGAGAAGACGGAGGTAGAAATAATATTCTTTCCAATGCTTATTGGAAGAAGACAGTTTATTAAAGAAAACTAAACCGGGTCGAGCCTGGAACATGTAAGTGCCCAGCTCGGACTATTTAGGGTAGTAGAAATAGTAGAAGACCTCCGGTCGGAGGGGAATGTTGTGGATTTTGAACAGGACGACAACGCCGCACAGAAGACGGAAAGTGTTGGGGACTAGGCTTCCGAGCGGAATGCCGAAAAAATTGTAAACTTCAGCGATGAAGGGATGAATTGGAAATCGCAGATCGGCTGTGAACTGGTCGCGGAAAACACAAAAAGCTCCGCACGGCGATTTGTGTGGCCGAGCGGAAGGGGAGGGTAAGATAAGTTCAAAATCAGAAGAGATCTCAAAAGTGTCCATCAGAATATCGACATCGCGCCGATCGAAGCGCGACTCCATGGTAGTATACCATGGGCCGAGGGCTTGGTCTTGAGGTTGAGAAGAGCTAGCTATTGTCCGAACGGATGAAACAACGAAAGACAGAGGATAGAAGAAAGAAGATGGCAAACGAAACAGTGCCCCGAGGACCAAAACTCGGGAAAGAAACGCAAAGAAAACACAAGAACCAAAGATAGAACAGAAGAAGAACCTTACAGAGAAGAATGAGGATCGACGAGGAATGCGGAATCGCCGGAAAGAGAAGAAGCAGCAACGAGATCACTGGAGCAGGAACGACAAGGAAGCTTCTGGGCACGCGAGAGTAGAAATGCGGTGAAGGCGGAGAAAGCGAAGGCTTTATAGGGTTGAGCCCGAGCGGCCTCCACCATCGGATTCAGGTCGCAAGAACCGGAGCACGCATCGCACCGTCCATTTCAAACCGCCTCGGTCTCGTCACCCGCGGCGCCGCCGCCGTACGATGACGGTAGCAATGCCACGTGGCATTCCACCATGGGAGAGCATTTAATAAGCGCCTTAACGAGGCACAGAGCGTGTGCCTGGCCTTAATGTTGAATATTGGCGCAAATTCTGAAGAGATCCGAGGAATATTGTCGTTGATTGAACGCCGTAGCTACTCACATGGGGGTCGAGCGGAAGATAGTTTCACGGAGACGCTGCTCGGCGCAACTAACGGTCCAGTCAGTCGGACTAATCGCCTCCTTCGACTAGACTTGAAGGGGAGGCAAGTGATCCGGTGGTACAGATAGGGGACCCCCTTTGAGGGGAATCAACGCCACGTGGAGGGCAAAAGTCAAGGGCAGTATGAGGTTAAGCCGACCGGATAAGGGTCGGGTCAACCGGCCGAACGGATCAGTACAGAATCAAGGACAACCCGGCGGGGAGTCGGGTCTCCGACGCTCAGGGTGAAGGCCGAGCGGGCTACCCGCTTGGCCACGGCATAAAACAGCAATGCTGTGGACAGTCTCAGCCGAGCCGAGCACGCGACCAGGCATCCCACCCGCTCGGACCGATAAGGTTCTTGCCGAGCGGGGGGTGCTCGGTGCAGGTAAAAGAAGACAAGGACAAGGGGACATCGGGGAACATTTTCTGACAACAGGCATGTTCAACAACCAAGTCATACGCAAAACCTTACGACAGAAGGTTCTGCCGTCCCATCAGAGAGGTGCTCGGACTGTAGCAGTATGGTGTCAGGCATGCTCCTCTGACAAGCCCATATTGAGGTATGGTAAGAGGACACGTGTTCACCTCGGTATGTGTGCATGAGCCTCTTCACAGCTCTATATAAGAGCCCCCAGACTTCGCCGGAGGTACGCAATCTCTGAGATTGGAAGCCACTTCATAGTTTTCTCTTGCCTGACTTGAGCGTCGGAGGGTCGTCGTCAGGAACCCCTTACCAGCCCGACTTCTTTGCAGGTTCACCGGAGCTCCATACGGCCGGTCAGAGATCCACGTCATTGGTTCGAAGAGCACCACGTGCCCAGCGCCCATCGATTCAGCGTTCGAACAGGATCATAAATATATACATTAAACAATACAAAATAACATATATAATTTACGTACATAAGACACCTAGTAGTACATTATGATCCTTAATTAATAAAAAATTCACAGTTGATTCTAAAACTATTTCTGAACCATTCAGCAGCTACAGTGAATCATGCTTCGTTCCTTTCACTTGTCTTATACCCACTTGGTTCAAGACATGGTCTATGTGTCTATCCCTATTAGGCTGACTACATCACACTTAGCCCAAGTAATATTAACTTATCATGTGGATTCAAATTACTCCTACATATGTCTAAGAGTCCCATACCCTTAAGATGTGATACTTAGCAAAGACTTTAAGTAACAATCCTAACAAGTGGTTATAGGATATACGTCTCCTCGCAAGGAGCGGTGAATTCTCTGTGGGTTATCCAAACACCTTCTGATACTTTGACTTATACCTAATTATCTTGGGTTTACATCTCTAAGGAGATGCTTTGCTTATGATGTCAATGTATAATCGAAAAGAATTTAGATATCTCCACAATGATATGATATTGTTTACTTTGGGCCTAAGCTTCATGGTTTTGCTTTTGGACTCTACCCAAAAGGCCTCATACCAATGGAGATATATTTTCTTTTATAAACCCATGATCTTTCCCACGTGTTTTCAATGTGGGACTATGTTTGCAACCTTGCAACCCCAACAATCCCCCCTCAAATAAAGGACTACAGGCTTCCCACATTCGATCCTTGACCCATCAGGTCTTCCTGTCCCTCGATCCACCCGACCTACTAGGGCTTCCTTGCCTAGCCGTAACTAGGGCTTCCTGCCTAGTGTTTGGTCCTCTTAATCCGAACATAGGAGCCCCCACTTTCTTTATTCAAGGTCAATATTGTACCCACATGACTCAATCAGACCATAACTCTTGTGCACAGTCGGCGGTTAAATCTTCTGGCAGTCTAGACTCTGATACCAATTGTAGGATCGAAAAGAATTTATATATCTCCATAATGGTATGATATTGTCCACTTTGGGCCTAAACCCTTATGATTTTATTCTTGGGTTCTGTAGGACCGTTAGATTCGATAGAGGGGGGGTGAATATCGATTCGACAAACACGAGTATAAGCGCAGCGGAAAAGTAAAATAGGCACAGTTGTTTTACTTCGTTCGGAGCCTGTGACGACTCCTACTCGAAGGCCCGTGGTCCTTGACCACTTTCGTTGGGCAATCACTAGCAATTCGAAATAATGATTACAAAAGAATCGTACAGTGAATGCTAATGAAAACTAAAAACAAAATACCGACAAGAAGGGAAAAGAATGGAGCGTAGTGTCGGAGCTTTGTTGGCGTCGCACTGAACGTTGGCAAGATCGTGAGAAGAATTCTCACTTGATTGATTGATCGAAGCTCTGGGGCTTCTTTTATATCTTGTTAAAGGCGCTGGATTCCTTAGCGCACGGAATGTGGCTGCACAAACCGTGATGCTCCACGTGGAGCGACTCGGTGGATATAATTTGCATTCCGGCGCCGGATCCCTTCCGGCCGGACCTTGTTCGAAATCTCCTTTTCTGCAAAACAAAGTTAGTCAGGGCATATATATCCTGCAAAGCAGTTATTAGCACATTTGTAATAGTATGAATTAGCATAAGTTAGTATGACTTAGATTACGTCTTTCCGGAATCTAGTCATGATCTCGACTTAGACATCCGAAGTGGATCTAAGCCGGATCGACGCCTAATGTCCCCTTCCCGGGAACGCGTCCTCACAGTCACTCCCCTCCAGTGACTTACCTCACTTACCTGCCAGACGTCCGGTCAGCCCGTCGACCCGTCTGGACTTCTCGCCAAGCGTCCGGTCAGCCCGTCGACCCGCTTGGACTTCTCGCCAGCTATCCGGTCAGCCCGTCGACCTAGCTGGACTTCTCGCCAAGCGTCCGGTCAGCCCGTCGACCCGCTTGGACTTCTCGCCAGTTATCCGGTCAGCCCGTCGACCTGTCTGGACTTTTCCTGCACACTTGATCAAAGTGTCAGACAACAACAAAACTAACTTAACCTATTTGTCATTCATCAAAACCTGGGTTAGACCGTTAGTGCTACCCGCACCAACAATCTCTCCCTTTTTGATGGAATGACAACTTGGTTAAGTTAGTGAAAACATATGCAAGAAGCAACATGTATTTATGTGGTTTTTAAGTTAGTTTGCATTTTCAAATTGATTTAGCTAACTTAACCACCTAACCCTTCTCCCCCTTTGGCATTCATCAAAAAAACATGAACAAAGGTAAATAATCATAGTGAAGAGTTACTGTAACAGGTAATCAAATTTTGAAAGATATCTAAGTTTGGTTCAAAATTTGAACGATAAAAGTGCAATTTTTAACACCAAGTAAAAAAAATAGTCAAGTTGACTTGGGGGAGTTTAAAGTTTTGAAAACTTGTTTAAAGCATTAGCTTTTAGCTTTTAGAAAAATTGCTAAGTTTAGATAGTCTAATTTTCAAACATAAGTGTGTAAGGTCTAAATTTCAAGATCAAGTTTAAATTTTCAAAACAAGTTTCAACTTTGAAACGCTTTTCAAACATAAGTTTTCAAAACCAAAATTTCAAAACTAAGTTTGAAAAAATTTATTTTTCAAAACTAATTGAAAAATACTAGAAAAATTCAGTTTTCTAGAATACTAGAAAAGTACTAGTTTCAAAATCATGGTTTAAAATACTAGAAAAGTTCAGTTTTTAAGTACTAAGTAAAAAGGATAAAAAGTTTGTGATTTAAAACAAACAATTTTGAGTTGAAAAAAAATTTCACGATTTTAAGCAAGTTGATTTTGAAAATTGATTTTTAAACTTTGATTTTCAAAATTAAGGAAAATGATTTTGAGAAGCTTAGTTTGTAAACTTAAGTTTTGAAAAATCTAATTTCCATAATTTTCAAAACTAAGTTAAATCTAATTTTTAAAATCAATTTTCAATAAAAAGTAAAACCCAATTCTTAAAAACAACTTAGTTTTCTAAGAGTTAGTTTTCAAAAGTAGGTTTAAGAAATTTTTAAGAAAATATTTTTCAAACAAAATTTAAAATATTTTATATAAAGGAAAATTTTTAATTAATTCCTCCCCCTGAACCTGACACTTAACTTTAACCAACTGTCTAACCAATTAGATACTAATTAACTATCAGAAGATAGTAGCGTTCACTTGGTTAGTCAGATTAAGTTAATTACAACCAGTCAGTGTTTGACTTGACTGATGAACTTTAATCTGATTAATATCTGAGTTGTATTTAACGTCCAGACTTATGTTGATGCACTGAAATAAGCATCTTAAGTCCAGACAGTTGGCCTATGCATCTCACCCCTTTCTATGTTTGTCAAACACAAGCAAGGTAAACCTAGGGTGTTGGTGAGATGCTCAAAAACTAGTCCTATGGGTACATGCTTTCTAAGGATTCAAAACTAGTCTAAGGCCAAAACTGTTTTTGAAAATCTAAAAATGGAAAGTTTTGAAAACATACAGTTTTAACTTATGAGTTAAAAAAATTTATTTTAAAAATAGTTTTAAGACAATCCTAGTCTATTAGGCACATCCCTAATTTTCGTCGTAGGTTGCTAAATTCACTTTCAGGGAGTGATTTTGTAAAAATGTCAGCTAAATTTGATTTGGACTCAATGTACTTGAGTTCAATATCACCTTTAGTAACATGATCCCTGATGAAGTGGTGCCTAATTTCAATATGTTTGGTTCTTGAATGATGCACAGGATTCTTGGTTAAGTTAATTGAACTTATATTGTCAATTAATACTTTTACATTCGTGATGTTTAAATTGAAATCTTTTAGAGTATGCATCATCCATAATAATTGTGCAACACATTCGCCTATAGCTATGTATTCTGACTCAGTTGTAGATAGAGCAACACAATGTTGCTTTCTACTAAACCAGCTAACAAGTGATGAACCTAATAATTGGCATCCACCACTTGTGCTTTTACGGTCTAATTTGCATCCAGCATAATCTGAGTCAGAATACCCTATTAGTTCAAAATTATTTGTCCTAGGATACCAGATTCCTACATTTGTTGTTCCTTTAAGATATCTAAAAATTCTTTTAACTTGTGTCAAATGGGATTCCTTAGCACAAGTTTGGTATCTAGCACACATACTAACTGCAAATAAGATATCAGGTCGGCTTGCAGTTAAGTACAGTAGGCTATCTATTGCACTTCTATAGTATTTTAAATCAATTGGTTTTCCATTTGGGTCACTGTCTAAGATTGTGTTTACTGCCATAGGTGTTTTTATTTCTTTTGTATTTTTCATTCCGAATTTTTTAAGTAATTCTTTGGTGTATTTATGTTGATAAATATAATTTCCTTCATTTGTTTGTTTGATTTGTAATCCTAAGAAATAGGTTAATTTTCCTACTAAGCTCATTTCAAATTTTTTTTCCATTAGATTAATAAATTCTTCTAAAAATTCTGAATTTGTTGAGCCAAATATTATATCATCTACGTATATTTGTGCAATAAATATGTCTGTATTTAATGATTTAACAAACAAGGTTGGGTCAATTTGACCTTGTTTGAATCCTTTAGATGTTAAGTAAGATGTTAGCCTCTCATACCATGCCCTGGGAGCTTGTTTAAGTCCATATAGTGCTTTCTTTAATTTAAAAACATAATCAGGGTGTTCTAGACTTTCAAACCCAGGAGGCTGACCTACATAAACTTCTTCTTTAATTAGTCCATTGAGAAAGGCAGACTTAACGTCCATTTGGTATAGTTTGAGTCTCTTATGGGCTGCATAACCTAGTAACATTCTAATGGATTCTAATCTGGCTACTGGGGCATATGTTTCATCATAGTCAAGTCCTTCAACTTGACTAAATCCTTTGGCAACCAGCCTAGCCTTATTTCTAGTAATTTCCCCAGTTTCACTTAGTTTGTTTCTGAATACCCATTTTGTTTCTATTATTTTCTTGTTATTAGGTGGTGGAACTAGGTCCCAGACCTCATTATGCTCAAATTGGGCTAGTTCTTCTTGCATAGCTATGATTCAATCTGGGTCTAGTAGGGATTCATCCATAGTTTTGGGTTCAATTTTTGAAATTAATGAAATTTGACTTAGGTTTCTAAACGATGATATGGTTTGAACTCTTAATTCTGGGTCACCAATTATTTGATCAGTTGGATGATTTGGGTTAACCCTTATTGTTCTAGGAGGTTGATCCTCCTGATGTTGTTCCTCTTCTTCATGACTTAGAGTTTGGTTGGTTTCTGGAACAAACTCAGGTGTTTGTGTAGATCCTATGTCTTGTTTAGTTTCTTCAAATTTTACATTAGTAGTTTCTTCAATTTTTAAGGTAACCTTATTGTAAATTCTGTAGCCTCTACTATTTAGGGAATACCCTACAAAAATTCCATTTTCAATTTTAGAGGTGAATTTTCCTAAGTGTTCTCTTGTATTTAAGATGAAAACTGGGCACCCAAATACCTTAAAATATTTTATATTTGGTTGTTTATTATAAAACAATTCGAAGAACGTTTTGTTATGAGTTTTATTTATTGTTGTTCTGTTCTGTACGTAGCAGTTGACCAAAAGTATTTAGGTAGGTTATACTCATTTAACATTGTTCTAGAAGCTTCAAGTAAGGTTCTATTTTTTCTTTCTACAATTCCATTTTGTTGGGGGGTTTTAGGGCATGAGAACTCATGATGGTAACCGTTTTCTAGACAAAAACTGTTAA
This sequence comes from Zingiber officinale, assembly GCF_018446385.1. Lineage (NCBI taxonomy): Eukaryota > Viridiplantae > Streptophyta > Magnoliopsida > Zingiberales > Zingiberaceae > Zingiber > Zingiber officinale. Next base: position 135,861,697 of record NC_056000.1, on the reverse strand, counting down.
AGTGGTGATTTTTAAATTCTCCTCCGTTGTCACTCCTAATTCTTTTAATTTTAATATCTTTTTCGTTCTCAATCTGTTTGCAAAAATTTGTAAAAATTTCAAAAGTTTCATCTTTATGTTTTAAGAATTTTACCCAAGTAAACCTAGAATAGTCGTCTATAATTACTAAACAATATAAGTTTCCATTTATAGATTTGACTCCATGGGAGTCAAAAAGATCTAAATGTAGAAGTTCTAAGATTGAGTTAGTTTGTGGTTGATTTGTTTGTTTGTGGGCTGATTTAGTTTGTTTGCCTTGTTGACAAGCATTACATATGGTTGAATCTAAGTTAGGTAGCTTTGGTAAGCCTTTTACAAGTCCATTTAGTTTACTTATATTTTTAAAGTTGGTGTGAGACATCCTCCTATGCCATAACCAAGTTTCTTCTTTTTGTGTTAAATAACACTTAATGGGAGAAATGGTTAGGTTGATGGCATAGATGTTGTCTTTTCTAAAACCTTTTAAGCTTATGGTAGGATTATCTAGATGTTTGATTAAACATTCTGTAGTTAGAAATTTGACCTTATACCTAGTATCACACAATTGACTTATACTTAGAAGATTATATTTAAAATTGTCAACAAGTAAAACATTTGTAATTATAAAGTCTAATTTTAATTCAATATTACCTATACCAATTACCTTGAGTTTGCCGTTGTTTCCAAAGGCAACTGTTCCTAGGCTTTTGTAAGTGAGTTGAGTGAACTTGGTGTGATCTCCAGTCATATGTTTGGAGCAACCACTGTCCAAAATCCACTTGGTTTCCTACAGTAAGTAGGATTTAGAGTTAGTCTTTTGAGCATGCATTATTTAAGTGTAGAATTAATTTAAGTTTAAAATTTTGAAATTAATTTTTAAGTTTAAAATTAAAATTTTGAAATTTATTTTTAAGTTTAGAATTAAAATTTTCGAATTAATTTTTAAGTTTAAAATTAATATTTTGAAATTAATTTTTAAGTTTAAAATAAAATTTTGAAATTAATTTTTAAGTTTAAAGTTAAAATTTTGAAATTGATTTTTGAGTTTAAAATTAAAATTTTGAAATTTATTTTTAAGTTTAAAATTAAAATTTTGAAAATAATTTTTAAGTTTTAAAATTAAAATTTTGAAATTAATTTTTAAGTTTAAAATTAAAATTTTGAATAAAATTTTGAAATTAATTTTTAAGTTTAAAATAAAATTTTGAAATTAATTTTTAAGTTTAAAATTAAAATTTTGAAGATAATTTTTAAGTTTAAAATTAAAATTTTGAACATAATTTTTAAGTTTAAAATAAAATTTTGAAATTAATTTTTAAGTTTAAAATTAAAATTTTGAAATTTATTTTTAAGTTTATAATTAAAATTTTGAACATAATTTTTAAGTTTAAAATTAAAATTTTGAACATAATTTTTAAGTTTAAAATTAAAATTTTGAAATTAATTTTTAAGTTTAAAATTAATATTTTGAAATTAATTTTTAAGTTTAAGATTAAAATTTTGAACATAATTTTTAAGTTTAAAATTAAAATTTTGAAAATACTTTTAAAATTAAAATTTAAGCCTTATTCATCTCACCCGATCTATATTATCAATCAGGGAATCCTATGATTTTGTGAGATGAAATTAGTTTGATTACAGAGTTTTGTTTTAACTTATGTTAGATTCAGACTTAGCTTTGGTTTCCACAAATAGACATTCTTCGGATAAACTTCTAAGCTTAGTGAGTCACAAGGACATCATTAGAAGTAACCAACCTTTCGAGGTTTTCCGAATAGTCCTATCCACGGAACTTAGTACTAAATCTTGGTCTAACTGGTTAGGATTCGTTTAAGGGTAGCTTCGGTCAGTTCTACTTGGCCAAATGCACCAGATCGAAACCATATCTTTCTAGACATGCGATGCCCAAGTTTCCCTAACGTACTATCATCCAAAAATTTCACCAGTACCATGATTCAAGTTAAACTTGATCTCTAATTCTAATTGCCCTGCCGGGTTTGTTAGTTTTGGAGGTGCCAGCTATTCTGGAGCCTCCCCCTGAATTATTGGCCATTAATTTAAGTTTTGATTTTAGGCTTGTGTCGATTCTTTTTATAGTTATAGTTAACTTGGTGATAATTTTGTTGTTTTTTAAACTGTTTAGATTTTGAATTTGATTTAGGTTTGTATTTTGGATTTTGGTTTGGTTTATTTATATAATGTATTTTTTCTTTAGGTATATAATATTGATTAAGTCCTACTTGCGTGGTTAGACACGCTTTCGGAACCCAAGCTAGATTGGTTGACTTGTATTGGGTTAGTAATGATTTGAAGGTTTTATTTGAATTCGACTTATATCCTAGTCCGGTTTTATTATAACATGCTTTTTGATTATTTAGGATTAAGTCTAAATTTTTTGATCTTGTTGTGAATTTTTCTAACATCTCCTTTAAATTGTTTATTTCATTTTTTAATGATAAATTCTCCTTCTCAAGTGTTAGATCTTGAGTTGGATTTGAATTTTTTAATTGTTCCTTGAGGTTTTGATTTTCCTCAAGAAGTAATTTGTTTTCATTTTCTACTTTGGTTAATTTGCTATTTAAACAGGAAATAATTCTAAAATTTTTTTTGTTTAAATTAAGGTATACCTCATTCGGGCCTTCGGAAACGAGTACGGACTTGTGGCTTGTTTCGGGTTCAGACCCGTCTTCATCTTCCGACTCGTTATCTGTTTCGGCTTCGCGCGAGGTGGCTCTGATGTTTCTGCTCTTCTTCCTCCGATTCGTCCGAGGAGTCGTCCCACGTTGCTTTGAGTGCCTTCTTTTTGGTTGGTTTTGGTTTGTCGAACTTTAGTTTTGGACATTCGTTCTTGTAATGTCCTTTTTTGTTGCAGCCGTAGCAAGTCACGTTTTTTTGTTCTGAGGGAGAGCTGATCTTTTGAAGATCCTTTTTGCTGAAGCTCCTCTTTCTCCTGGTAAACATTTTTCTTACCAAGTTCACCAGGTGTTCTTCGTCTTCAGAATCTTGATCGGAGTCTTCTTCAAGTTCAGGCTTGCTTTTCTTTGAGGAACCTGCAAGTAAGGCTACACCTTTCTCGGCTCTAGCATTAGTTTGTTTATGCAATTCTAATTCACAGAAAAGCTCATCCAATTTTAATTTAGAAAGATTCTTAGAAATTTTGTAGGCATCCACTATTGATGCCCACAAACTATTACGTGGAAAGGCGTTTAATGCGTACCTTATCAAGTCTCTGTTCTCCATCTGGTGGCCTATCGCATGGAGCCCGTTGAGGATGTCCTTGATCCTCGCGTGGAGTTGATTCGCTGTTTCTCCTTCCTGCATTTTTATATTAAAAATTTTATTTAAAAGCAGGTCTCGTTTTGTTACCTTAGCGTCGCTCGTTCCCTCGTGCAGTTCGATCAGCTTGTCCCATAGCTCTTTAGCGTTTTTGTGTGGACCGACTCTGTTCAGTTCTTCTCTTGTCAATCTGCACTGTAGAGTGTTGATCGCTTTATTTTCTGTTGATGCTTTTTTCTTGAGATCTGCTGTCCAGTCTTCAGGATCCACTAGATTCCCGACGTTGTCCACTGGAATTTTGTAAGGTTTCGTAATGCTCATCCACTGGTCGAAGTCTGTTTTGAGGTAGACCTCTATGCGCTTCTTCCAGTAAGGGAAGTCGTCCCCGTTGAAGAGTGGAGGTCGCACTGTGCTGAATCCTTCTTGTTGGGACATTCTGTGCACAGGTAAATAACCAAAAAAATATCCCAAGACTTGGTCTTGGATTAGTAGTGCGGGAATAGAAAAAAAATCTAGATTCGTGTTGCACTAATTTAAATTGATTAGAGAAATATTAAGTTAACGAAACACCAGTTTTAAAATAAAAAAATGAAAAAAAATTCACCTCCTCGATTGGTGGTTGCACCAAAGCAGAGCGCTTGCTCGATACTAGTTGTAGGACCGTTAGATTCGATGGGGGTGAATATCGATTCGACAAACACGAGTATAAGCGCGGAAAAGTAAAATAGACAGTTGTTTTACTTCGTTCGCCTGTGACGACTCTACTCGAAGGCCGTGGTCCTTGACCACTTTCGTTGGGCAATCACTAGCAATTGAAATAATGATTACAAAAGAATCATGCAGTGAATGCTAATGAAAACTAAAACAAAATACCGACAAGAAGGGAAAAGAATGGGCGTAGTGTCGGAGCTTTGTTGGCGTCGCTTGAGCGTTGAGCGATAAGATCGGCGAGAAGAATTCTCGACTTGATTGATTGATCGAAGCTCCTGCAGGGCTTCTTTTATATCTTTTTCGGCGCTGGATTCCTTAGGCGCTGGAATGTGCCTGTTGTGATGCTCCACGTGGCGACGACTCTGCTGGATATAATTTGGGCGCCCGGACCACCTTGTTCCAGAAATCTCCTTTTTCCTGCAAAACAAAGTTAGTCCGAGGTAATATATATCCTGCAAAACAGATTATTAGCACATTTGTAATAGTATGAATTGGCATAAGTTAGTATGACTTAGATTCCGTCTTTCCTAGACCGGAATCTAGTCACGATCTCGACTTAGACATCCGAAATGGATCTAAGCCGGATCGACGCCTAATGTCCCCTTCCCGGGAACACGTCCTCACAGTCACTCCCCTCCAGTGACTTACCTCACTTACCTGCCAGACGTCCGGTTAGCCCGTCGACCCGTCTGGACTTCTCGCCAAGCATCCGGTCAGCCCGTCGACCCGCTTGGACTTCTCGCCAGCTATCCGGTCAGCCCGTCGACCTAGCTGGACTTCTCGCCAAGCGTCCGGTCAGCCCGTCGACCCGCTTGGACTTCTCGCCAGTTATCCGGTTAGCCCGTCGACCTGTCTGGACTTTTCCTGCACACTTGATCAAAGTGTCAGACAACAACAAAACTAACTTAACCTATTTGTCATTCATCAAAACCTGGGTTAGACCGTTAGTGCTACCCGCACCAACAGGTTCTACCCAAAAGGTCTCATACCAATAGAGATATCTTTTCTCTTATAAACCCATGATTTTTCCCATGTGTTTTTAATGTGGGACTATATTTACAATCTTGCAACCCCAACAGTCAAAGTATAAGCCTACATGACCAAGGTGACTTGAATACCTCAAGTCGAAGGGAACTTGTACTCGAGTTGTAATAAGAATTTCATAGACATATCCATATATGTAAAGAATCATATAAAACCTTACAACATGTCATTCCAATGAACTAGTTAACTAGCATCTACATTTAACTTTCGCCATCTTAATGTTTCCAGCTAGTGAATTACAGCTGCTTGATTAAATTAAGGAGTATCACCCGTGCTAGTTTTATAGAATTTATAATGTCTGATACATTAATTCATTGATTAGAAAATATTTCAATACTTTTATAATTACACATGTAGAGACACTCACTAGTTGAGATTCAATCACATGTTCTCTCATGTTATGAATTATATTGCAGACATCCAGTAAATGAGTTTAAGACCATTAAAATACATAGACAATGTCTAATCAAATAGTGAATATTTATTTATTAAAATAAATAGTACAAACTATGAGGCTATTGCCTTACGCCACCTCTCAAACATAACAATCATAACTTCGAAGCACCACTAAAGGAGACAAATTTATTTTAACGAAACTACGTTGAATGTAGATATTGACTTCTCTATTTTTGAGCACTTAGAAATCCACTCGGATTCAGGATTACTTCTCTAGCACTCTGCGTTGATTCTTGACCAGCTAGACATCCTCTAGAGTACTGCGACTCCATTCCCGAGCACTTGATACCCATTCGAAACTCGACCACTTCAGTATTTAGCATTTGCTAATCAAGCACTCGACGTCTTGACTCGGCAATCCACTTGGCTGGTTTAGCATCCTGACTAGATGCTCGACTCAATCAACATTAGCAGTCAGGTGACATCCTGACTTAGACTGGACTTCCCACTTGGACTCAAGAAGCAAACACTCAGGAGCACTCGTCGCTTAGCTTCCTACTCATGCCCGAGAAGCACTTGGCAATCAGCTAGCGACATCTCATTCATGCTCGGACAACCCGACAACTCATCTTTTCGACAAGTTTGAGATTATCAGTTTAAGCCATCTAACAGATAAATTTGAAATTGAATTTATTATAATTTTTAATTAAGAATATCCCTTATATCTCTAATAAATATTGTCCAACACTTAATACTTGGATGTTAGCGATGTAACCAAGTTTCCCTTTTCCTCCTATCACCAACAAGTCAAATTGAAACTATAAAGAAAGTTTTACAATCCAACTTATAACTTGTGATACGCATCATTTTCCAAAGGGACGTTGAAAGTGCTAAATGAAGATAAATTGTTACCATGCTAGTCTATGAGCTTATTATTGGAAGAGAAAGGAAGATAACGGGAAAAATAATGAGTGATATTTGTTTTATGACTTTGATAGATGAAATTGAGTAAAAAAAATAGGCATCTATATCTATATAGATATAGACACACACGTAAAAGAAAAAAAAAAGAAAATCATTAGGTAGGCAGACCATAATATTTAGCTAAAAAAAAGAATAAAGCAAAAATTATTTAAAATAAGAATAATAAAATAAAAAAGAAATAACTTCATCTTCTTCCAAAATAGAGTCAATGTTCTACTAAATATTCTGAATATTCTAACATGCCACGTGCTCTCTACGTGGCAGTAGCATAGCCTGACGACAACCTCATGCTTGCCTATTTACAGCAATCTTGTAAAGACCTTAAATTCATAATCATCGTGATTACTAGACTGCGATTGCAAGCTCGCATTGTCAATATATGCGACCACGCGTTTTAGCTTGACAGCGACGCTGCGAGAATTTAGTGGGTTGGGATTAGGATCAGAGATCACGTCTTTTTAAAGGATGAAAAATTTATTTGGCTTAATTTTGGATAAAAAAATATCAAAATAAATCCATTGAATACTGGTAGATAAATTATGGATGCATATTGAAATAAATAACTATGTAGGTACAAACTATGCCAACACGTGGCAACAAAAATAAATCCATTGCAGGTACTAAATATTTATCTTTCTTTGATTTTTTCACTAGGTAAAAAACAGAGAAATGACTTTATTATAGAGTAATTTATCTTTTCTCCAGTCAACACTAGCACTAACCGCCCGTCCCGTCCCGTCCCGTCCCGCCCACACGGTCCGAATTGAACGCTATTTTCATGTTCGTAGCGGTCAGAGGAAAGATCGGCAGGCGAGGACCGACCCTCCACAACCGGTCACCACTAACATTGAGCACGTGCTCCTCTCGTGCCGCGCCGACTCGATTTCCCTTTCCCTTCCTTTCTCCCTGCAGGGAAGACTCCACCGCAGGTCTTTCGACGCGACATCGCGAATCAGATCAGGCGGAGGAGGCGTCGATCGGAAGAAGGAAAAGCTCCTCCGTTTCTCTCACGATTCCTCTTCCACGCTTCCCCTTTCTTGTCTTCTCGCGATCGTATTCACGTGTCCTCCCTTCTCTGTTTCGTCCCGATTCCTCCATGGAGCAGCTCGTCAATTTCATCATAAGGCCCCCCAGGTGCGGAACTGTCTCACGGATGTCTAGTTCTTTATTCCTTGTATTTATTTCGTGCATGAATTGATTGGATAGGGCATCTATGCTTGATTTGTTGTCGAGATTTTTTGATACAGCATGTTGGAATCAATGATTCTCGATTAAATTTCACTCTGATTTTTTCTCCCCCTTTAAACCTACAATTTATACTGTGAAATATCAATTGCTTTGATGCAAACATATTCCTGATAATGAAGTCACCTAATCTGGATTAACCGATCGTATTATGAGATTAACCGTATTATGAGATTAACCGATCTTCTGCTGTCTAATCTGAACTGATTTAACTCAGACATGATGGGGAGATAAGGGGAGGGGCATCATTTCAACAGCTCCAATCCTTGACACGACAAATTTCCAAATGTTCCATACTGTCTCTGAGCACCCAAAAAGGTTCCATAACCCTACGCTAGCTCATCTATGTGTTTACTTATATTAAACACATTCCTTTTGGTATTCATTGTCTTTGTTCCTCGAGAGAATAAAGATGGTTTGTTCATTTGTTCTCAATAACTCAGGACATGTATTACCAATCCTAGTTTTATAATATCTTTTTTAACAAGGTCCTCTTAACTCAATAACTAATCAGATTGGACACTAGATTAAAAATCCAGCTTATCTGACATCTTTTTAGCACTGGATTAGGCAGTAATGTATCAAGTCTCATGTCATTGGATTAATGAAATTATGAGTGCATCCGCAATGTGCATAAATGAATAATTACTCAGAGTTAAAAAGGGTTAGAGATATCAACTAAACTTTATGCTTATCTTGTTAAGCCTTATTATTATTATTAATTTTTGCCTTTATTTGGATTAACACATATTATGCTACATCCACTTTGATGGAGGTTAGAGAGAAAGAAGAAGGTCCTAAGAAGGGATAGAAGTTAGGATAGAGGAGTGATAAAATATTGCCTACTTGGATGTGGTGGTAGACCCGACTCCGGTTCGGAACCTCCGGTTTGATGATTTAAAAAATGTCAACCCTTAACCTTCAAAGGTGCATACTGTTCATGGTTTGGAATTGCTAGTTATGATTCGTTTTATAATTCATGATGGTTCAAGATATATATATAATATTAAAAAAAGATGTAAACTTATTTAAGTTGTCTATCTATCCACTTAGAGTATATAAAGGAATTAAAACCATGTAGTTCGTTAGTTCATTTGGTGTCAAAATCTTCCATTTCATCCTTTGAAAATTGCATTCCTTTTATTCTGTTTATAGATTTTGTCCAATCATCAAATAGTGCTTGAGCTTCTAAAAAGTCTTGAGTCAAAGTAGATTGAGAAGAATATTATACTAAACCCTAAACCTTCTTTACTTTTGATACTAATGTTTTTTTTAATGTAACGTTAACATTATTATATTTTAGTGTGATGAGATATTATTTTTCATTAATTTTGTATGTTCGATGATAGTATTCAGTGTGTGTGTTTATATATATATATATATATATATATATATATATATATATATATATATATATATATATATATAATGTTATTGTTGAGCAAATTATATCCATTGACAAACTTATTATTGGATATATCGAACAAGTCAAATAGTCTCTATAAACGCAACGTTGAATGATTAAAAATAGAATAAGTCAAATGAGAAACCTATTAAGAGTTAAATGAGATTAATAAATTTAATGAGTTAAAGTCTCATATTAGAAAATTTAAGACAAATAGGTTGAAAAATTGGCTTCAATGGAAAGGTAAAATAATCCTACATTGAAAAATTTAAAGCAAATAAGTTAATTATATTGAACCACACCATTAATATCACTAAAATATTATAAATAGTATTAAATAAAAGGCTTTCAATTGAAAAATCTAAAACAAAATTTAAAGTTTTTAAAAATAAATACTAGTGAATTGGCAGTTAGCCGTTGGTCAGACCACTGGTTCACCTATTCACTTGGGGCCCGACCCTTGGTTTGTTTTGAGATGGATCGGCTAGCCTATTGACCGGTTCTGATTTCAAGCTACGTCTAGTCTAAATCGGACGCAGCTTGTGGTCAGGTTTATATAGAGGAGGTTGATGTGCAAAATTCGTAAGTGCACGATTGACATCAAGTAATAAAAAATTGAGAGAATTATAAGAGAAAGAAAACAAATTAAGAAAGCATGAAGAGTTGATGGGGAAAACCGATTTTGGGAAGCGATTATAGGACTTCGGTTTCACCACGATGATTGTTGACACCCTAAATATAGTTTACTCTTTTACCTCAGTGTTGAAATGCATAAGGTGGCCTATCCCGAGGTGCCTGATATCTTCTTTTGGAATGATACTAGTGTGCCTACCCAAACACGACGTCTACTTTCAAGGTAACCTTACTAAAGCAACTGCTTTATAGGGAGACTCGATGCCCCACGGTCCTCTAGGTGCTACCCCTACTTCGTGACTTCGAATCGGGGTAGACCCATTAACCTCTGTGATAGCCAATGGTGTCCTCGAGAGGTTTTAAACTACTTTATTGAACAAACCCTCTAACCTTGGTCTTTATGAGTTAGAGAATTAGGCTTACCTCTCGGTCCTTCCTCGCATCCCTATGGTATGAAAACACACGCGAGTATCGTAGTCATGTATGCATAATAAAACTAGATTAAGAATCAGCACATCATGCGATAAAAAGAGATAAACTAATAGAAAACGAATGTCAACAATGCATCGACTACTCCCTTATTCTAGAATAAAAAAAACTACTCCATGGAGATGGAGTTAGGACACAAAAACATGAAGGAAAACATTCTACAACTCAAATCAAAGAGAAAAGAGAGAAAACTTAGTTGTCGTGTGTGTCAGCATTTCCATATGAACTCCAAGCTATCAGAAGGACGAAATCTTAATGGCTTCTTGGAAACGACACTTTCCTAGGGTTCCTTGTCATAAAAAAAGCCCTTCTTTTCAACATGAGGCCCTTGGATTCTTTTAAAGCCTCCAAAGCCTTCCTAAGTCATGGAAACTTTTCAAAAATACTTGGGTATCACCACCGTACCATGGTCGTGTGAAAAAACATAGCCAGGTCGTGTTGGCTACTGGAAGTTACATCAACGAGCAATAGTCAGAACACAACCGTGCCTAAAAGCACAGTTAGTTCGTGCTTTCTTCTATAAATCCAATTGTTGTTCTGTTTCACGCCTAACTCTTCAAATGATGCACGATCGTGTCAGGGGACACGGTCAGACTATGCATCATGCTTGAAAATCATGTTTCAAGGCCCCTTGTCTCTATTTTAGCTCCGAATTCGCATCTTATCAATAAATACATGCAAAGAGCAAATATTTGAAAAAAATGATGAATACAATGCAAAGATAATCAATGCATGTCAAATATGCTCATGTGATAGAACAAATGCATGTAAAATAACATAAAAACATATGTATGGAACACACATTAAATACTCTCCGACTTAAACTTTTGTTTGTCCTCAAGCAAAATGTATAATCTAAATCCTATGTGTGTGAATAAAACATCCTAATCCCGGCGAATTTATCAAATCCTATCAAATGGTTTCACTAATGAGCATGGGCATATAAACCATTTTAATGTGGCCTAACATGAAAGTTCTACGTGCGCATTGCAATATGACTTGACTTTCAAGTATCGACTACCAATTATAGTCATTTCATCATGCCACTGTGTTCTCAAAGTCTCCGGCGCATGTCACTTACTTGACATGTGCAAGGATCGTCCCCAAATGTTTTGCATTCTCTACGCAAGGTCTTAAAGGAGTATTCGGTGTTGAGAGAAATTGACTGATATTTTCAAAGTAACCTTGGGATCCTAAAGGGTCACCTAATTTGTTTTTTTCCAAATCACTGTCTCAATGGGGTACCATGTTGTTTCCACTCACGAACAAACACATCTTTCATTAATATTTTTTTTTCTCACACTTTCAAGAGCACAATTTTTTTTCTAATGAGATTTACAACCCAAGTGTTCTTCAGTAACCAAAATGCAGTGGGGGTCACCTAAGAAACCAAGCTACTAGTCCAATTGTATGATTCCTAACTGTTTTCAGATATATCAACTATTGAGATCAAGTATAAGTGAAAAAAAAAGATAAAGATACAGGCAAGTAGGCCAACACAAAAATCTTTCGATAGTGCTCATGTCATGCTTAACATATATAAGAAAAAAACAAATCGCTAAAGATATGAGCATTTTTTTCATGAAAACATAGAGTTTTTCTTGCTAATGTTTTACTTAACAAACAAATAAGTGCATGATGGCATGACGAATATAATGACACGATGATATGAAAGAAAAAAACTAAGCACATGATGATCAAGCAAAAACTAAGTTAAAAACTAATCAAAACTAGGAAAATCTAACTATACTAACTAAAACCCCCCAGACTTGAATCTAGCATTATCCTCAATGATAAACAAAAATTAGGAATCCTATTAAAAACTTCCTGAAACTAAAAGGGGAGTTGGCCTCGAAAAATTGGGTCCAAGAAAGTTTTTGACTTCACGATTGTGTGGGAAAACATGGTTTGACCATGTTCTATTCGGGATATTTTTGTTGGCAACGTTCAAGGATTAACATGGCTGTGCTTTTAAACACGGCTTGCCGGCGTATCTTACTGTTAGTGGACATGGCCGTGCTTTAGTCGGGAATGTCTTCCATGCCTGTGATTTCTTGGCCTTGAAAACACATAAATCAAGAAGGAATAATAGAAAGAACAATCTATACTAAATACAAAAAGAAACTTTGTTGCCTCTGAAGAAGCATTTGTTTTAGGTCATTAATGAAATATCTGGTTCGAGGAAGTTTTGCTCTTCCTCTCTTTCCATAGACATGTTAATGAAATATCTCTGCAACCTTTCCCCGTTTACTTTGAAAGATCTTACAGTTGCATTCCATATATCCACAGCTCCGTACGGGTATACCCTCTGAACCTTAAAAGGTCTTGACCATCTTGATTTCAATTTCTTAGGGAAAAGTCTCAACCTAGAGTTGAAAAGCAACACGAGGTCCCCTTCATGAAATTATCTTAGTACAATGTGTTTGTCATGCCACAGTTTGGTTCTCTCCTTGTACGACTTGGCATACTCATAAGCATCAAGCCTTAATTTACCAAGTTCGTGAAATTGAAGCTTCCTCTTTTCTCCGATGGCTCTTAAATTAAAGTTTAACTGTTGAGTTGCCCAATTAGCCTCGTGTTCTAACTCTACCGGAAGATGACAATGTTCCCATAAACTAATTGAAATGTGGTCATACTGATGAGAGTTTTATACTCTCTTCGATATGCTCATAACGTGTCATCCAACTCCAACGACCAATCTTTTTTGGATATGGATACCATCTTCTCCAAAATGCTTTGGATCTCCTTGTTTGAAACCTCCACTTGTCTACTAGTTTGAGGGTGATATGGTATTGCAACCTTGTGATTTACTCTATACTTCTTGAGTGCATTCTTGAATTGCCTTTCAATGAAGCGAGAACCTCCATTGCTAATAATCGCCCTAGGACTCTAAATCTAGTGAATATTATTTTCTTGAAGAGCTTGATGACCGTCTTGGCATCACAGGTTGGGGATGATATGACCTCCACCCACTTTGATACATAATCCACGACCACCAAAATATAATTATTATCGGATGATGGGAACGGTCCCATGTAGTCAATCCCCCAAATGTAAAAAAGTTTGACCTCCAGAATGATATTTAATGACATCTCATGTTTTTTTGGAAATATTTCCGGTCTTCTGACAACGATCACAAGCCAACACATACTCCCGAGCGTCCTTGAATATGTGAGGCTAATAAAATCTAGCTTGTAAAAACTTTGGCCGCTGTCTTAGTTGCACTTGCATGCCCTCTATAAGATGAATAGTGATAATGGTAAAGTATGTCCTTAATTTCGTCTTCGGGAACACACCTCCTATAAATAGTATCAGCACACTTCCTGAAGAGTAGAGGCTCGTCCCAAACATAATACTTGACATCTACAAAGAACTTTTGTTGATAGCTAAGGTATGGTGGCAAAATTCCGCATGCATGATAGTTTACGAAGTCCGCATACCATTGAGTGCCCAACTTATCAAAAACTAGAAGATGTTCATCTGGAAACAAATTGTGGGTACCTCATCATCTTTGTCTACTTGTATATCTTGCCGTAATCTTGACAAATGATCCACAACAACGTCGTCAGAATTGTTTTTGTCCTTGATTTTCAAATCAAACTCTTGGAGTAAAAGGATCCAGCGGATGAGTCAAGGTTTATTTTCTTTTTTTTGCTCAATAGGTACCAAATAGCTGTATGATCTGTGTAAACAATTACCTTTGATCTGACTAAGTATGATCTAAATTTGTTGAAGGCAAAGACAACCACTAGCGACTCTTTCTCAGTTGTGACAGTTTATTTGAGCATCATCCAAAGTTTTACTAGCGTAGTGGATGACATATACTCTCTTGTCCTTCATTTGTCCTAAGATGGCTCCCACGACGTAGTTACTTGCATCACACATAGTTTCGAAAGGAAGACCTAACCAGGTGCTTGCATTATTGGAGCGGATATCCATGCCTCTTTTATCCTACAAAAAGCATCCAAACAATTTTTGGCAAAATTAAAATCAACATCTTTAATTAACAAATTTGTCAAGGTTTGGAAATCTTGGAGAAATCTTTTATGAAGAGTTGGTAAACACTCGCATGCCTTAGAAAACTCTTCACTCCTTTCATGTTTGTTGGTGGGGGTAATTTCTCAATCACCTCCACTTTAGCTTTATCGACCTCAATTCCCCACTCAAAAACCATGTGTCCCAATCTAATACCTTCTCTTACCATGAAATATGACCAAATTCACTTCTTCACATTTCTAAAAACTCTAGAAAGGTTAGCCAAGCATGTATCAAATCAATCCCATAAATAGAAAAATCATTAATAAAAACCTCCATTATATTTTCAATCAAATCCGAAAATATAACCATCATGCAACGTTGAAAAGTAGTAGATATATTACAAAGTCGGAGGACATTCTTCTATTGGCAAAAATACCATAGGGAATAAAAACCTGAATATTCATCTAAATAGCAAAAATCTGAATGCTTAGCTAGTCTCTCAAGCATTTGAAGGGAAGGGGAAAGTGGTTTTTCCTAGTTTCTATTCAACTTCCTATAATCAATACACATTCGCCAACCTGTAACAGTTCTAGCAGGGATTAATTCATTATTTTTGTTTTTCACCGAACCACATGTCCATGGCTTACCCACTGTCAGAAATAGGAAAAATCACCCTAGCATCTAACCATTTCAATATCTCCTTTCTGATGACTTCCTTCGTGTTGGGGTTTAGCATCCTTTGATGTTCACCGAAGATTTATGATTGTCCTCAAGCAAGATTCTATGCATGCACACGTAGAGGCTAATTCCTTTAATATCATCAATTTTGTAACCTATGACCCTCCTATGTGACCTAATTTTCCTAAGCAATTTCCTAGATTCAGTGGCATTCAAACTTGCATTGACAATAAGAGGATATGTAGAGTTAGGTCTAAGAAATTCATACCTGAGGGTTGAAGGAAGGGTTTTAAGTTCTACATGAGGAGGCTTGTCTTCTTCTGGCCTTTGGTCCGGGTTAAGCTTTCAATTCTTCTCTGTTTAGGGGAAACGTGGGGATTTTCATCCATGAGACGAGCATACTCGTTGACTCCATCATTCTTGTCCATAAGTTCTTCACTGGTAAGGCATACTTCCAAAGGATCATCCAACTAACGTTGAGGTGCTTCTTCTGCCATCACCTGTAGTAGATCCGCCTTGCAACAAACATTTCCATTAATCGTTTGTTTAAGAGTCTTAGACAAATCAAATTCAATTCTCTTTTCTCCAATTACTAAAGAAAGCTTATGATTTTTAACATTGATGATAGTTCCAGTTGTTACTAACTTCCTAAAATAATGGGGATCCGAGGATCCTCATCTATCTCCAATACCACAAAATCAGCCGGCACATGAAATTTCCAACCTTAACCGGAACGTCTTTTAAGATTCCCAATTGATACATAACTGAATGATCTGCGAGCTGCAAAGCCATTGTCGTTAGTTTCAAATCACCGAGACCCAATTTTTTACAAATAGAGGAAGACATAAGGCTTACACTCGCACCAATCTCACAAAATGCTCTATTGAAATTAGTTTCACCAATCATGCAAGGGGTTGAAAAACTACCTGGGTCTTTGAGCTTTTGAGGTAACCTATTTAGGATCAATGTGCTGCATTCTTTCGATATAAGGCCACAATTCCATATTCTTCCACCTTTCTTTTGGGTGATAGTATGTCCTTCAGTAATTTAGATTAAGTGGTCATTTGTTATAGTGCTTTAGTGAAGGGATATTGATGTAGAGTTTCTTTATCACCTCCAGAAACTTCCTGAATTGCTCACGCAACTTTGTCTTGGCTAATCGTTGAGGAAATGGTATCGACAGTCTATAAACCCTCTCCTAAATGACCCGGGGGGGGGGGGGGGGGGGGGATTCTTCTTGTTCTCCTCTGTCATTTGTTTCACTGGTGCCTCTTCCGTTCTTCTGAAGCTCTTCTAGGTTCCTACCACTAGATCTTGGTGGCAATACTCCTTGCTTTAACAACAAACACGACCTAGCTGTGTTTCTTGGCATGACCGTGTCATGTATTGCGGCAACTTCAAGAGAATCCTTATGTCTAAATCATCGTCGCTGACTGCCCTTGCATACTCTTCTGGTCTCTTGTGTAGGTATAATCCTTTTTCCGTCTAACTATTGATGAAGATTTAGTGCTATATTGTCAATAATGTCGTATGCTTCATCCAACCTCTTATTCATTAAGGAGCACCCTATAGTTGAATCTAATGAAGCTTTTCCCGACTATGCTACGCCAATGTAAAACGTGTGAATGATTAACCATTTTCCCAAACTGCTGCAGCAACCCTTTAAACTTGTCCCATGCTTCGAACAACGAATCTGTCTATGCAAAGCTCGTGATTTGATTTCTCAAATAAACTATCTCGCTAGGTGGAAAGTACTTGTTCAAGAAACGTTGCTCCAGCTTTTCCCATGTTGCGATGCTCCCCAATTGAAGAGAATGTAACCAAGTCTTAGCTTTGTCCTTTAGAGAGAGGGAATCCCCATAGCCTAATAACATCTATGGACACACCTTCAAACTTCAACGTATCACAATACTATATAAATTTCTCTAGGTGTAGATAGGGGCCATGCCTTCTAATTGTTTTTGTTGAATCATGAAAATTAATGCCGAGTTTAACTTGAAATTATCAGCATCAATCAGAGGTCTTATGATGTTGACCTTAAATCGCAATCAAACTAATATCAATTTGAAACAGTCCCGATAATGGCGCTAAAACTTAATGTGCAAAATCTGCAAGTGCATGACTATCACCAAGTAATAAAATATTGTCCATTGGGATCGTAAATTGAGTAACAATTCAAATTGCACAACAAACTATCTAAATCAATCATAATCAAGAGATTCGTGAGAAAGAACACGAACTAAGAATGTAAGAAGAATTGATGGAGGAAAACCGGTTTTGTGAATTGATTCTAGGACTTTGGTTTCACCGCGATAATCGTTGACATCCTAAATATAGTTTATTGTTTTGCCTCAATGTTGAAATGCATCAAGGTGGTCTATTCTGAGGTACTTGATATCTTCTTTTGGAATGATACCATGTGCCTACCCAAACGCGACGCCTACTTTCAAGGCAACCTTACTAAAAAGCGACTGCTTAGGAGGCTCTCATGATGGCTCATGGTCCTCTAGGTGCTATCCCCTACTTCATGATGTCGAATCGTGTAGACCCATTAAGCTCTGTGATAGCTAATGATGCTCTCGAGAGGTTTTAGACTACTTTCGTGAACAAACCCTCTAGTCTCAGCCTTTATGGGTTGGAGAAATAGGTTCTCGTCCTTCCCTGCATCCTTGTGGTCTGAAAATACATGCGAGTGACATAGTCATGTATGCATAATAAAGTCGGATTAAGAATCAAGATATACTAATAGAAAATGAATTTTAATAATACATCGGGCTACTCACTCATCTTAAAATCAAAAGAACTACTTCATCGAGATGTAGTTACAACACAAAGACATGAAGGAAAGCATTTTACAACTCAAATCAATGAGAAAAGAGAGCAAACTTGGTCGTCGTGTGTCTCGGTGTTTTCGGATGAATTTTAAACTCTCGAGAGGACGAAATCTCGACGGTGGCTTGGAAAGGACGTTCTCCTAAGGTTCCTTGTCACAAGAAAACTCACCCTTTTCATCATGATGCCCTTGGTCCTTTTAAAGCCTCCAAGCCTTCCAAATTTGTGGAAACCTTCCAAAAATGCCGGGGCGCAGCCATTGTACCACTGTTGTGTGGAAAAACATGACTGTCGGAAAGCAGTAGTGAGAAACACGATCATGTTTAAAAGAACGGTTAGCCTGTGTTTTTTTCTTGAAAGTCAATTGTCGTTCTGTTTGGCACCTAACTCTTCAAATGATGCATGACCGTATCAGGGGACATGGCTTGACCATGCATCATGCTGGAAAATCATGTTCCAAGCCCCCTTATCTCCATTTTAGCTCCAAATTCGCGTCCCGTTAATAAAAACATGCAAAGAACAATCTCCGAACAAAAAAGGATGCAAACAATGCAAAGGTAACAAATGTATGCCAAATATGCTCGTGCGATAGAACAAATGCATGCAAAATAGCATTGAAAACATATGCATAAAACACACACATTAGAGGTGAAGGAGGGGAAAGAGAGGAAATTTTTTAAAAAAATCATCTCTACAATTCATCATATTCGTCACTCTATTTGGAAAGTTGACAATGGTGGTTGATGTGATGTGGATCCAATAATAGTGTGTGGTGGTTCAACGATTGGATCTGACAATTATTGTGGTTCTACCATGGCTCGATGATGGTTTATAGTGGTTCTATCATCAACTTTGATGTGTGGTGATGATTTGATGGTAAAATTTGGTGTCTAATAATGGTTTGACGAAAGCCAGTGATGACCAATGATGGTGATGACTCAATCATATTTGGTGATGGTTTAATGGTGGCTGATAGTGATTGACGGTTAGTAATGAAGAGAGGATATATTGGTCTTTTTATCATTTTGCTCTTTCTCTTCATTCAATCCGTCCATATTTGTGTGGATTAATTTTTAATGTAAAGATAGGTCAAGGATCCTGTCTTAGCTTCCTTCTCTTTGTAGTTCCATCCAGGTGGACAACAACTCATCTTTTCCCTATCCCTCCCTCTTCATTTTGGCTCACACAACCTAAAAGACCATATATAATCAGCACCAATGAATGTACAAATAGGTCATTGAGAATATCTTGGACATTAGTTAAAGCCAACATAGTATTGGTTGGAATCGCCAGTTCTTCTGTCTATTAAAAAGCTTCACTCTGTAGACATATTATCAACACTGAATTCTTGTTTTGAGTCTTTTGACACCTTCAGTTACATAACTTCATTGGAGTGGGAAATCCTCAGCTACTACTAGCCTATACAATTAACCAATCTCTAATAGATGCAATTTATGGCCTTTTGCTAATGTCATTGCCTTATGCAATTGGCCAAATCTAAAATGTTCAGTACAGGTACAATACTTTATGACAATTTGCTGGACCAGCAGACCATGTGTGCCTTAGTTGGCATTATCAATAGCAATGTGTCTTGGGGATACCAAAAACTTATCTTTAACATGAGGAACACTATTATACCTCGTTGATATTATCTATGCTGCTTTTAGAGTTTTAATATCAATGTGCCTAATGCATTTCAGGGCTGATTACAATCCGCAAGATGATTTGTTAGACCAGGAGTTTATGCTGAGAGGGCGATGGTTTCAAAGGAAGGACCTGGAGGTAATAGAATTTGATGATTTTGAACACTTCATCGATGACATATTTCAAGTACAAAGTACTTTTTCTAGCATATCTCTTTGCAGTTTTAACAAGCTAGTAGAAACATCAGAGCATATGAAGCTTCATTGTTAGATTACCCAGCAGCCGCGTCGAAGCAGCGTGACCCAACGTCTGCGTCGGAGTCGTGTGACCCCCGGGGCCCCGCCGAATGGGTCAAGTGACCTCACGGCCGTGTCGGAGGGGTCGTGCGACCTTAGCTGTTGCGCGGGAGGGGTTGCGCTGGTTGGTTGTGCTTGGTCGGTTGCTTGCGAGGAGCATAATTATTTTAATTAAAATTGAAAACTTACCTTTGATTATCTCAATCAACTCTTAGGTATGATAGGGGTAATCTAAAGAGGGTTTAATAGCTGCCGCGCGGGAGGGATTGCGCTGGTCGGTTGCGTGCAAGGAGCAGAGATTTTTTTTTTTTAAAAATTAAAATTGAAAACTTACCTTTCATTATCTCAATTAACTCCTAGCTATGATAGGGGTAATCTAAAGAGTCTAAATTAAACCCTAAAGAAATTAATATTTTTTTAAAAATTTATTTATCTCTATATTTTTTTCTTTTTTAATTTTTTTAGTTAATATATTTTGTATTTAAAAAATATCAAAACCATATCGGCACAGTGCGATACGGTACCAAAATCGTATTGTTCCGGTCATAAACTGAAACTCCAGTATGTCTTGAGAATTTAAACCATAGTCTCAACTGTGACAACTTATTCCTCAACTTATCTTAGTTTGGCATTCTTCTCTGATCTCCAGTGAATCTTGAGCCACCGAGTCAATCAACTTGGCCGTGCTAAGTCTAGCTCTATGAGCTACTCCAATACCACCTTAATGCTTCTTGTTTTATGCTTACTTGGATGCCTCATGCAACCTTGTTTGAATTCCATCAAATCTTTAGGCTGTTGAGCATTTTCCCTTGGCTACGCCAAGGCTTCATCTACACTTGATCTTATTAAGTCACCAGCTCTGTGAGTTCTATTTGTATCTTGCCAAGTTCCTACCTAACTTAACACATATATTAAATACATATGCATACCTAACTTAATCCTTTCCCCAAACATTAAAAAACTGATGATTGAGCCCGATTGCTTAGGGCACAGTTGCACTGATAAATGATGCAACTTTTGAGTGTATATAGTTATAGTTTTTCATAGGTACGTGATTTTTTTAATATATTCATACATGACATGAAATCCATGGGCTTCCAAGACATCTGAATTGATGTTGCCTTTTTTTTTTTTTTATATTTAAATAGTTTCATTAAATTATCCTTAGGGATGGTACATCTCTACTGGGATCAGAAATGGAGATAATTGGTCATAAAATTCTCTGTCCATATTACTTTCATTCAATAATATGCTCACCAACCTTGTGCAAGCAAGATACTTGCAGTGGTGCTATTCTGCCTTGATTCTTGATTTCCTTTTTGTGAAAGATTGGTATAGCTTCACAAAAATTTATTTAACCATGACACCTTGTCTTGTTGAGTTGCCCACTACTTAGATTTTTCTTTAGCTTAAATACTATCTATATATATACACAGGGTATAGTATTTAAGCTAAAGAAATTAAAAAATAAATTTAAAAAATACATTAGGAGATTTTTATTAATATATACTTAAGTTTTACTGATAATCTATCTATAAATCGTAAAATGGAGGAATGAGAAATTTTCTCCTTTTTGCAGATTTTTAAACTAGATACACATGGTAATTTCAAATAGAAGCTGTCTTTGAGATAACTCCTTCACAGACGAATCTCTCCGTTCCACATATAGATCCAGCAGTTGCAACCTACACAATAATTTATTTATTTTTTTCACTATAGGGCTATTGTGGTTGTGACCTGCATTTTTGAGCTCTTGCATCATCTTAGTCAACTGTTCATTGTCAGTTTTCTACGTGAATAGGTTATTGAGGTGCTACCTTGCTGGAGGCTAGATCAGGCAGTGGAAAAGGGAGGAAAAGGTGATAAAAATGCAGTGATTGTGGAGAAGAATGGGAAGGAGAAGCTAGTGGTTTAGGAGATAAGGAGGACCATTAAAGTTGAGCTGAAGTTTGGCTCATTTTTGAATTTCTTGAGGGTAAGTCTGTCAACTTTTTGAAGATCCTTCTGCCCACACCTCTCCATTTTGAGTCCTAAACATGCAACTTGGTGTGGTACTGGTGGCATTCCCCTTTGATTCAACATGAATAATTATACTGTTTCTGTGAACTTATGACTTGCTTCTCGGGCATGATCTTTTGTTGGATCTTACTTCATCCGTTACCCATCTTGATGTTTACCCATAGTGATTACCCCTACTTCATCTACAACAATCAGGGAGGTGAGAGGAAGAAAGTGGTGAAGAGATTGTTGCAACCCAAAGAGACCACAAGGCCTTGCTCTTGTGAAACATTAAGGTGCTAATCATCAGATTAGGCAATCAAGATGTAGAGGTATTGATTGATGCAACAGAAAATGGATTTGATGTTTGATTGATTGAATGGGTGCAATCATTTATGGATTGCAACAATGAGAGAAAATGACATTCTGCTATACTAACTTACCTACGACCATTTTGGTCAGCATTTCTAACCAAATTATGCTAATTCATCAGCATCGAATCAACTATTTTCCTTTCCTTTTTTTTTGTTTGCTTTTTAAATGGAGAAAACATAGTCAATTAAGAGAGATGAAGTATAGTTAATAGTTGTTTAAATGAATCACGATGCTGATAAGAATCAAAGCCATGCTATTTGTAGTCAAGCATCCTTGCCATTCAAAATGGGAAAAAAAACTTTGTCCATAACAAAATTAAATTGAAAAAGATACGGTCAAACTATTGCCATTTTAGCAAGATACTAGGAGCAATACAAGTAACATGGAATTCTAGAGTTCATAAAGATGGATTGAAAAATTAATTAATATAATTCATTTTGAATCAATATTTTGTTTCATACTATGTAAATCAATAAACTTTTGTGTTATTTATTTATTATTATTATTTTACTTCTATGTTTTTTAAGACTATTTGCTTAGCAATTGTTTACCAATCTGAATTCATCTATAGCTATAAGCATTACGGAATATCCCATCTTTCAACCTGATAAATTATCAAATAAGAACAACACAAGTAGGGAGATTTTCAATTTCTAATCGCATTGCTGTTTCCTTGTTTTGAATGAGTTCATTCTATGGTTCAAGGTGTCGAGTTGCGCTAGTTAGCATGTGTGAAGTTTACCATTCTACCTGTTGACCTACATTGAGATACTTCGGCATCACACCGTCTTGCAGTAAAACAAAGAAAACATAGTGGCTCAATGGAAGCAAGGAGAGAGAATCTCAGTGGAAGTAAGGAGAGAAAATCTCAGTGGAGAGAATACATAGAGTATGGGAAGAGAAACGTAGATAGAATGGGCTAGAGAGGCAGAGGACCGAGTGTGGTGGTGCACAGTGAGCACAGTGGAGGACAATAGGTGTGGTTGTAGGTGGCTGCGACAATGGATCGGGAGAGGTGAATGGTTGCGAGAGAGAAGAGAGATTGGGAAGGAAATGATCGCGAGAGAAAAAGTAAATTAAATATGCTTCCTTATTTTTGAAAATCCCATTATAATTAAATACTAATGGACTAAACCTATCTCATATAAATTTAGTTTTATTTGTGTTAAACAAAATAAATTGAAATAAATTCCAGTTTGAACCTACTAAATCATAATCCCAATATATATTCGATGAGCTACACTTAACCCTAAATCAACTTTTACTCTATCTCAAAACTCAATATATTAATTTTATTTAACTTAATTAATAATAAAAACAAAACAAAAATTTAAACTCAAAAAAATGAAGAAGATAAAATTTGATATTTAACATGGTAAAAAGTTTTAGTTCTAACTTTTCTGATTTCAAAAAAGAGTGAGATTCTTTGATCAGGTTCTAGTTCAACGAGATTGAGCCAAACTTCTTTGTAACTTCATTAAGCTTTGGTTTAAATGTTTATGGATAACTAACATTAAATAAAAATTTATTTAATTAAGTTAACAAAATAATTTATTTATTTTACTAGTTTTAATTTATGTTACTATAATATTATAAAAAAAAATTAATTGTAATAGGTATACATTGATCATATCAGATTAATTTTTTTATAGAAAAAATACTATCCAATTTAACTTGAGAATACAAGTAAATTTAAAATTAAAATTTAATTTTATCTAAAAAATTTAAATCTATTTTTTTTTTTCAAATTTGATTGACTGCATCAAATTTTATATTTTCATTCTTTAAAATATTTATACTTGTAAAATTGAATAAATTTAATTATAAAATTTAAAATCAAATTTGAGCATGAAATATAGTATTTTAGATTCTAAAATTTAAAAAATAGGTCTTTGTATTATAGTTATGTGAGATAAAATTAAATCAAATTAAAATATTTTCAAGAGTTTTATATAGTCTTATAAAATAAAATCCAATAAACAAAGTGATATTTAATTTTCAATATTTTTTTTATCAAATACTCACGAATAAGTTTCAAATACAATTACATAATCCAATAAAAATATACATTCATTTGTTTACATCCTCAACAGTCAAAAGTTTCTAATTTGAGATTGCTTGAATGTTGTAGAATTCTAAAGCCAATTATGTCTCAATTTATGTTTCATTTATTTGTTGTTCATTTCAATGCTTTACCTTCAAAAATTGAATAAACTATAAATGTAAATCATTATGAAATGAAAAATGTCTACAATTTACAAATAACTAAAAGGAAAAAATTTAAACTTAATTGGTATTTTAATTCTAAAAATTGAAGCAATCAAATTAATTAACAATCTAATTAAATATCATATAACTAATTAATTACAGTATAAATTAATTAAAATGTTACAATTTAATATTAATTATGTTATTATTAATAATTTAATTAAATAACTATTGGTATCGTATCAATATGACACAATATGATATTGAAACTCCAACACGGTTCAAAATTTAAAATCAATTTTCTTCCTCAGATTTTATTATTTTCCATTGGATAATGTAGCATAGCTTCATACTCGATGATGAATGAGATCCATGTAACTGATTCCAAATAGTTTGGCTTCAAATAGATGATCTCCCCACTTATATAACAAGTAGACTGCTAAGAAAAACACAGTTGTAAAACTTTCTGATTTGCTTCTTGCCAACAGACCAATATGTTCAGTAAATCAGTTTTCTAGGATTCTCCATCTTTATCAATTATCTGTAAGGCTTTTTTGTGGTACTTATGTTTTAATTCATCTCAAAGTGTCTACAGTTCAATCAGTACAACTAACTGTTGAACCAGTTGCTGCAGTGCAATCCTCATACTCATCAGAGATTAACTTGATTCAGTTAAATGCAACTCATTAAACTCAGTAACCAATATGAATTGCCCTTGACATTGATGATTAATTTTAATGTAACAAGGAGATTTTTAATTTTTTTTAACACCAGTCAAGTTATTTTTTTTAAACATAATTCATTTTTGATAATTTGAATAAATATGGGTGGGGTGGTTCAGCTAAAAAGAAAAAAAGTTTTAAACTGTTTGCTCTACCTTGTCTATTCTGATATGGATATTACAAGTTCATGTTTCAGGTCGTAAATTGTCGTGGAAAGAAACTTCAGTGCAGCCACTACTTGCCCCTTGTAATTCCAGAAGGAGCAGCCTTACCTTGTGTGATATATTGTCATGGAAACAGGTAATGAAATAGATGAATGACTGACTTATGTTGATCACATCAACATTTTACATACCATTTCTTGTTCATAGAGGTAAATGTTTACTTTATTGCATGAATATACTATAGCTAGTTTAATGGATTCATTCATTGAATATTTGCCATAGTTTGAGACTGGCTGGCAACCTAATGCAACTCTCCTCTTTTATCCGGGCTTGGGACCGGCCATGACCGGTCGTCATGGGCGGAGTTATACTATAGTTGGTACTACAAATAAAATAGACCTATTCAAAAATCAAATCAATCAAAGAAAATAAATTGACACTCGAATAAATTTTTATTTTATTCTATTTTCAAAAAATAAAGTATTATCATATTTGTTTTTAAGAGGGCCACAAATGCTATTTTATTTTATCTCTACTTCTATCAGTTGTACTTAATCTATTTGCCAAGATCAGAGTGAGACTTGGGGATATAGCACTGTGAAATCTCACCTAAAGAAATATTTTTTTTAAAACTAAACTACATAATAGAATTACATGATGGACTGAGAACCTCTTTATTGATGAAGGACTAATTTTCGTAAGAGTGAGGTAAATTTTATCTTAGTTATAAAACACCTAGTAAAAACATAATAACTATTTTTTTCATAACTTTTATAACAACCTTTTTCCCACCAAAACCTTTACTACATCAAATTGAGTTAAAAAGATGATCATTAAGCTTTGCGATGCATTACATAACTACAAAGCAAGCAATTAAGAGGTGCCTGTGGAGAAGATGGGTTTAAAGTAGATTGTACTGAAGTTGATAGCATGAAGGATAAGTAGGCATGGAACTTTTGCAACACAATGCAATGCATAGTCAAATCCACAAATAAAGAATAAGACTTAAATGTCTATCTCTATGATCTTGTCATCTTCATTGAAAATTGAACTTATATTTACAACGTTATTATAAAACATTATCAACTTCATTAGCATAAAATTTTAAATTGATAATTATAACATGTATTGATGTGCATGAAAATAAAATGTTAATAATAGTGGAAGTCAATGACATGGTTTAAAGTTTTAGTGCCAAAATCAATTTTGTCCTAGCCTAAGATGATTCGATGTTGGTGCTGTTTTGTTAGCACACATGTTATGAGTTGTTCACACACGCTAATTGGTGTTCACACATGTCTTTGTTTGGTCCCGACTCTTGTATGCCATTGCATGTCTATCTTACATAAGTACTACTCCAATAGTGGTGTTAGAGTCATTAGTGTTAACTTGGAACTCATTTCATAGTTAGGAAGCTTGAGCACTGATTTCTCCATAATGCTTTCTTCAAAGTCTTCAAAAGCTTCTATTTTCTATGATGACTAATGCCAAATTTTATCTTATTTTTTTGAAAGATTAGTGAAGGCTTGAGAGTAAGCTATGATGAATCATTGGTAGTAATTCATAAGACTAAAAGATTTAAGCTCTACCTTAGTAGGGATCAAAGTTGGGATCAACCAGTTTGAGATTGCCAAAACATTTACCTTGTCCATCATGATCGTGGCTCCATTGTTACGATGTCCCAACAAAATGATCTTTGAATAAAATAACACTTTTATCCTTTCACATACAAAGAATTTCTTTGAGAATTTAAAGGGTAATCTTTTAGTGTCAAGAGGTGGTCCTCTTGTTAGTGCAATTGTACCCCAAGTGGTCAGATTTGTGAGTAAATAGTTTAAGGTAAACATTGCTTGTGTGTTTTATAAAGCTTGCAGAGCTTGTGACTCAATGAAGTCAAGTGTAGATGATGACTTGCACATCTAAGACAACATGCTCAATGCATTAAATGTTTGATGGAGTTTGGAGAAAGTTATACGAGGCATCCAAGGAATCACGGGACGAGAAGCATTGAGGTGGTGTTGGAGTAGCTCATGGAGCTTGACTTGGAGCAACTAGTTGGTTTACTTGGTGCTTAAGGTTTGCTATTTGGGAGTTCAGAGGAAGATGCTTTTGGACATTCGAAGGACCACAAGACGAGGAGTATCAAGACACAACGTTGATAGGAGATGGAATAAGGCGAACTACATAGGTGAAACATGAAGGATGCTTGTGGAGTGAGTTGAGAGTTCTCCAGACAAACTATATAGGTGAAGTATGAAGGTAAATGGAGCGAGCTGAGGGCTGGTTGCATCCAAGGAATGAGTAATTTAGCAAGAGACGACCTTGGTGGCAAAGTAAACCTATGAAATGTAAGCTTTTGTTGTGAGCTAAGAAATTTGTATCCTTGGGAGAGAGTAAGTTTCAAATTAGGTGAAGATTCGATCATTAGGATGATTGTAATAAGGGGGGCTGTGATTGATTGCAGTTGGTTCTAATCAACTAGTGAACTGAGTTGACTAAGGAGCCGACTCAAGTTTGGTGGCACATGAACAAATATTTTTGTTCAGAGCCATGTTGACTAGGTAATCGACTGAATGAGTTTAGTCGACTAAGGGTGGATGACTTGCAAGAAAGTTGAAATGAACTATGGATCTGACATTCAGGAGTTGTAATGGTCAAATGGCCTAGGGCCTATAGTGGATCATTCAACTCAGTCTTAGGGTAGCCATTGATGGATTGAAGATGAAAATGATCAGGAATAGTTGATTGATGTTTGATCCTACCAACTAATTGACGAGAGAACAATGAAATAGGAAGTGAAGTTGAAGAAGGTTTAAGGAAATAAAAGGAGAATCAAGAGGAGCATTCAAAAGTTAGTGATTTTTTTGTAAATCTTTTGACCTTTCCTTGTATCCTAAATCTTTAACTTTTCTTTCTAAAGGTTGTTGTGAAGATAATTGATTTTGAGAGTGGTTCACCATAGCATTGTGGTATGCTTTGACTCATGTTTTTTACTGTTGCTAATCTTGTTTGTGTAATCTCTCTAAGGCATTTACAATAATAAAAGATTCAATTACTATTCATGGTCTCTAGCCATCCTAACACTTCTATGAATTGGTTGTAGACTGACATCCAAGAACACCACTATAAATTTATCGAGATGATCATGAAACAACTTGTCAATCAAAGTAATAAATGTAGGGAGTGCTTTACTGAGCCTAATCAACATACTAGAAATTCGAAAGCATAGTGAGGTACACACGTGGTTTTGCCTCCATTCCATTTTTCAATTGATACTTATTAATATCCAGACTCAATTTTCTTTAAGAAATACTTTTCCCTGGCTAACTAATTGAAGAAGGCCATAATGGGACTACTGTGATACTTGTTCTTAATGGTGACCTTGTTGTGGACTCAGTAATCTTTGCAAAAGCTTAGAGTTCTATCTCGCTTCTTTTGGATGAGTATGAGAGCTCCAAAAGGGCCCTTAGAAATTTAGTACAAATGGTCTTTGACGAGCTCATCTAATTGCTTGTGCAATGCTACCATTTCAGGTGGAGACATTCTATAGGATCCTTGGGTAAGTTGTCTTGCACCTTGATCTAAATCCATTTAGTGATCTTCTTCCCTCTATTGAAGTATTAGGTTAGGTGACATCTCATTTTAAACTCTTTGAGGACTCATACAATTAAAGGTTCTCGTCCAACTTTGGAAGTGGATCTGTTGATCTCATAGCTATCACTATAGTTAGCTCATCTTTTCTTACCACCTTAACTGCAAAGTTGAAATCATCTGTATTTCATTTGAGTCCCTATTGGTTAGGACCACACATGGTGCTTGACCTCTCATCATGCACAATATGTTAAGGGATGACATGACTATATATGCTGATTTGAGGAATAGAGACATAATTCACGATGCCGAAGATGCCTTGGTTTTTTAAATTTAGAACCATATTTGATTTTAGCTATTAACAAGCTTAAGGTTGAATCCCTTTTCCTCACCAACTGCAATAAAGATGTATATGACACTATAGTCCACTATTGCTCGAGTAGTGCATTGATTGCGGAACACATTCATATATGCCAACTCATGGAGGGATGCTTGGTTCTTTAATTTATACATTGAATCTTCAACATGAGCCTTTAGTGCATTTGACCAAATGTAGGACCACCATGCAAGAAGCATAAGAGGGCCTTGATTCTTTTGTTTTTATCTTCTAGATTATATTGTCTCAAAGAGTTCTTTGGAGAATTTTAAAATAAACAAGGTCAAGTCACAATAAGCCTAATTTTCAAATAAACAAGGTCAGATTCATGATAAGCCTAGAACTTTTTTGTTTAGCTTGAAACTTTTCTTCTTGCCTTTTGTTTTGCTTCTCCTTGTGCATATGACCTTTTTCCAAAGAAGGTGATCTAGGTTTCTAAGAAATGGTTTTATTAGCAGTAAATATTAGTTGGCATGTCTAGCACAATTGAAGGGTTGTCTAATCTGTTTCACTATTGGTTCACTATATGAAATGCTCGTTACAAAGAGGACTCGGTGTTTAGACTCTTTATTGTTTGGTGGAAGAAAGATAAAAGGGAAGTAAATTGATGAAACCATGGCTAGAAATCTCATACCATACTAGGCAATATGATTGAAATATATGGTTCCAATATATTATTGAATAGCGATTCTACTCGGCACAAATAACCTCTTTTGTGCCATTGTGTCAAGCATATTGATGATTATCATGTCATATCAACATTTGACACCTCTTGGCATGCTACATGACTAAATGAACAGAGACTATGCAATATTTTTCAGCTTGTCCATGGAACATAATGGCAAAACTGTACCATTGTAGATAAAACACAAAGACCGAAGCAAAGGATATAATTGCCTTATTTTTTTTCATCTTTTTTTCTCTTTTTACCTCTAATTTGCCACTGACACCATAATTAAAATAGAACGTTGTCATGGTACTGAAAAATATGTTTTAATCAAATATCAAAATTTTGACATGATTTGAGATTTTCAACCTTAAGTGAAACAAGTGAGGGACATGCACACATGACCTGCTGTGGTAGTGCAATAATATCCTATGTTGTCCCACCTGCGCTGTTGTTTCTCTTTATCTTATTCCCTTTTCTCCACCAAGTAATCAAACTAGTGACGACTATTGCTATGACTATGTAGGATGCAACATGGAGTGGACCATGGATTGAAATATCAAGCCGTGCCATCGAAATGGGCAGTATTTATTGTTTCGATGTGGGATCAACGCTGATACCTACCAACACCGTGATTGCAAAGCCATCTCGACAACCTCATGAGGTTGTGAAGGGTGTTGTGACATCTGTGGGGGTGCTGATCCCGCTGCAACCTTCGCAGGTCGCAGCGGGGACGCCTGCGTGATGTCAAAACAAAAAAATTAAACTTGAACTTAGCTTAATAATTTCAATTAACTCGTAGCTCTAAATAGGATAACCTAAATAGGCTTAATCAAAGCCTAATAAAATTATTCCTTAATTTAATATATATTTTATTTGTTTATTTTAATTTCAAAAATATATAATATAATTTTTATTTATTTATTTATTTTCCATATAGAGGCGTAATGATTTTGTATTGTTTTAAACATGATTTTTTAAAATTTTAATATTTAGATTTTTTTAATTATTATATTTATATTTAAAGAATATTGAAATTATATCAGCATGCTATGATACGGTACAAAATAATATCGTTCTAGTCATAAATCGAAACTTGAAACCATGGAGTAGATCAAACACACACATACAACTAGAGGCAACGTGAAAGGTAATCAATCTCACTTAAAGAAATAAAGGATTTTGCATGGAATAAAAAGCTACAATGAGATTTTAATAGGAGGGAAATGTGGTTTCTTTTAAAGACCAATTGGAATACAATTAGAAATAAAGTAAAAATTATTCATGTAAAAAGGTAATCCTTTGCCTAAAAAGATGCAGTAATGTAGGAAATAAACTAAATTACAAACTACAAGACTAACCAAATTAAAAAATTTACCAAAACTTTCCTACAATACCAAATAAGATCATTTCCAACTTGGAGACTTCTTATAAGGGCATTCTCCTAAAGAGGAACTTACCAAAATAAACTCTTATAAATCTAAGAACTTTTAAATTAAATTTATAGTTTGACTGAACTTTTTACATCTTTTATCATTTGTCATGCTACAAGATATTCGTTAGCTTCAATTTTTTGCAGACTATACATGTAATCTGGACTCTATGTTAGATCATATAGCTAAGTGCTTACGTTAAATCTAAAGCTGTGGTAAAGTTTTTGTTTTTTTTGTAAAATCTGAAATTGAGGTTGAGAATTGGGATTGAGCATCGTACTTAATATAGAAAGATAAATTGTATCTTGAACTCCTTGAAATTCAGGTAGGGATAATAGTATATTATTGAGGTAGCTCAGACCATTTAGAGACTACTAATTTGATTACTACTACTTGCTGGCAAGATTGGAGTATAGTGTTACAGTCAATAATTCCTATGACAATACATTTTCACTGTTGTAGTAGAATACATAGGGCTTCAATAAGGCTCGCTTACTGAAGTCCATATCAAATTTTGCTACTAATACCTATCTTTCAAATTGTGGTACACAAGCCAATTCATGCATCTTTTGCTAAATTCCTGAACCTTCTACCTTTATGGGGTATGCATGCTTTGTAGAATCTTTGGTTCTTTATCTGATACGGAAGCGCTTCCAGCAACATATCCATTGTGGTTTGTGGTGTCTGGTATATGTAGACTTTGTGTTGTTACATTCTTATGATCACTTACATAGAATTGACTTTACTTTTAAAAAGTTTATGGTGAGTGGTGACAATGTTCACAGCTTGATGTGATGAATGATGATGTTGACATGATAAATTACAGATGACTAATGAGCAAACTGGAAGGCGAAACACTGATGGAAAAGTGAAAATGAACTTTTCTCCCACAATAAACTAGATGACTAAACTGTAATTTCCCATAAATTTTTTAGTTGAAAGTTTCATTGGGGAGATTTTGCTGACACCCTGGCTGGTTCAGTTATCAAAGGATCCAAATAATTATGCACTTCTTTTTTTATTCTATTGTAGACTCGTCAAGGTTATAAATGTTCTTACATATTGCAATTTTGCTTGCAACAGTGGTTGCCGAGCTGATGCTAGTGAAGCTGCTATTGTTTTGCTTCCATCAAACATCTCTGTGTTTACACTCGACTTTTCAGGGTCTGGACTCTCTGAAGGCGAACATGTCACACTAGGATGGAACGAAGTAAGTTCTATGTCACAGAATACCAACAATTAATTTAATCAAATTCACCCTAAAAGGAAAAATAAGAAGGTTATTGCAAACAAACAGTCTAAATTTCTAGTTTCTGGTTTTCTAGGCCCTTCACCTTCTCCATTCTTAGATATGACATTTTCTAGATCTACAAAAGAGCCATGTGGTAACTTGCATCAATTTTGATTTGAGTAGGTTTTATAGTTGTCGAATGTTTTTACTATTGAAAATTTGGATAATTTTGAATCTCTCCTTAATCGCTCTTGATTTTTTTTTTGTCATATGATGACTTTTTCAGTTAGTATTCATTTCGATAAATCTATAATGTGCAATTCTGCATGGAAGACGTACTTTTATGTGCAAAGATTTTTGTATTTCATCACCTTGAAATTGAAGGAAGTGTAAGAGAGCCGTGGATATGTTTAGTATGAGCACAATTCCATATTATTTCCAACCCTTTTCAGCTATTAGATTTAATTTATTAGATAGCTTCACTGGAATTGAGA
The DNA here is from genome assembly GCF_018446385.1 of Zingiber officinale. Lineage (NCBI taxonomy): Eukaryota > Viridiplantae > Streptophyta > Magnoliopsida > Zingiberales > Zingiberaceae > Zingiber > Zingiber officinale. The sequence continues at coordinate 135,828,809 of NC_056000.1, read as the reverse complement.
TGAGCATAGGTCTGTTCATTAGTCTGGCCTAATGTCAGAAACGTGTGGAATTTCCTTCCAGAAAGATGATCTCAAGGCTGTGGTGGATTATTTGAGGACCGATGGAAATGTTTCTTGTATTGGTTTATGGGGACGCTCAATGGGTGCAGTTTCCAGGTTTTTTTTTCACTTTGAGCTATGATGTAATACTTCTAAATATTTAAGAATAAACTACTCTCTTATTTGGAAGACTTGAAATAGTTGTACTTTTATAGTTTGGCTGGAAAATTATTTCACAGCTACTGTCTTATCGCTCTTTCTTCTTGTAATTAAGTTTTGTTTCCATAGACAAGTGATCATTTGCCAATACTTTTGATAATAATATTTTGTTTCTTTCTTTGGGGAAGATCAATCATCCCCCGTTTAAAAAATAAAAATGTTCTATTTTGTTTTAATTTTCTAGAACATGAAAATGGGAAACAGAAAATTGTGAAGCTGTTTTAGTAAACAAATAGCTGTATGGATTACTCTTAAATCATTACTAGTATTCGTGTATTTCAAACCTAGAATCATGTTCTATCTTGCTAGTTACCTGAATGTGTACACAATCAACATCTTCCAACTTAAACTTATTATTCAACAAAGCGAAACTAAAATTTGGAACTATTATATGAGTTTCTTGAGCCATATTTCAGAGGCATATGGATGACCATTTGAATTAAGTGATCACTTATCAAAAAATCTGAAATTGTTAGATGGATAATTTATACTGTTTATTTTTTAATATCAGAGTAAATTAGCAGGTACATGTCCTAAGACATGGATATTCTTAATTTAAGCTGAGTTTCTTGCAGGTTCTGGTGTCTCATTTATTTATACTTGATTGAACATACATGATGTCAAAATTTTAAACAATATTCATTTGTAATATAGTGTAATGGTGACTTGCCATAAACAAATGCGAGTACGTGCAAAAGATGTGTCCAAATTGCTATGCTTGCAAAGACCATTGATTCTGTCAAATCTTCTGCATAATATTTAAATTTATAAATTTTTAAACTCCATCGAATGGTGCCTATTGATTGCAGTGCTTCATGTTGGAACACTGTGTCATGTATTTTCTTGTTTGATTTGAATATTTACTACAGATAATACGCATCTTTCTACAGCTTGATGTATGGAGCTGAAGACCCATCCATTGCAGGAATGGTTCTTGATAGCCCTTTTTCCAATTTGGTGGATCTGATGATGGAACTTGTCGATACATACAAGTATCCAGTACCCAAATTCACTGTGTGTATCTTTTAATCTTTAGTATGCTCATCATGGATGTTTCTGGAAATCTTTTTGTATTGTTCTTGGTGCACTATTTTGTTGCTATGGCCTATATCTGTCTGTTTATTGGTGCCTTTTGATATGCATTTCCTTTTTTTTATGCACATCATTTTTTAGCGAAATATATGAAGATATGCTAGTTGATGTCAAGTTATGCATTACAGATTATTAGTGGAGGATATCCATGTTTATGAGTCATAAAATGATATATTTGATCGAGGCAAAGACCTACTTTCAGTGGTCCATAATGATATATCTGATCGAGGTAAAGACCTACTTTCAGTGGTCCTCGTACTTTAGTTGTTGATACAACAACAGGAAGAAAACTTAACCTAAACTCCAAATCATATTTTATTAAGCAGAAGATGAGTAAACATGATAGATTGGGATCTCTTTTGAAGTCTCCAACATGACCTAAATTGGAAGCAAATAACTTACTCTCAAATTATCTAATTGAATACATCTTCGTCTAAACAAGATTTAAACTTAGTTTAATACTATTAAAAAAAATGAAATCTTACAAGTTCTTAAAATTTAAAAGTGGAATTTATAATATCCTAATTAATGAGTGCATCAATTGTCCTTTCATATGTAAAGATGGAGGATATTCATTAATTATATTCATTTTTGTAAAGGGGACTTAGTTTAATACTAGGTAGTCAATTGCTGAATGTTGCATATACATTCAACTCTTCTAGGCTTCTATAATTATATCTTGTAATTATCTATTCATCGATTGGTTCATAACACCCATAACATTCCTCTCAAGGTAGTTTGAATATATTATAAAAATTTAACTTGTTACACAGGCACTAATCTCTAAGTTGTTTTAGAGATTTAGTTAATAAGTCCATTAATCAAACATTGGACATGTTAAATAATAAAGTGATGATCTCATTTAATTGCACTTTCTTTATGATAAGTGACAATCAATTTCTATATGGTTTATTTTATTAAATTTTAAAGTTACGTGCATAGTATATTGCCGTGATATAATTTTATTATTTTCGCAGAGGCATATTCTGTTTGATCATTAGTTGTTTATCCTAGCTGAGCTCACATGTAGGTGAAGACCTGATTCTGTTTCTGCATCTAATATTGCTATAATTTCTTATTCCTCTAAGAAACAAGTTTACCTTCTAAGTGGATAATAGCTAAATGTAGATCTTTTATTTATAAGAGAGCCTACCTACTAGAGGGCCCCACTTTATTCGAGGACCCCACTATTTGATCATGAATAGCTTTCCCCATAGCACTCTTAAGGTATTATACAATCCTTGTAGCTGCTATCCAATGGTTATGACATTAAAAACACTACTACTAGATAAAAAAATGATTGAAAACATACTCTAGTATTGTCATTGCATAAAAATTTAAAAGAGATTGAAATTGATTTTTAATTTTAGCATAAAAATTGAAGAGATATTGAAGAAGTTTCACTAGAAAATGTTTAACCATTTGAAAATAATTGCTGAAGGTAACAAAACACTAAACTAAAAGTAAAATCGAGTCAACTTAAACTCTAAACATCCAAATTAACTAAATGTAGAGGTGCAAAACCCCACTTTTGAATGTTGTTGGAGAAGGACCTTAAATGTTATTTAAGGACCTACTATGTTTATCAAACATATTTCACATTCAAGAGCAAGAAGATTGAATAGCTTCAAGTAGAGTTTTAGAGAGAGGGATAAGACAAGAGAGCATGAACAAAGACATCTTAGAATCTAGAGGGATGAAGATTAAGTCAAGAGAGTATAAGACAATAGAGATATATAAGGCCCATGAGGCTCAAGCTCAAATCTAATTATGTTACCAATCCTAGAATCCTAAACAAGGATTGGGGGATTATTTTTAATTAAGTCTAGGTATTCTTCTAATACCTTACATATATATTATTGATAATGGTATTACACAAGGTTTAATTGAGTCATAACAAAGTTTTGGCCTTTAATTGGAATGACACTGTTTCTATATGATGTTTAACATTTCGATAAATGGCGCGAGTGACAGATTGAAGGTTGAAGGAGGAAAGAGATAAACATTAGAAGGAGACATTGTTTATGCCAAGTGTTATTGAATTTCGATAATTTACTATAACCATATATTACTATTTTGCTAGGCATGGTATAGATTTGAAACCATGGTATTACAATAACACCATTGTAGAGTTAAAGTTTAAAATTTTGAGTCATATTGGAGTTTCGATTTATGACTGGAACAATACTATTTCAGTACCATATCATGCCATTCCGATACGGTTTGGTACTTTTTCAATATAAAATATATTAATTAAACGTATTTTTATTAATATTTGATTGCAATAGTTACTTACTATTGAGCTAGATTTGATATTATTTCTTAAAATGTTTGATGCTTATGGAGTAAAAGTCAATTTAAGGTTAATCGAAATTCACTAAGTAAATATGACATATTAAGTAGGTTTAAATTAGATTTTATTTGAATTTATTTTGATCAATTTAAAAGTAAACTAAATTTATATATAAAAGAATTTAATTCATTATTATTAGTAGTATATTTTATGAAGTGGAGTTGTGGTGCAATGATAAAGTTATTGCTGTGTGATCTTGTGGTCACAGGTTCAAGTCATGGCTCTTGCAATGCAAGGTCAAATTGCATACAAGAAACCCAATGTGATTTAATCCTTTGGCGGGAGTTTCGTGCACTTGGCTACAGTCATGAGTTCGAATTGTTGAAACAACCTTGTGCAATGTATAGGTAAAACTGTATACAATAGACTTAATGTGGTCCGATCCTTTTTTGGGACCCACATACATTGATGGGAGCTTAGTGCATTGAGTTGTCCCTTTTTAGTAGTAGTATATTTTATAAAGTTAGAAATTAAATTATATCCAATATTTTTATGAGTCCTAATAATATGTTTCTTTTATCCATAAAGAAACTTTTTTTTACTCTTAGACGCATGAGTTAATTATAAATGGATGGAGGAATAAAGTTATATTTTTTATTTTATGGATGGATGAATGAAAAAAAATTAATAGACAAAAAATAAATTAATAGGCAAAAAAGAATTATTTGCAAAAATAATAAAAAAAACATGGAACAAGGAAAAAAAGAAAAAAAAAAGGATAAAAAACAACGATCGTCGGGACTTCGCGAGGTCTCCGCGACCTCGCGGTTATGAGCTTAATGCCATGTCAGTCGGTTTGTAGAATGATAAATTTTCGTGCCAACTGGTAAGGCTCGAAATCTTATAACTTGCATAGAGTTATATTTTTTACACATGGATTGAAACTGCCTTACTATAGAAACCTAACGTGTTATAAAGATATTAATCTTAGGTCCTTTTAATTATTTAGAATATAAATTTGCTAATTGATCATTAGAACTGATAAAGAAAGTGATAATCTCAATAGATTAATTACCTCAATTATAAAAGTTGTTTTACTCAAATGAATTCGCATGTTACTAAGACCATTATTTCAATTACTTTTATTTGAGTAAAGCTATATTGTTTCTTTGAATTCAATCTTGCTAGAATTTATACATCATGCTCTTCGAGGATAAGTTTAACTCCGAACACAATAATTAGAATTATAAATAAAATTTCTATCTATGAGAGATTCTACCCCGTCTACATCTGTGTATCCTATGGTCTTGTAATAACATTGGTCACGAAACAAATGGATTTTTTTCTAGAGCACTCTTAAGATAATGTAGAATTCTTATAGTTGCTTTTCAATGATGAGAACAGATCAAACTAATAAAGAGGTGTCAATTTATTTTTTCTGTATTTCCTTAGGAAGAGAGATAGAAAGATTTATTAAGATTGCAAGGTCATCCCTAGAGAAAGCTTAATCACCCAACATAGGTTAGTATTGGATATACGTCTCAATCATAGTATTAATAGAAGAAAAATATATACTACTCCTGAATAAGCAGTGAAAGTTGAAGGATGAGAAATAAAATATATTTAAGGATAAGGTGAGAGTACAAACATTAGGGGAAATATATGGTGACTCTAATACGATATGAAATAAGATGATATAAAAATTTAAAATAGTAGCCAATAGTGTACTTGGTAAGTCAAAGGGGTATGCATCACCAAGTAAGGAATCTGGGTGGTGGAACAAGAAAGTATATGAGAATGAAGGAAAAACGAACAACCTACAAGGAATTATATATTTGTAAGAATGAGAAAAATTTAAAAAATTATGCAATAGTCATGAAAGAGACTAAGAAAATAATGAATAAAGTAAAGAATGATACTTTTGAACAGTTATATTAAAAATTGGATACAAAAGGAAAAAGAGGCATTTATATAATAACTAAAATGAGAAAGAGGAAGACCAGAGATCTTATCCAAATAAGATGTATTAAAGATAAATGCAATAAGTACTAGTAAATGACGGAGAAATAAAAGAGCGGTGGTGGAGATATTTTCATCAATTTTTTAATAAGTTTAAGTGACCAACTTAACTAAGGTAATTTAAGTAGATCAAATGAGTATAGAAACTTAAATTTTTATCGTAGAATTTAAACTTTAGAAGTAAACAAGCTTTCAATGGGATGTAAAATGAAAAAATCGTTGAACCAGATGATATTCTCATATAGGTTTGGAGCGCCTAGAAAAATAAGTATTGAATGACTTACAAAATTATTTAACATGATATTAAAATGCAAAAAGTTTGATTAATAGAGGGTACGTACTTTAGTTCCCTTATATAAGAACAAGGGAGATGTATAAAATTATACAATCTATAGAGGAATTAAAATAATGAGTCATACCATGAAACTTTGGGAAAGAGCAATAGAAAAAAGATTAAGGAAGGAGACACGGTGATCGAAAATTAATTTGAGTTCATGTCGGGAAGGTCGACAATAGAAGCTATACATCTTCTCATGTAATTAATTGAAAAGTATCGAGAGCAAAAACAAGATCTACACATGGTATTCAAACTTAGAAAAAACTTATAATAGAGTTAGAAATTATATGAAGAATTCTAGAAAAGAGAGGTGTTAGCGTATCATATATTGAATTAATTAAGGGTATGTATGAGGATATAACGATCAGAGTGAAGACTTCAAGTGGATTAACTGAAGAATTTTCAATAAAGATAGGGATACATGATCAACTCTAAGTCCATATCTTTTTATACTAATCATGGACGAACTCCACCACAGTGCATGTTGTTTGTAGATATTGTTTTCGTAGATGAGATACTTGAAGGAATAAATAGAGATGACGAGTTATCCGGAACTGAGAGCTTTAACTATTTAAAGTTATTTTTACAAAACGATAGAGGAATTGAGAGAGATGTCTTATATAAAATACAAGCAAATGATTGAAATGAAGATGAGCGTCGGGTGTTTTATTTGATCGTAGTACCTCCAAAAACTTAAAGGGAAGTTTTACAAAATGACAGTTAGACCCGCTATGTTCTATGACGTTGAATGTTGGGCTATGACTCAAGTACATGAGCAGAAGATAAAAGTTGCAGAGATGAGGATGTTAAGGTGGATGTGTGGATATACGAGGATGGACAGAAGAAGAAATGAGAGCATTAGAGAAAAAACCGGAGTTGCATCTATTGAGGGAAAACACTTAGAGACACGTTTAAGATGGTAAGGATGTGTATTTAGACGACCAATAAATATTCCAGTTAAGCGATGTGAAACTATGATAAATATGCACATCAAACGAGGAAGTGGAAGACCAAAAAAAGACTTAGTTAATAGTAATAAAACAAGATAAAGTTTATTTAAGTAGAGATGATGATATAGTAGGGGGGATAGAGCCCAATGGCGTAGAAGAATCTATATAGTCGATCCCACCTAGTGGGATAAGATTTGGTGGTGGTTGTTGTTGTTTTGTATTTCCTTAAATTAGCCAATACATCCTCTATCTTTGTACAAATCTTATATTAGAATTATTGGTTTGGCCTACAATATGGCTGCATTTCAATATGTCAATCTCAAGCATCATTTAGTACATCAATTAAATGTGGATCTATTCTTTTGAATTTGAGGATCCACATATCCATAGTCTGGAATTGCAAATGAAGATATGAGTAATGATAATGTTTTGTATATACACAATCAATAATCACCATGATACACTTCTCCGACTGAGAGACAAAATAAAAGAATGAATGGTTTATAACACTTTTTTTAATGCCATTCTGAAGGAGAGATGAGTTAAACATATCAAACCATAGATTTGGAGATTCTTTTGGTTTGCACAATGACTTTAGTTTATAGGCAAGGTTAATTTCCCCATGAGCAACAAATCCAGCGGTTGCTTCATATAATCTGTCATAATGATTACTATAAATGTCAATGAAATGACTAATGGAAAGTTGCTAAGGATATAAACATACAAATAGAACTTATTTTGGCTATTGAAGAAAGTGATCTAGATAATCAACTACATAAATCTATGCACTCTTTTGCCACCAAATGAGCTTTGAGGCGATCTATAGAACCATTTAAGGTACACTTACCTATGAAGATCTATTAGTGCCCTAGAGTTGATTTCTTAGGGGAAGGGGTATTAATTTCTAAGTGATGGAATGGAGTGCATTCATTTCATCAACCATAGTGTTCTCCAATCAGGATCGAGAGAGCCTTAAAGACATTGCAACAACAATAATAACTAAGTCTTTGTCTCACTAAATAAGGTCAGCTATATGGATCGTCCTACGCTATAGAGTTCGATTCCTTACTATATTCTCATCTGTATTTAAATAAATTTTATTCTATTTTATTGTTACTAACTAAGTATTCTTTAGTTTCTTTCTTCCTCGATTAATGTGTTTTTTGTCATAGTCTCACATTGACTAACTGGGCATTTTTTTGGTTGTCTAAGTTCATGTACATACATTTTTTTTTGTCTTTCAGGGTTTTTTCTCAATAGGTGCAACATTGACTTTCTCTCTAATGGTCGCATTTCTTATCTCGTATGCCCGCATATCAACCTTAACATTCCCATCTTTGCGACTCTCATCTTCTACTCGTGTACTCACTTCATAATTCAACACTCAACCTTGTCTAACATAGTAGGTCTAACCATGATTTTATAAAACTTTTTCCTTTTAACTTTAGATGTACCTTGTGATCACAAAAACACTTAATACCCTTTTCCATTTCAAGTATCTTGCGTATATCTTATGCAAAGAATCATTATCAATCCCTTCATCTTTTTACAAAAACGATCATAGATAATTTGACATTTTCTATCTTAACAATTATCTTATTACGTCTAATATTACTAAACTTAAATTCCATATATTGTCTTTATTAAGCCTAAAACCTCCAATGTCTTCCTCCAAGATTTGATTTAACATTTACTCATTTACTTGTCTCATTGATCAAAACAATGTCATCTGTAAACAATATGCACCATGGTAGTCTCTAAAACATTACAAAGAATAAATTTTGAGGATAGGTAGAAAGCCAGAGTGGCTAAGCATAGGATAATAAATTAAAGGGGGGAATGCAAAATAAATTATGAGTACTTTTGTGAGAGTGATGATAAGATTCAAATCAGAGGGGGGTCGCAGAAAAAAGCAAGTGAGAAAGGTATGGCAAAGTTTCGATGAGGTGCTGGAGTATGTTCACTATGCCATCTTTGGCAATATAACCCATAAAATAGGTGATGGCAGAGCCTTAACAACTAAAAGTGTTGAAATATCCATAGAAATGATAATGTAGGAATAAAAAAGAACATCCTCTATATTAGTTGACAGAGATAACCTGGAGAAAAAAGTAGTCTGTCACATCAGTAAAGATAAGGGCTCAACTTGATTAGAGATTTCATACCTTGGGGACTATTGATGAACAAAACAAGTGCAACCAAATATTCTCAATTGAATAAAGTATGTAGCCTTATGTAGAATGAGAATTTTATAAGGAATCTATGGAGAGTGAACAATGACATATAGTTAATAGGATAACTAGTAAGGAAAAGGGAAACATGCATGTGTAGTAGGAGTATTCAGGTAGTCTCAACTAGATGCTCGTTGTATCATTCTGTTATATTTTTTTGCTGAGGGATATGTGGTTTAAAGATTGATGATACCCTTACTTTAAAGGAATAATTGGAATGAGTGTCAGATGTATTTCTTAGCATTATCATTATGTAAAGCTTTGTCAGATGTTCCAAATGTTGGTTGCTACTCGGAAAACCTAGAGGTTCACTGTACAAAATTTTTGTACAAAGGTCTGAACTTTTTCCTAGCTACCATGTGTTCTTTTAAATTAAATTTTGGATCGCCTGCGGAACTTAACACTTTTGATCCAAAACTTAATCTATACCCAAAAACCTTTAATTTCAAAATAACTTTTAAAATCAGAAAGAAAAAAAGAACAATTGAAAACACAATAGTATTTATTAAATAACTAATAGAGAACTTGATCTTTAACGACATAGGGAACCAACTTGTTCATTGAGGCCCCACCACCAGAAAACTCTTTGAGACGAGCTCAGGACCCCCTAATCGTAATAAAATTTAATTAAAATTAAAATTTTATTTAATTAAAAAAATCAAATTTAATAATTAAAACTTCATTTATAAAATTTAATAATTTTTGTTAATAATTTATAAATTAAATATTTCATGGATAAAAGTTATCTCAAATTAAAATATCAATCAAAAAAATCTTCTTAATAAACTTATAGAGAATATTTAAAACTAATATTTTTTTTAAAACCTCTCAAAGATTTGATTAAAAAAATAATTTCTTTTATAAATTTTAAAAATATTATTATCTAATTATAATAAACAACATACTATAATTTATAAGGTATTGATAACATGATCTTCTGTGTGTGACACCACACACCATGTTATCTACAATATAAATTAATTGAACAACTACATTTATCATAAATGTAGACATTTGACCAATGTGATTCTTATTTCTAGATAAATGTTTATACCAAAAGCTAGGCTTTTAGTATACACTCTAACACCAAATTGCTTGTGAACTCCAAAACAACTAATGAACTCACACACACATTTACTTGATAAAATCCGTAAGATATATTCTATTTCAATATAAATTCTAGTAGACAAATTGAACGCAAGTGAACGGGTAACATCACCAATGTTCTTTAACAGAAATTGAAAATTATAGTAATTCAAAACTTATCCAATATATGAGATTTTAACCCTTTTTTATAGATTGATAACAATACTTTCTAGAAAAACTATTTTTTATGGAAACTAACTACACTATCATGTCACATAATTTATGAAATCGTGATCATATCATTTATGGAATACTTCAAGTCTAATTTTTTAGGGTATACATGTTTTTCCACACTTCTCAGACTGGAATACTTCAAGTCTAATGAACTCACATGCACATTTACTTGATAAAATCCGTAAGACATTCTATTTCAATATAAAATCTAGTAGACAAGTTGAATGCAAGTGAAAGGGTAACATCGCCAATGTTCTAACAGAAATTGAAATATGTAGTAATTCAAAACTTATCCAATATATGAGATTTTGACCCATTTTTATAGATTGATAACGATTCTTTCTAGAAAAACTAATTTTTTATGGAAACTAACTATGCTATCATGTCGCATAATTTATGAAATCATGATCATATCATTAATGGAATATTTCAAGTCTAATTTTTTAGGGTATACATGTTTTTCCACACTTCTCAGGCTGGTGAATGGGGGTGTTCATCATTCCCAACTTAGATACAATACTTTGAAATGCTAAACTACTTAATCCTTTAGTAACTATATGTACAAGTTGTCAATGTGTAGATACACAAGAGTTATAAATCAATTCACTCACTAGTTTCTTCATGATGAAGTCTTTGTCAATTTTAATGTGATTCATTACTGGATTGTGAGCTATAATAATCACAGATTTATTATCATACTATTGTCTTCTTGGGCCATCCTACTTGATCATCAAGTCTTCTTCTTTATCTTCTTATTATCATACATACCTTGAGCTGTTTGGAATTTTGCCTCTGTACTAGACTGTACTACCACATTCTCTTGCTCCTACATGTCATCAAATTGACATAAAAAATGTGTAGTATCCGATGGCTGACATTTGTTAACCATTGACCCAACATAATCAACATTTGTATATGCCTCTAGTGCCAAATCTCTATTTCTTTTATTTTAAATAGAATACCTTTTTCCTAGTGTTCCGAGATGTTGTAATACTCGGTTAGCGGCTTGCATTTCTCTAAGGAGATTTGTACATATTTCTATTGGGAGAAAAAAATTACTTGCTTAGCATAAGCCACCTTAATCTCAAGAAAGGATTTCAACTTTGCTAATACTTTAATTTCAAATTCTTTTGCCAAACACTAACCTAGAAGTTGTCTCTTCTTATTATCAGTTTTTGTGACTATTATGAGTATTGTGACTCCCCCTGAAAGAGTGTTGTAACTCATGAAGAAGAAATGTATGATCCCCTGAACTTTGGTTATTCCCCATAACAATCATAAGGCACACAATTTGCTAAACTATGCCTGTGGTGATTGTTTAATTCTCTATAAGGCTTTCTTCAATTTATATTAAGTATGAGCATCCAAATTATTTTTATATCTTAGTGCAATCCAATCTCCGAAGGGAAGCTTTGGCGCAACGGTAAAGTTGTTGCCATGTGATCACAAGGTCATGGGTTCGAATCCTAGAAACAACCTTTTACAAAAAGCAGGATAAGACTACCTGCAATGGATCCTTCCCCGGGACCCCGTATGGCAGGAGCTTCGTGCACCGGACTGCCCTTTTTTTTTAGTGCAATCCAATCTCCGTAGAAATTTCTTCCTCTAGTTTTCCATGCAAAAATACATTCTTGATATCAAAAGCATTCTCATCATTCTCAAGATTAGGGTTGGATTTTTGACTTGCATTGTTCAGGATAGTCATGTGCCTTACATTCTCAAGAGTTAGGTTTCTTGCACAGGTTTAGACATGGGTTTTAGTGGTAGCTTCGAACACAATTGGACATGGACGTTGATTTGAACTTATTCATTTGAAGTAATGATATATTAAAAAATCCTTGTCCTTATTTTTTAATATAAACCTTGAAGATAAAGTGTGAAGGAAGACACTTGTTCATTGAAAGCATGTTTTGAAAATTCGTACCGTGCCGGTTGAATGGTTGAAACGTATCATTATGGTAAATTATTGAAACTCGATACCATTCAACACAGATAATGTCTCCTTCATCTACTTTATCTTCTTCCTCCTTCAACCTCTAATTTGTCGCCAGTACTATGCATCGAAACATTGGTATGATATCAAAACACTATTAGTCCCGTCAAAGACCGAAAGTTCGGTGCCTGAAGATTTTGAACCTTGTTGGTACGTGACCAATAAGAGATCTCAACCTCTAGGGGTGGAACCAGAAAAAAAAAAATTTAGGGGGGCTGAATTGCACAGATATTTTTTTTTGCGACTAAATAAAAATATTTAATAATTAAAGTTTTACATCAACTCTTGCATAATATATGATGCTGTAGAAACTATACACATGAAGTCTGAAATCTAACGGACAAAGAAGTTAAGCTTTAGTCTATTAATTTCCAGTGTGCTGATCCCTCCAAGGCTCAAACTCTTGCATAATATACGTTGCTGCAGAAACTGCAGCCAAATAAACATGAACGTCACTCACATAAATCATAATATGCACGAAATTCTCATGACAGATAGTGTAGAACAGAGCAAAAAAAAAAGAGGTTCAGAATTTTAAGGAATCAACGATGAACAAAGAACACTTTAATAGCAAATGTTTCTGTCAATACAGAAGCAAGAAGAAATAGTTGTACATCTCATTTTGCAACCCACTTGATGACTAATAACATAAAACACTCTCCATGCAAAAGCTATTAGCCTATTAAGTTAATCACAACCAATTGATCTTATTGAACACTTAGGATTCTCATTTAAACCATATAACAGACTGCAATACTAATACTTATAATATGTGATTAAAATGATATTGTTAGAGTTTACCAAGAGTCGAAGAGACTAGAACTCAAGAGCCTTTCCCTTGTCCCACTTAATACTCGACCGAATCTCCGTAACTTGATAAATTAACATTGAGAACATTTGATCTAACTTCCAAAACTAGAAGTTTAGGAAAGATTAGTCTACTTTTCTTCCATAAGTGAGCTTTATTTCCCGGTTGGCACAGATGTCTGCGACGACCGACGAGTCGGTACAAGAGGAGACAATTTGATTCTACGAGACTGCATTTGTTGAAAATGTTGTAATATTTGCTCATTTTCAATTGTTGAAAAAATATCCTTTTCAATGTATACAACTAGACTGTTATTCATCCATTCATCTCCCATTCTATTGCGTAAATCAGTCTTCACAGTCTTCATTGCAGAAAAAACTCGTTCAACCGAAGCAGTTGCAACTAGTAAAACTAATACCAACTCTACCATACGATAAACCAATGGGAACACCAAATGTTTTTCAGTCTCAACCAATCTTTGAGCAAGAATTCCCAAGTCATCAATTGAAGAAAAGTAAGGATCATCGCAGATTATAAAAGTAACTCATAAGTTGTTCCAAAATTAAATTATCAGAAGTCCTCGGGATAAAATTCAACAAGATGGATGAGTTTGTGAACATCAAATTGAGAGAAAGAATTTCTTGGATGAAGACATGATATGCAACCAAGCAATTCCGTGCTAACTTTTGAAAAACGATTATTCATCTCTTGTATAATTAAATCAACAACTTTGCATTCAAATTTGCAACCATGATAACATTAATAATCAATGAAATCTCTTTAACAAAAAAAATAGATTTTTAGAAATAATACCTGACAAAAAAATCTCCACACGATAATGATGAAAATTGGTGATGAGTTGCCCTCTACGCCTGCCATGACCACGAGTTAGCATGTTGCCCTCCATATCAACTATTGGAATCATATTCAATTCACAAAATGTGTTAACTTGTTCCAAAATTATCTGCCATCTATTTTCCCTGAAGTCTTGTAGTCGACATTTCACACTTCTAACCAAGGACATGCCTTGAACAATATTTTGATCCCCTTGTTGGAGGGAAAGTGATAACTCATTTGTAATTCCTAATATATACTTCATCAAATGTAACACAAAAACAAATTGATAACTCTCCATCTTCTCAATTAAACTGTGGCAACACCTTTATTCACAGAATAAGAGGTGTCATCATGTACATTTCCTAACACTTCTATCACTGAAGACCACATTGAGCATAAACGAAGTAATGTTAAGTAGTGTGATCCCCAACGAGTATCTCCTGGTCTTGCTAAACTAGTTTTTTGATTTTTTTCTTTTCCACTAGTAATTTCTCCACTTTCTAATTCAGCAATTATCTTATCATGTTGAATCTTTCTAAGTTGATCTCTCCTCTTACAAGATGCTCTAGATATATTCACAATCATGGTGATATACCCAAAAAAATTCACTCACAGTAAAATTGTTATGGGCAACAACAACAAGAACTAATTGGAGCTGGTGAGAGAAACAGTGAACATACATTGCAAATGGATTTTCTTGTAGTTTCAAAGATTTCAATCCATTGAACTCACCATCATATTTGAAGTTCCATTATATCCTTGGCCTCTCAATCTAGATAATGATAAACTATGTTGCACAAATAAAGCATCAATAGCCATTTTCGAAGAATGAGAACTAGTGTCAGGCACATGCACAACTGTAAGAAATCGTTCAATCACACATCCTTCTTTATTCACATACTTCAAGACAACTCCCATATGCTCATTCACTGAACTGCCCCGAGCCTCATCAACCATCAAAGAAAAGAATTTATCTCCTGACATCATGATTATAGCAAGTGTGATCTCTGAAGCACAAGCACGCGTTAAATCAATTTTTGGAGGAGTCAATTGATTGTTTGCAGGAGCATTTTGTTATTTAACTTTGGAAACCTCTTCATTTAGTTGACTATATCATTCAAGCAACTCAAGAAAATTACCTCTATTTGAAGAACTAGTTGACTCATGTCCTCGAAAAGGCAACCCTTGTTTCAATAGAAAGCGTGTCACATCCAACATTGCTGTTAAACGAGTGCGATAATCAATTTCCATATCGCGACTATGTACTCGTAAAATATTCCCCACTATGCCTTTGATCTTAAAAAGCCGCAAATTGTATTCTAGCTTCATTGTGACAACTATTCACAGTCCCTATATGATGATTGAATCTTTCTAATGTCTTTTTCTAATTGTTGTATCCATCTTTTATAAAGGCATTATCTACATTTCTTTATTTAACGGTTTGAAAAGATAACACCAAAAACAAAACGCAGCATCTTTTGATATGCTATACTCTAGCCACGAATATTTTTTTATACCAAGTTCCTTGAAAAATTCTTTCTTGATTACCAAAAGTTATTTTCGGATACACATGACCATTTGGTTGACAAGGCCTTCGGAGCGTATACTCTCTTCGAGCTTGATCTCGAATAGTAATATCAAATTCTTCAATTGGTTTTCGTAATCCCGAATCACTAACAATATCATCCAAATTTAATTCTACACGGGATTGATTTTCCACTTGTTCAATGACATTCGGCTCATTAGAGGAGCCAGAGCCGGAACTACGAGTTTATTTAAAAAAATCTCTCCATATCCTACACAAATAAATAACTAAAAATAAATTATGTAATGGACAACTACAAATGTAATGAAAAAATATATGTTGAACTAAAACTTTAATAAACTACCACAGTACCACTACCAATCTAATAGAATACTCATGGAAAACTAAACTACAAATGTAATTATGTACATTTTACAAAAAAAAAAAAATCAAATAATAATGGAAAACTACCAATTTAATAGAAAACTAAACTACAATGGTAATATGGTATTTTGTACATTTCCAAAAAAAATCAAATAATAAAAAAATTTAAAACACAACAAATCTAAGTTCTAAATGGAGAAATGGTGTTGGAGCTTGGAGCCTTAGAGTTAGAGACTCGGTTACCGGTTGGAGAAATGGTGGTGAAGCCTCCCTGTCCAGGTGTGGGAGGCTAAAGCCTCCTCATCCTCTTGTGCAGAAAATTTCTCGCGGTCGGTGATGTCCAGTGGACAGCAGCCAGGCTGGCCCTCCCCAGTCGGTCCGCCATTGTCAACCTCTCAACCTCTTTTAATTGTGCTGTAGCTATTATTTCTACAACTTTTGACATTTTTACAAGTTAAAACTTATTGAAATATTGTGACCTATAGAGAAAAATTGGCAATGAAAGTCGAACAATAGGGAAAAATATATGAAGGTTAGTAAAATGAAGGCTGAACAATAAAGATAGATTGCCAATGATGAAGACCACAAAAACGAATGTAGCTATGAAGGCTAGTAAAAGGAAACATAGAAAATTGTTAATGAAGGCCAAACAACAAAGATATATTGCCAATAATGAAGACTAGAGAAAGGAATTCTTATATGAAAACTGGTAAAAGGAATACAAGAAGTATTTTAGTTTGTCTTTAAAAATAGAGCAAAACTGGACAAAAAGAAGGAAACTGAAAGCAATGTAGAATTAAGATTCAAGAATGGATGTGAATAGAGAATTAATGATGGTGATGAAACAAAATGTTGAAAGGTAGAGATGATAGCAGATGTGCGAAGGATGCGGTGGAGAAATCATGTGTGATGATGAGAAGAGATGGAAATCACAATACAAGGTTATGAAAACAAAAATGTAAACAACCAGAGTAGGACTTTGACAAAGGCACATTATCTTGCCTTGTCATCTATGATTCATTATGTATGGAGGGCCCAAAATAGTAGTTTCTTTAGCAAGGGATAGTTAAATGTTGAGAGGTTATACACAAATGTACAACTCCATGTATACAAGACTTTAGGTGTCTACTCTTATCAGATCAAACATGAGTAACTTCTAAAGGACCATTTTGTATATTTTGATACATTCTATATAATTTTACTTGTCAAAAAATAAGAATTACGGTTGCACTGAAGCTTGAGGATGATAGAGAATGGGAAGAGTAACTTGTATCTAGGTTGAACCACCAGGTTTTGACTTTGATACCAATCAACACAACATCAAACTGGAACCCTCAAAGAAAAGTAGAAACTCACCCATAAGAAAATTCTCACTAAAAAAAAAAAAATCAAAGAGAAAGTTACTAATTAAAATCTGTCTAAATTTTCACCCTTTATAATAAAATTCATTATTCATAAATATAACGAGTCGAACAATGTTTAAAAATTCTCAAACTTTTTTTCTTAGAACGATAACAAACTATTGAGAATATGACTTCGTCAGTTTTAATTTTTAACAATTTGGAATAGGATTTGAAAGTCCTAGCTGCGGTAAGAAATTTTGTCCGACTCTATATCGTTGTTATAAAACATAGCTGACCCGATGATTGATTATGATGATCAATTACTATTATTTTTCCTTTTGGCTCTGGTAGAAAGTTGATTAACTTAAGGGAATATCATATACCTTAATGAACAAATGGAAGGAAAAACTAAAACCTTGTGTATACAAACTTAACACTTTGTTGGACCTTTATATGGTACCGTGCAGCTTACTTTTTTTATATAGATCCATATTCCTTTTATGGAAAGGATGGAAGCGTAACTTATGAATGTATTAGTGTTAATGTTTTGCTTTACATGAATGTTACTTTCTTCAGCAGGATTTATTGTTTATAATTGCATATTTTTCATTTATATAAGAAAATATCTTGGGAGGATGGAAGTGAAATTTTTAATGCAGTAACTTGTTAAATGTTTATTAACTATGTTGATGTTCTTAATGGTTATATTTGCATTACTATTCATTTACTTGTGCAATGCGTCCTTATAGGTAAAACTGGCAATTCAGCATATGCGCAAGGTTATCAAGAAGAAAGCAAACTTTGATATCTTGGATCTAGATACAATTCCTGTAAGTTTCTCAGGGTTGAGAAATTTGTTTTATGAAATAAATGAAGAAATTATGTTATCTAGAAATTGACATCTTGAGTGGCTATTTTCAACTTCCTTTATGATATAAATCTTAAATTGTACGGCATATTATAATTTGCTTAGTTATCTACTAGCCAAGACTAAACTTATTTTCTTCTTTGTTTTTTTAATGATTACCCATAATGGGGTTCCGAATAACTCATGCTGGGTTGAAAATAGAATTTTTGTTCAAATCTTTGATTACCCATTTGAGAGTTCCAAGTTAGCTATAGAAAATAGTTCATGAGTGTCATGCATGTGATATGTGTCGATTCTAAATGAAGTGAAAGAGAATGAAAATAGAATTTTTGGTCCTTTCTTTTGGGCTTGGAATGATATCAATTGTAAAAAAAAAAAGTTCAAAACTGATGTGTAAATGAAGCTTTACTTGGGTGGAAAAATGATATTTGAATCCCTCGAATTCATCTCACATTCTCTTTGATAGTATTAAGTTGTAATCAATTAACTTAGTGCAAACATATTGCAATTAATATTATACCAAGCATGGTCTAAGTGTGGCATTTAAACTGTAAAGTAACTACTCATTTACACATCATATCTTTTTATCTCTAGAGATGTATTTCCTATTCCTTTTCTTGAAATTAATTAAACTTTGTAGCTGCAAAAATTAATTTACTAGTTATTGATTTATATATAATAATAGTATCAGGCATGCAATCTGAATTTTATATTATTAATTTTAAAGATATGCGTTACTAGTTCAATATTAATTACCTAAAAAATATGTTTTTTATTTTATAATTATAATTTATTAATACTCATAAAATCAGTCAATTGGAAATTAATCTTAGGATACTTTAAATTGACTGTAGCTTAATTTGAATTATTTTGAAATTTATTTTTATAATTATAATTTAGTAGTATGTTTTAATTAGTTAATTTTAATTTAATCTTATATGTTTGGCAATTACTTATATATTTACATTCAAGAATATTTACTTCTTAATATCAAGGATGATATATATATTTTTTTGTATTTTTCATTTAGTTTATAAAAAAGCTAAAATGCAAATGAACATACATAAAAAAGAGGAAACCTTGATCAAATGGAAGGAAATTGAAGGAGTAAATCTCATCTCATCCAAAGCCTTGATATGTTTGAAGGTTATCAAGTGCCATATGATGAATTAGTTTGCCTTTTAGAAATTGAGGATAACATTCCTGATACAGTGTGGCCGTGGAAACTTCCAAGGTAAATTAAAGGCAAGCCATCATATAAGAATGGGGGCATTTGGGTATTGAAGACAACTACATTCCATATAATTAGGTTCTTAGCATTTCAATAATGTGCTAGCTACGAGACTGCAATACATAGATATGGAGTTATTGACATAATCAATCTTAAGAGGAGTTGGTGTAACTTATATATGATATAGACGAAGGATAGGAAACTTTATGCAGCTTTCATGCCATTATCAATGGGCTGGCTTCAGTTGATGAGGAAATATTAGATGGTGACTTGGTATAAACTTTGATCACATAACTGTTTTTTTTTTTAATTTGGTTCATATATTTATAGTGACACTCCTAATTAGTAGAAAAGACTGAAAAAGAGGGAAAGAGAAAATTTCACTGAGGTGAGGATCTTAGCTACATAAATTTTTATTCAAACCCATGTCACTAGTAGATCTTAATACTTCAAATTTAGTCACCTAGAAAGAGATAGAATGAGTAAAAGGCAGATGCTTAAGGAAATTTGCAGATAGTTGAGGCTTTAGATGTTATGCTTGCCATTTGAGAGGAAGGGAATACACCTTATGTATTTGGATTTCATTTTTGTAATGCATATTTACAATAAAAAATGTTTTGTGTTCAATGCAAGTACAAACAAGATCTTGAGTCTGGAAAAACCATTGGTAAATGTCTATGTTATCAAATTTATCAAACTCAGTTTTCTTGGAGGTTTACAACAAATCTTTTGGCAAGGGGCGTATATCCTAAAAATGTGAAAGAATCTGATTTCAGTAAGATAGAAAATGTTCCAGTACAGGGAAGTTAATATAGTTCTAGGGTGGCTTGTGAGAGTCAAATCCACGTGAAAAGAATGTTTGGCAAAGGACTATTAGAGAAATACATGGAACTTAGCAAAATACAAGTGTAAAGGGTGTCTCAATATATTAGATAGGAAACATGTAGATATTCAAGTTATTTGAGGGCAGTGGGATCTAAAGGATCTCACTCCATGCTCGAGGATTCGGGTTTGGTTATATCAGCTGCAAATAGCCTGATCAAGGTGGAATCTGGTGCATGGACTGTAACACTTCTGCTTGTGTAGTGTTCGACAAGATGAGAGGACAGGACTGCTTTGGAGCATCAAGAGTTCCAGATGGAGTTGTGGACTTGTTGAAATGGAAATTTGATGAGATGGGCCTTGTTATGCTGCACATAGCTTACCGACTTAATTGCAATCTGCTTTTCAATTTAGTAAATTTGTAGAAATTTTTAAATATACAATCAGATTTTCTTAATTAATCAAGCCCAGAATCACTTATAAAACCTTATTAATGCTCCATTTTGTTTAGGATCTATCTATAACAGTAGAGAAAAGGCCCTGTAGAGAGTACCAAGTGAAGCCTTTGGGTTTAGAGTGTGAAGAAGAGTGCTCTTGTCTTGGGTGAGTACTATTGGTGATCTAAGTTTGTTGTATTAGATTTATTCTTGTAGTTCTTCTCATGGTTTCAACTTCAGAGGGAATCTTGGGAGGTTGAAAGAATTTTGAATATGGTGTTTGCATCTACTTGTACAGGTTGATTCCCTCTACTTATGATCTCATATCATGTTTTTGTGCTTGTCACATTGTGGTGTTCGAGGAACTTATTCTCATTTGCACACCAGATGTTTGATGTATGTATATCATGGGAGATTAAAGTTGCCACTTTGTGATCAACAATTGCTTGGTTCAGTGGCAAGTAAGCTTGATCCAAAAGGCTTTCCAATCAAATTTGTATAATATGTTGTTGGGAGGTACTAATCCTGTCACTCCCACTGTGAACAGGGAGTAGTCTCACATCCAATGTGGTATAGGGAGACCTCATAGTCAAGACCATGAAAAAGTTGTCATTCCAGAACTTCATAGTGGTTGACACACATTTTAGGTGCACTAATACCTACTTTGGGAGTATGCTTTGAGGTGGTTGATTAGGACATCTATTTAATTGGGATTTATTCTTAATGATTATTTCACAATAGTATTAATCTCAATTGGCATTGTCAAAGTTGGCTCATTCCCATCAATTGTTACCACTATATCTCCACTTACTGTCACCCATATCCACCAGAGCAGAAATACTCCTTGAATTGGGGAGTACAAGGGTCAAAGAGCTTGGAAGAAAACTTCTTTGCCAAAGGTTAGATGGATCATCCTGACGTTGGTGAAAAACAATTGTGTGGTGCATGTGCTCCTACTCTCAGAACTTCTCTATTTTAAGATCTATAGGTTAAGTCGTGTCAGCAAGGGTGTTGTTGCTAGGAATTAGGTTCCTTGGAGGCACCATTTTAGTGCAACATGAGAAAGTTTGAAGAGTTTCAAGTATTTTAAGCAATGAAGACGAGGTTGTAGACGGGATTAGAGAGTCAATGTTGAGTTGATACCAAAGGTGAGTAGGCATTCCAACTTGTTTAGTGATGGAAGGACAAGCCAATAAGGTTGTTGAAAGATGACAAAACTGAGATAGGCTAGCAAGACAATTGATAGTTGGATTGAGTCATAATCAGTTGTGCAAGAGGTTCAGAGCTTGAGGGGGAAGACTAGCAGGTGGTGGGCATTGGGACTAAGGAGGTGTTCCCTTGGATAGTTTAAGAAGGTTTGATAACGACAGGTTATAGTTAAGGTGGCTTGTAGATTATCAAGGGAAAGTTTCTAAAAAATGAGGTGTGTGATCTGGATTCTACATATCAAATTTAACAACATATGAAGACAATCCTCATCATTTTGGACTATATTAAAGCATTAACCTAATTAATAAAGCAACACAGGTTTAGCTAATTGAAAATTACAACAGTACGTCACACTTTGTATACTTGTGGATATATAGTTGAATGAAATTCTTTCTAAAACAGTGATGTTACCATACTCATGACAAGCCATCACAAGGTGCTACGCTGCATGGTATCATATCATCATTGAGTTGAATTTGGTTGGCAGCACAGATCCTAATTATCATTTGCATATATACAACTTATAGATCTCCAAGTGTTTCTGGTAATACATGACTTCGTGTTATCATTGTGTGCTATCTCTGAAAATTCTCTCATCTTATAGGTGGCAAGACGGTGTTTTGTCCCAGTCTTGCTTGGACATGCCATTGATGATGATTTTATACATCCTCACCATTCAGATCACATTTTTGATGCCTACAATGTAATGGTTTTCTTTTTTTTATCTATTTTATTATGTTTTCTTTTTTCTTTTTCATTATCTGTTATGGTGGAGAATTCACTGGCAAAATTTCTCAATCCAAGTTTTTCTTCTCGATATCATTGAATTAACTTGTTTGATTTTTGAACATCTCCAAGATATTTTTTTATTTTATTTATTTATTTTTTTAATAGTGAACATTTTTGCAGGAACCATGAAAAATCAAACTCTTTGGATAAATTTAGATCAGGGACTAGAGTGACAAGAAAAAGAATAGTTATTCTTATGAAATGGAATAGAGTAAGAATGGAGTAGGAATTAACATTCCTTCATTTGGTTCATGAAATAGCAATTATGAGAATCATTGTTCCATGCTCCTTTTACCACCAAATGCAAGATTAATTTTCTGACAAAATTCATCTGGAACAGCTATTCATGTGAACAAAACATGAGCTTTTTCTTCTAAGTTACTTCAACACTGAATTATATTTACTTTAATTTTTCGTTTTAGGGTTAGAACGAATCAGTTTTTTATATTGAGATATCTTGATCTTCTAAGTGACTTCAACACCGAATTATATTTATGGTTCTTTTTCTGTTTATCGGGTTAGAATGAATGAGTTTTTTATATTGAGATATCTCGATCTATTTCAAGTGTAGATCATGTCTGATGTGAGAGATTGTCCCAGCATACTTTCTTGGATGATAGGTTTATCTCCAAAATTATTTTCCATGCTCTAGGATAGTTGGGTGCACAATTTTTTTTTCATCTTGTGTGAGTTCTATAGTGATATGTGGCCATCAAACACTTTTTGATTGCTTGTGTGATGAAGATACACAACTAGATGAAACTCAATTTTGAAGAGCTGTATCTTACTATTCTATTATTATTTTGGGAATGATCAAACTGGTTAAAATATTACATGGATTCATCTAATTTGAAAATTGCAGGGAGACAAAAATATCATCAAATTTGATGGAGATCACAATTCACCACGTCCTCAATTTTACTTTGATTCTATAACTATTTTCTTCCACAATGTTCTAGCCCCTCCAAGTTCCATCTCTGATGAGCGTTACTTTCACAGAATGCATGATTTTGTTGGTCCAGTAAGTATAGTCTGATTATTTGTGGATCGATAAATTGCTTGTATTTGTTTGTTATATCAATGAACCCATCTATAGGCTAATTTGGATAGAATTCATGAACATCAGAATCAAAATGCAGCTGAACCAGCTCAAGGTAAGCTTCATCACTCTGATGAACCATTTGAATTTGAATTTCTTCCTGAAACATATAGATGACTTTATTGGGTTCGTTGATTGATGTTTTAATGTTCATTCAATAATTTTGTTTTTGATGAACTAGAACTTGCACCTAGCAGTACAGAAGATGCTATTGCTCAATTGCGTTCCAGAAGACCTATGAGTCGGACGGAGGTCAGTTAGTCTTGGAGATGTTACTTTGAAGTTCTTTATGAAGCTTTGTGCCATATTCTTTCCTTGAGTGCATACTTCTAATTTATTCTGTCCGTAACACTGAATTTCTTGAGCTGCAATTTTACTTTATCAGATAAAATACATAAATATGCAGAGAAAAATAGAAGTTTAAAGAGATAAATATTCAATATCTTGCTATACTAGTGGTTTATTTTTCAATAGCCTATGTGGACACAAATCCAGTGTTATGGATGACCTGAAATTTGACTTCTCTTTTCCGTGCAATTAAGCTGACTAATTTCTCCTCGAGTGTTGCTCTCTTCACAATATGTAGATCTTTTAGATTTTTAATTTGTTTGGAGTTTCTGTAAATAAAATTCCTTGACCTGTGTTGTTTTCTTAAGTAAATACATGTTAAATGCAGGGAAAGAAGAATTTGGAAGCACATGGTACTTTTCTGATAGATATTAATGAGTGTTTTCTTATACTAATCTCTGAGATACATGATTTACTTTCATCATGAGACCTAGGATCCTGAATATGCAACACACTCTAAATATTTCCAATTCTAAATTCCATGCAGACTATTTAATGCGGTTTTGCTTTCTCTATTAAATGCATGCAGATAAAGTAGAATCTAGAAGCAAACCGTGTTTAGGATGCTTGGTGATAATGGATAGCTTTCGTTGATGGTCTATGCAAATACAACTGAAAAACCATCTGTGTTGCAATGAACAGTAAATTTAGTTTCTTTTTCTATGTATATGAGATACTAAATACCGTTCCATTGATTTTATTTAGAAAGTAGAGATCTTTAGTGCTATAACTTTGTTAGGTTCTCTTGTGCTTTTATAGTGTATTTTGCATTTCTTTGTTGTGGCTGCAACTAAGAACGTGTAATGTTATAGAAAAAGCAACTACTTGAATATGTGTAGTTAAGCTTGTAAACCTACCCTGGATAATCTTGCAGGTACCCCGTGATATTTCCTCTCAACAGAATGACAATGAAGACCAGGTATCATCTAATTTCTTGTTACTACAACCATTCTATTCTGTGCACTGAACTGATCTATCATGGACTGTGTTACATTATACAATGTTAATTTAGTAACTCTCTAGATTAAGACTAGCTATTACTTAAAGAATTTTTTTTAACGTTTTGATGATATTAAATTTCATTCTTTGCATGTGTCGCAACCAATTATCTCATGAGTTATGTCCCTGAAGAGGTTGTGCAAATAGTAGCTTTATTATTGGGGTGAATGTTCAAAACTATTTTAGGGTTCTCTTTCTTTTTTTTTTGTTTTCCTTTTTTTGTTTTATAAATCTGATCTCCTAATATATTTTAAATTTAACTCGATTTGTTAGAAATTAAAATTATAAATGATAAAATATTCTTATTTTCAATCTAAATATCATATTTTATGGATCCGTTTAAAAAGTTTAACTTTTGTTCTTTTTATTGCATCAATTAGTTGTTTATTTTGAAATCAATGGTGAATTATAGCTATGTTGGCACAGGACTTTTAACTTCAAGATATGTTTCTTTTTTGCATATGATATTATTCATTTGCGAACCAGTCATGGTCGGTCTCAAGCCCGGATAAAGGAGGAGGGTTGCGTTAGGTTGTCAGTTAGCGTTAAAACAAATATTGAATGAATGAATCCATTAAATTATTGTGCTAATGCTAGGTTACTCCCTGGAAGGAACGCGTTATGTGGTACGACTGTAACGTCTCGGCAAGGACCGCTACATCTTTAGAACTCGGGTGTAGTGCATATTCGGCAAGAACCGCTACATCTCCATGAGAATTTGGGTGTAGTGTTAAATAGACAAGAGTTCTCACATCATAGGTTGGATAAGAACAAATATGATAGAAAAACTAACAGTATAAGATTTAGAACATGAAACATGGGTACCCTCACTAGTAAATCAATGGAGGTAGTAGATACGATGATTAGGAGAAGAATTAATATTATGTGTACAAGAGACAAAATGGATAGACGAGAAGACAAAGATGATAGAGAACTCGGGTTTTAAGTTATGATACACAGGAAAGAGTAAAGCAAGAAATATAGTGGGTATTGTTATAAATAGTTCGTTAAAGGATGAAATTCTAGGAGTAGTTAGAAAAGGGGATAGAATTATAGCCCTTAAGATACTAGTGGTGAAATAAACTATGAACATAATTAGCGTATATACACCGCAAGTAGGATTAGATGAAACTATCAAATCAAGGTTTTGGGATGACTTAGATAAAGTATTACAAAATATTCTTTCAAATGAAATGATTTTAATAGGAGGCAATCTAAAGGGGTATGTCAAAGTGAAAAATGAGGAGTATGAGAGGGTACATGAGGTTATGGGTTTGAAACGAGAAATGAAGAAGGGAAAACTATATTAGATTTTACGATAACATATGAGCTTATATTAGCTAATATATTTTTTTTAAGAAAAGAGAACACTTAGTTACGTTTAAAAGTGAGAATAATAAATCACAAATTGTTAGGAAGAAGGATAGGAAGATTTATAAAGATTGCAAAGTCATTCCTAGAGAAAGCTTAACTACCCAGCATAGGTTAGTAGTGTTGGATTTACTCCTCAAGCATAATATTAATAGAAAGAAAATATATACGTCTTCTAGAATTAAGTGGTAGAAGTTAAAAGATGGGAAGCAAAATATATTTAAGGAAAAGGTAGAAATACAAATATTAGGTGAAATATACGGTGACTCTAATACGATATGTGATAAAATAGTATCAAAGTTGAAAATAGTAGCTATGAGCATACTCAGTGAGTCAAAAGGATATGCACTACTAAGTAAAAAATCTTGGTGGTGGAATGAGAAAGTACAAGAGAAAGTGAAGGAAAAACGAACAACTTATAAGGAATTATATATTTGTAAGAACGAGGAAACGTAAAAAAATATACACTAGCCAAGAAAGAGCTTAAGAAAATAGTGAATGAAGCAAAGAATAAAACTTTTGAACGATTGTATCAAAAATTGGATACAAAAGAATGAGAAAAAGATATTTATCGAATAGCTAAAGTGAGTGAAAAGGAAGATAAGAGATCTTATCTAAATAAAAGATATTAAAAATGAATGTAATAGGGTACTAGTAAACGATGGAGAAATAAAAGAGTGGCGGAAGAGATATTTTCATCAACTTTTTAATAAAAATATAGGTGACAAATTTAAATTAGGTAATTTAAGTAGGTCAAATGCGTATAGAAATTTAAATTTTTACTGTAAAATTCAAACTTCAAAAGTAGAACAAGCTTTTAATGGGATGCACAATGGAAAAGCCGTTGGACCAGATGATATTCTGATAAAGGTATGAAAGTGCCTAGGGAAACATGTATTGAATGACTTATAAAATTATTTAACATGATATTGAAAACGAAAAAAATATCTAATTAATGGAGGGTAAGTACTCTAGTTCCCTTATATAAGAATAAGGGAGACGTATAAAATTGTGCAAACATACATGAAACTTTAGGAAAAAGTAATAGAAAAAAGATTAAGCAAGGAGACCACGGTGATTGAAAATTAATTTGGGTGCATGCTTGGAAGGCCGACAATAGAAGCTATACATCTTATTAGGTAACTAATTGAAAAATATCAGAGCAAAAACAAGATCTACACATGGTATTATTGACTTAGAAAAAGTGCATGATGACGTCCCAAGAGAAATTATATGGAGAAATCTAGAAAAGAAAGTTGTTAGCGTAACATATATTGAACTAATTAAGGATATGTATAGGATGTAACGACCAGAGTAAAGACTTCAGGCAGAGTAACTGAAGAATTTCTAATAAAGATAGGGTTACATTAAGGATCATTTGTAAGTCTTTATCTTTTTACTAATTATGGATTGACTCATTGCACCGTAGTGCATGTTGTTTGTACATGATATTGTTTTGGTAAATGAAACACGTGAAGGAGTAAATGTTAAACTAGAATCTTGGTGGGAAACGCTAGAAGGGAAAAGTTTTAGGCTTAGTAGAATAAAGATAGAATATATGGAATTTAAGTTTAACAATATTAGACGTAATAAGACAATTATTAAGATAGGAGATGATGAGTTGCTAGAAACCGAGAGGTTTAAATATTTAGGATCAATTTTGTAAAACGATGGAGGGATTGGGAGAGATGTCTTATCTAGAATACAAGCAGGATGGTTGAAATGGAGGAGAGCGTCGGGTGTTTTATGTGATCGTAAAATACTTTTAAAACTTAAAAGGAAGTTTTATAAAATCGCAGTTAGACATGCTATGTTATATGGAGCTGAATGTTTGGCTATGACTCGAGTACATGTGCAGAAGATGCGACTTGCAGATATGAGAATGTTAAGGTGGATGTGTGGACATACGAGGATGAACAAAATAAGAAATGAGAATATTAGAGAGAAAGTCGGGGTTGTATCTATTGAGGGAAAACTTCGAGAGATACGTTTAAGATGGTATGAGCATGTACTTAGACGACCAATAAATGCTCTAGTTAGGTTATGCGAAACTATGACAAACACACATATCAAATGAGGAAAAGAAAGACCAAAAAGGACATGGTTATCAACAATAAAACAAGATAAAATTTATTTAAGTATAGACGATGATATAATAGGAGATAGAACTCAATGACGTAAAAGGATCTATATTGTCGACCCCATCAAATGGGATAAGACTTGGTGGTTGTTGTTGTTGGACTCTATTATGAAAAATAATTTACAGGAAGGAATCATAAATTCACAATAGGCTCACACCCATCCATAAAGGATATTCACAATTATGTTCAGTGGTGAAGCCATAGTGAATGTGAGGTCTTGTGACTTCACGTGACATTGGATATTAGAGAATTTAATAATTGTAACAACATTAATGTTTCCTTTATTAATTAATTATGTTAAAAAATAGTATATGTTCTATATTTTTTAAAATATAGTTTTCCACTCATTTTTGTAATAGTAATTAGTTCTGTAAGTGCTCGAGACTATTGTTTCTAAATTTCTTTTACCCATGGTCAAAATGAGTTGTCGGGTATCAACTCGAAGTATTCCAGTCCGACTTGGATACAAAAGAGTCCCAACCATCAGAGTATAAAACTAGAACTAAGTAAAAGAAAAGAAATTTTACACAACTATTCCAAACATCCAACTCTATGCATTTCTTTATTTTGAAAAGAAAAAATATATGAGTGTATTCAACTTGCTTACACTATTCAAAAAACTTTTTTATTAATCTATTCAATAACTCTTCAATATTGAGTGACGTCATTTGGATTCCAACGTTAGATTATTTCAGCTTTCCAGTATTCTATCAGCTATATCCTGGGACAGCACAAAACAGCTGCATAACATCTCTGTAAAATGAAAAAATTGCAGCAAGAATCTCCACACAGCTCATATAGAATCCAACTAATATTTTTTAACCAGAATTACACAGGTTACCAAACAATTCTCGGTCAGTTATTATTGTTGGTTTTATCTTCAACTCTGCTGCCAAACTTAGCTTCAGCATCAAGTCTACCATTATGCACCAAAATTCCACATTATTGCACTATTTTATGAATTTTCTATTGTTTCTTCACATCCAAATGTGATAAATAGAAGCAACAAAGGTCTTACTATTGCCAGATTATTTTCCGAGTGACAACCAGCAAATTATGTAAATATCTTTCTATCTTGAAAATCGATCAGACCATTTTTCCACCTTTTTTTCCATGACTAAACTGTATTCCTGCAGCTAAAAATACTTCAAGAAGTAAATCACTGCTTGCAATGGGGACTTGACTTCACCCTCTAATTCTTTTCTGCTGCCACAATTTTATAGTGATTTTCCACTATCCCTTTTTTTTGATGTGTGGCTCGTTTAGATTAGGATATGTATGGGCAATAAATCTACAAACAGTAGTTTAGGCTATTCACCCTTTTAGACTATTCACCTTTTTTATCTAGAGAACACACAAGGAAAAAAAAAATCTAATTTGCTAGTCAAGGTAGTATTCACCCCTGCAGCTCTCCGGTCAACATCATTGATTCTCAACAGATATCTCCTTTTGAGGTTGAAGGTTGATAAATGCCAGATGCTAATAAGTGGAAGTTGGCAGGATGAGAAAAGTGCAAGAATTCCTACTTTATGAAGTGGATACACAGTTGTAATTGGAAAAAAATCATTAATAAAGAATAAACTAAAACAATAACATTATATGCTATCATGGTTTGAAATATTGTACCTTGTCGAGTGGTAAGGTTGAAATATATTATTTTTGTAAATTATTAAAACTTGATATTTATCAACGTAAGCATTCCCTTTCATGCCATGTATGCCAATCATGTCGAGGAGTATAGTGTTGTGTTGACACTCCGGTACATATTGGCATGAGTGTAGATGAATTCGAGTAATATTTTTTTTGTGTGCATCTCATTTCTCCAATATTTTAATTCAATTGATCATCTAATTCATATAGTTGTTTTGTTGTAAAATAAACTAGATAAAATTTTTTTAAAAAAGTTATACAAGTAAAAATTTATAAGCATTCATTTTGACATGTATTTTAGTAAAAATGAGTCAAATCATTTTTAATCCAATTAATAATTAATCTATTCTTAATAAAAGTGGAAAAATTAAGTGAATAGGGATGACATGACTAAAACCCATATGAATTTACTTTGATATGCTTTAGCGAAAATCGAGTTGGTATATGAAAAAATTTAATCAATTGGCTATTTAACTATTGTAGTTTTGTATTTATAAGGAAATAAACTAAGTAAAAAGATATTAAATTTAATAAACTTATCTAAATTCATCTTTAAATTCACGCCAAAGTGTGTTAAATGCTTTCACAATTCAGTGTTAAGATCATACCACCGGTTAGGCGATCAAAACTGAATGATAACCCCTAGATATGTACCTATCTTTTCTTTCTTTCATCTGTAGGTCCTACCTTTTTTTGATTGTATAGTATATGTGGAAGAATATGACTTGGTTGACTGACATTGAACAAGTTTTTGTGGTAAAAGACGATTGGTTGGTGCTACTAAAAACATTGTCAGATCATTTTTTAGAAATAGTCTGTTTCTGCTACATACTTTGAGGACTAACTCTATACCTAATAAATGGGAAGCAATAAATTCTTGTTTGTGACTACACAACTAGTTTGAAGAATTGCTGAAGTTTTCTGTATTGCTTTAGAATGTTACATTTTCCCACCAGATAGTATTAATTTTGAGAGTGATCAGTCCATTCTACTTTTGAGCATAGTATCTTTGAGCCAAATGTTTACATCTTGGAGCCTTAAAGAGTAGAGGCTTGTCCCTGTTGCCCCCATATGCATAATTCATGATCTGCTATGCATCCTTAAGAGAGTAGGAAACTTTATAGTTCTAAACAACAGATTAGGTGGTTTTAGAAGAAATAAAAGGGACTATGTCTACCTTAAAAAAAGAAAAATGATAATTTCAGTTAGCCTGATTAACTATCCCTAGGGTGACCGGCCGGATCTCACGGAAGTTTTCCACCGGTCACCAGGGTAAATCGGGAAGCACGACGACGGCCAGCCCAGAAGCCAAGCATCCTTTGGCAGCTATTTCAAATCATCTCTTCCTAGACGGTGCAAGTGGCCTACCTAAGCGGCCCAAGTGGTTCAAATAGCCAATCCAGATAGGTTCATTAAAAAATAATTTATTTATATAATTAGTTTACTTGAATAAAATCCTAATTATACATACATCCTCACTACATCTCTCCTTCATTGTATTATATGTTTATCTTATTGCATCATGTGGTTTCTTCGTTAGTTTTGATGTCGTTATGTGGTTACTATTAACTAGCACTTGGGTGCTTGTGCTTAGAAACTTGTTTGATTGATTGATTCAGTTTGTTCATGTACGTGATATATCTGAAGTTTCATACAACTAAGAAATTATTGTAGACGTGTTGAAGTCTACAACATATCGTAGGCATTAGCCATAATACACTTCTAGTTTTGCTCTCACTATATTTACAACACATTTATGATAAAAAAAAATTTAATTCAATAGAGTACTTGTTGATATATGCCAGTTTATTTTAATGTTAACTGTTTAGGCACCTCACCTTGTTCTGGCAGCCACTATTGCTTAGGTGATGTGCCTTTGGAGGATCGCCTCCTGCTTGAGGCCTATTTTCAAAATGTTGGAAAACTCCCTCCATGGGTGGTTTGGCCCAATCTGCTGCTCTACAAAATGAATTACTCACCCACTTTACTTCCGAATGGGTTGGTTATTTGTGACCATATCGCAATAGTACAAGGGTTAGACTGAACTGATTACATGATGAATAATATCACAGTAGAATTGCTTTTATTGTCACAATGGGGGGTGATAGAACATCTTGATGTCTAAATTGTGCCCTTGCCATTGAGCAAGATTTAACCACTTGAGAAACATAAATTGATGATGTCGATTGATCCTTTTGTTGAATATGAGGAATCATCTGAGTAACATGGCAGTGATATTGTTCATCAAAATGTTATGGACCCCAATGTGGTTTTATATATTTTGTTTCTCTATTGCACTCGATGGTACATTAAACTGCACTCATACTTTCTCTATCTATTTGCCAGTCATTCAATTTCAACATTTGATAGGTGTCTTGATACTCATCCTAAACTTGCTGAACAATTTATTCACTGATCTCACAATTTTAACACGTTGTAGCATATTAAACTTAATTCACACAAAAATATAAGTCAACTCAGCCTCTTTAATGCAAATATTTTTTTTAAAGGAAAAACATGTTTTGAGTCAACTCTACTTACTTTTGAATTTGAATAATTTAGACTCAATAAAGGTTTGAATTAGGTAAATTTCATCCGCCTCAACTTTCTTGTTGCGTACTTTGCACATATTGCATTTTCTCACCTGCAAGCATATATTGCATTTGCACATATTTGCTATGTGAACTAAATTTTATCTGGCATATTGCAGGAACATGGACTCACAAGCAATGTTGGTCCATCTTCTACCTTACCACACGATAACATGCCCAATGGTGACTCATATGGTTGGCTTACCCCAACTTCACAAGGAAATGAATATCTCGAGTATTCATTTGATAGCTTTTCCGATATGCCTTGCAGCATTGAAGATGAAGAAAGGGTATATCTGAGATAGCTTCTTCTTTTCTCATTCTTTCATAATTTTACATCTTTAGTTGGTATTAGTGGCCAAAACGCAGCCTGACAATATCATGTGTTTTCTTTATCTGTAATAGTGACTAAAAAGTGATGCAACAATGTCTTGTTTCTTTGTCTACATGTGGCCTTTTTCTCTTAAAATTTCCCTGGGTCAAGTTGAGGATTCTTAGAAAAAGAGAAAAAAATTCTAGTTATATTGATCCACTAGTTTAGTGTATCAGATTTTGGAAGCTACAAAATGTGGCACCCGAGTGTATGAAATTGCTGCCTTCTACCTGGTGCATTAATCTTTCAATTATACTAATTTCTAGAAATTTCTTCCTTCTACTTTGTGCATTAACCTTGCAACTATAACTAATTTCTACTCCCTGTTGGATACCTTTTCTTTTTATTTGGTTACTTTTGCCTCATTCTCTGTCCCAACGAGAAACAATCATTTGGGAAGTGGGAAAGAGCAAAAGTCTCCCTTGCTTCTTTTGGTGAGGGTGGTGGTGGGAAGCATTGCACAACAATGCAATGTTCCATGTATTCAGGTTGAGCATTTCCCCACCGAAGTAATCACTTTGTTTTTTATTTGCTTCTGGTACAGATGATCATGGAGGCAATGATAGAATCACTCAAGGACATGGAGATGAGGCACCAACAAGATGATCACTTCAGTGTTGATACTGGGACATCAAAATCAGCATGTGACACCGAATCCTCCACAGTTGAGCTTAATGGGGCAGATGACAGCACTGAAAAATCCATCTCATCAAGCACCAGTTGCTCAACCATGAATCCTCAACCAAATCAAGAGTCTCAAGAAATTGAAGCATCTTTAAAAAAGTCGGTCAGTCCAGAATTTAGTGCTGACAGTAGTGAAGTTAGCCAAACCAACTCAGTGCAGGATCCTAATGCAGATGGTACACGAGCCACACTGGTTGTTCAGAAGAGCTCGACAAGCCACATCATGGAGGGATTAACACGGAGATGGGGTCTTAACTTCTTTAAGGGAAACCAATAAGACTTGAAGGTGATGCCCGACAGATATCTCTGATATATGGTGGTTGCTATGTTGTAACAAAGTAAATATGCACTTTAGCAGAAGTGCTCTGTTTTCATCTCTTCACACATTGGTTCATTTGTTGTAGAGATAAAAGGAAAGTAAACATAAACTATTTGGAGAAATGGTACTCGATGGTTGTGTTTTGTGAATATGCACGCCCACAGGGCTGGCAGTCAGTTGTGTTGGCAGAATACACATTTTTCTAGTGATTGTAAAATAGATTTACACCTTTTGCTCCATTTGTAGCTTCCAGTCCATGATATCAACTCGTTATTGGTCTGTGAACACCTATAGTATTGTTTTGTTTGTACTTGAAGTGTCTTCAAACGTTCATGCAATGCCTTCAAACTTTTTGAGTATGGTCTTCGATCAAGTGTTTGATATTTGAAAGATCAAATTATTTGGAAAATTATTGGTACAATTACACCTGAGTTATCAATATCCATTAAGAAGTTTTGATATTCGACAAAAAGTTTATGTTTAAGTTAGGATAATATGATTTATTAAGTAGGTTAAGGTTGGTTGGATTATTGAGAATTAGAGAAGTCGAAAGTGTTAGTGATAGTTTTAAGTCCCGAGTAATGTTTGAGACGAGATGAACTTAGTAGTAGTAGGTAAAGGTTAATTAGATGCAGGTTAAAATTGTAGATGTTTGACAAGTAAGAGTCTTGATAGGTAAAATATTGATTAGATAATAGGTACATGTGTCAAATTTGGAGTCTAGGTCTCTTGGCAAAGGTATTCTTGAAGCTCTGGCCTCTTGGCACTATGATGTTCTTGAACTGTGACCGAGATGGGGTGATGATTAACAAGATAAGGAAGTGAGATAAGAGTCTACATGTGATCGTATGCTTAATAAGTGCAAGTTCAGGCAAACAACTTAAATTCGACCACATGCTTAACTAGTGGAAGTCTTCTTGATAGGTCAAGATTATTTAGATACCAAATAGATGTACAAGATTGGGAGGCAAGGCCTCTTAGCAAAGGAATTTACAAAGGCAAGGCCTCTTGGTAATACAACGAAGTCTAGACAAGAAAGTTCTAAAGATAAGAGTCCACGAGTAATTTGGATTTTAGGTACACTTTAATTTAGATGATGACTCAACCATAAACCTCACACTAGCAAATGTTGTCAAGTCATCTCCATATGAAATCCTCTAAATCCTGCAAGACTCAAATGCACACACTAAAACTAAAGACACATGTAACTTAAACTCTTTGCCTACACATTAAAACCTATGGTCATTTTTTTATCACCAAGGAGGCTGATTGCCCTAATAATTTCTTCTTTTTTATGTGTAACATTATGTTTAAGTAAAACAAAATGAAATTTTGGAATCTAAACTAAGCTTCCCTATGCTCTCAAATATGAAAACTTTATAATTTCAATTTTGTCATCAAGGTGAGAATTCTATGTTTTTATCTTAAACCTTATCATTTCTCCCTCTTTTACGACATAAAAAAAAATTGCATCATTCAAATTTTTCTTCATAAAATTTTACCAAATTCATGAAAAATACTTTAAATTTGCATGTCATAAGAATTCTAATGATGTAACATGAAATCACAAATTTATCTCATTAAAAATATCTTGAAAATTTGAAACAAATGCTTATGCCCTGACCTAGTTAACTCAAACATGTTCTAGTCGACTGCTCATAATCCTAGTTGATTGATAACTAAAGTAGTAAAGTTCTTATTGAACTGTACTCTAGTGCTAAATTCAAAAATGCATTAAAATTCCATACAAAATTGAAAAATCATAAAATTTGACAAACACATTTGTTTTAAGTCAACTTATTATGGAAAATGGTTTTTGCTGACAAATCTTCTTAATTTTGGATATTGACCATAAACTTAAAATTCCCCAAAACATACAATTAGGTATAACTTTCAAAGCTTTTGTTTTGATACCTTATGTTTGAAAATAGTAACCCTTAGTTTTAAAAATGTTAAATTGTATTTTTCAAAATAAAATGTCCAACCATGATCTTAGAACCAATTGTACATTACAAATACATATGTCTTCCCTATGATTGATCAATCATCACTAAATTTCATATTATCTATGGTTCATCAAGATGACTCAAGCAATGTGAACTATTAGTATCATCCTAACATTTCATATGGTACCTAATTCCCGATACAAAGATCATGTTATACCTATATCTTTGTTGTGAGTGTAAATGAGGTATGTGTTCATGTACATCATTCTACCCATGCTAACTATAGAGTTAACCATTTCTTAAATGATGTGAATTAAATTTTACTATGCTTGACTATCCTAAGATACTTTAAGGAGTAAGAATCTATTTAGGCATCCAAAATAGGTTACACCCAACCAAATTCACCAAATACTTTTCTTGAAATCCATTTCGTAGCTACCATTCTTGCCCTTTGATTGCCCCCTAGCACTTAGACAATGGTAGGATCACTTAGTTCATTTTTTTTTATAATTCACCTTTTCACTCCCTATAATCATTCAAGATTTTTCACAAAAAATCATGGATTTTCCTTAGTCATAGATAGCTTTCTTTATCTTCTTGAAAGGCCATATATTATAGGTTTTTGAGAAATATTTTATTTCAAAGTGTTTTTCATCCTTTTTCAAAAGTATTTCCAAAATTTATTTGTAAAGATATTTTGAGAAATCTTTTTCAAAAATAACTTTCAAGATATTTCAAAAACATACATTTTCAAAGTATTTTTCAAACATATTTTAAATTTTTATTTTGAAAAGATCTAAAATATATTTTCAAAATAATTTTATCAAAAATAATTTTGACAATATTTTTATCAAAAATAATTTTGAAAATATTTTTATCAAAAATAATTTTGAAAATATTTTTATCAAAAATAATTTTGAAAATATTTTCTAAAAATATTTTGAAACTGATCCGGTGGTAAGGATCGGGGGCCCACATAGGAAGGGGTCAACGACACGGGAGAGGCAAAGTCCTGGTTGAGCGGGGTGGGGAAGTCGCTTGGTCGACCGGCCGGAGTAAATCCCGGGCTAGCGCGTGGTAGCTCGACTAGGGGTCGAGCTTCTGACGTTCACAAGCTCCCTTATAGAGAACCGTCGTGCCGAGCGTCCGATCCACTCGACCGAACCGCAGATCAACCAGATCATACTCCCGTTCGAGTATTTGACCGAGCGGCCTTCTCGCCCGGTCTGATGAGCATACGCACCCAAGCACCCTAGAGGACGCGCGTGCATCCCGTCCGGCCCAGTAAGAGACAAAAGACTTAGAGGAGGACAAAAAGGGGCAGCTAGTGATATCCTTCTCGAGACATCTGCCGCCGACAAACAACATTGTCTGCGGTTGGGCTGTACCGAGAATCGTACGGTGGAAGTTTCCACTGTCATGGTAGAGATATGCTCGGATAGTTGCGGTATGGCGTCAGACACGGTTTTCTGACACAACCATTCTAAGGTATGCTTTGAGGAACGTGCACACCTCGGGAAGCGTGCACGCACCTCTCCGGGGTCCTATATAAAGACCTCCGGACTTCGACGGAGGTATGTTTTTCTCATCTACTATAGCCACAGTCTCGTTATTTTGCCTCTGCTTCATCTCGCCGTTGTCTGACTTGAGCGTTGGAGGGTCATCGCCGGGAATCCCTTCCCGGCCCAGCTTTGTTGCAGGTTCACCGGAGGTCCACGTCAGCGCGGAGATCACCCGAAGGTAGCAGAGAGCGCCACATCCCCAGTTTTCGTCGACTCAATGCTCGGACAGGATCAAATTGGCGCTGTATGTGGGAACGCACCTGAATCTGAGCAGAGAAGATGAAAGAAGCTGGACGTCGACTCATGGTGACGCTCTCTCCCGAGGAGCTCGACGCACTCATCCAAGCGCGAGCTGCGAAGATGGTCGAGCAACAACAGAAGACCCAAGCCGAGCGGATAGCACAACAGGCCACCTCAGTTTCTGGGGGTCGAGTGACAATGGAGGATCGACCGGAACAGTACTCTACCTGGGCACAGAATAAGGGGCAGACTGACACACCAGGAGACGTGCCACCTGCCCCTATTCCGTTCCATAGGGCACTGTTCCAGACTCCGTCAGAGCTGACCCTAGCCAACCAGGGGTCGTCCGATGAAGCACCCATGCGGGACGCCAGGAAGGGGAAGGCGCCGCGTGTAGAGTCATCCCCCGGGCGGGTCAATCGCCAGTTCTCCGAGGCGATCTTACAAGACCCTCTCCCAAAGCATTACGTTCCCATATCGATCGGAGAGTATAGCGGTACAACCGATCCGAACGACCATCTCGGTAAGTTCGATAATGCTGCTACTCTTCATCAATACACCGACGGAATCAAATGCAGAGTCTTCCTCACTACATTGTCCATTTCGGCACAATGCTGGTTCCGAAGGTTGTCAGACGGATCCATTAAGAGCTTCAGAGATTTCCGAACGACATTCCTTCATCACTTTGCCAGCAGTCGATGCTATCAGAAGACCAACGTCAGCCTCTTTTCCATGAAGCAAGGGCCAAGAGAAACTCTCTGAGCCTACATCCAACGCTTCAATCAAGCAGCTATGGACATCCCCGCGGTCTTGTCTGAGACAATGATGCATGCTTTTACACAAGGCTTAGTCGACGGGGACTTCTTTCGCTCGCTCATCAGGAAGCTGCCGCGCGACTACGACCACATGCTAAAAAAAGCAAGTGAGTATATTAACGTGGAGGAAGCGCAAGCGGCCCGAAAGAAGGAAGCGCCAAGCGAGCCCTCAGCCCAAGCCAAACGGAGAACGCACACCAACCAGCAACCACCGAGAGGACCATGTGCCGAGGGAATGAGGCCACCTCAAGATTCCAGGTCGCCCGCCGTGCAGCACATTGCGGCCGAGTAGCCTAGACAAAAAGGCAGGGTATGGATGCCCATGTTTTGCAAAATCCATCAATCAGCCACTCATAACACTCAAGACTGTCGGAGTCTCCCCTCGGTCAGCCAACCAGAGCCGAGGAACTATCGCTGCCGATCACCTTCATTGGACAGACGAGCTCATCATCAGCACGCCGAGCAACTAATAGTTAGTTGTTCACCCGAGCAGCACCACCATCAGCAGCAACATCACCAGCCAAGGGCCAACCCTCGAGTCTCCCATGAGCGAGCCAGACCATCTGCTCGGGAGGAAGAAAATAGAAGTAATACCGCTGGGGGGGAAATCAATATCATCGCTGGTGGACCAATAGGGGGTGACTCCAACCGAGCCCGCAAGTCGTACGCCCGACGACTGGAAATTCATGCTGTGGGATGCAACCAAGAGAAGGCGAACGGGCCGACGATCAGCTTTGGTCCGGGCGACCTCGAGGGAGTCGAAGTGTCGCACGATGACACCCTCATCATTCGAGCGGTAATAGCAAATTATACTATTCATCACATCTTTATTGACACAGGGAGTTCAGTCAACATCATCTTCAAGAAGGCGTTCGACCAGCTCCAGATCAACAAGGCGGAGCTGCTACCAATGACCACACCCTTGTTCGGATTCATTGGTAACGAGGTTCAACCAGTCGGTCAGATGAGGTTGGCCATTTCGCCCCGGGAAGAGCCACTCAGGAGGACGCGGACCACTAACTTCATCATTGTGGACGCTCCCTCGGCATACAACGCCATTTTGGGCCGACCGGTCCTCAACGAGTTCCGGGCTGTCGTCTCAACTTTCCATCAGAAGATCAAGTTCCCTGTGGAAAATCAAGTGGGAGAAGTTAGAGGTGATTAGTTGGCAGCACAGCGTTGCTATGTGGAGATGGTGCGAGCCGAGTCGAGGTCCGCTCGGAAGGCCCCCTGCATCGAGGTAAACGCTATAACCGAAAAACCATCTACTTTTGTTTATGAAGAAAAGGAGGAGGTGCAGATCCACCCGGGCCGAGCGGAGGCCACGACGTTCATAGCCTCCGACCTGGAGTCAAGCCAGAAGGAGGAGCTGACCAGATGTCTCCAACAAAACCACGACGTCTTCACGTGGTCGACGCACGAGCTGCCAGGAATCTCGCCAAGCATCGCGCAACATGAGCTACACGTCCGGCCGGACGCTCATCCAGTTAAGCAAAGGAAGCGGGACTTTAGTGCCGAGCAGAACGTCATCATACGGGTGGAAGTCGAGAAACTCCTGGAGGTCGGCCACATACGCGAGGTACATTTCCCAAGCTGGCTCACAAATATGGTGCTAGTCTCCAAGCTCGACAACAAATGGAGAGTCTACATCGACTTCCGTGACCTGAACAAGGTGTGCACGAAGGATTTCTACCCACTGTCCCGGATTGACCAAATGGTGGACTCAACCGCCGGGTGCGAACTGATATGCATGCTGGATGCTTATCAGGGTTACCACCAAGTGTCGTTCGCCCGAAAAGACAAAGAAAAAGTCAGTTTCATTACGGCGGACGACACCTACTGCTACAACGTGATACTGTTCGGACTAAAGAATGCCGGAGGGACATACCAGCGGCTCATGAACAAGGTGTTCCGAAAGCAGATCGGGCGGAACTTAGAGGTATACGTAGATGACATACTCATTAAATCACTTCGAGCGGTCGATCTGTGTGCAGATATAGAAGAAACCTTCCGGACGCTGAGAACGTACGGAATCAAGCTGAACCCCCAGAAGTGTCTGTTCGGAGCCAAAGGTGGATGCTTCTTGGGATACATCGTCACCGAGCATGGCATTGAGGCGAACCCTAGCAGGGTGAAGGCATTGCAGGATATGCCGCCACCCAGAAATCTTAAGGAAGTTCAGCATCTCACCGGTCGGATAACAGCATTATCGCGATTCATCTCCTAGACGACCGACCGAGCCTTGCCCTTCTTCAAGATTCTGCGCCGAGCTACTAAATTCCAGTGGGATGAAGAATGTGACCGGGCGTTCGAAGCTTTGAAGGTTTATCTGAACTCTCTGCCTGTATTAGCCAAGCCAATTATCGGCGAGCCGCTCCGCGTCTATTTATCATCGACCGA